>NW_004567109.1:21058454-21059409 GCF_000260355.1 Condylura cristata | reverse complement strand
TGCAGCTAGCTTGCAGTACTGCGCCCTAACCCATTGTGCCACCAGGGAGGGCCTTTCCTCAATTTTTTAAAAAGAAGGGAAGGGAGAGAGTGTGAGAAAGAAACAGGGTGAGTAAAAAGGAAAAAGATGTAAAGAAACAAAGAGAGAAAGAAGGGTAGACAACAGCATACAAGAGATATCTAAGAACTTTGTGAAGCTGGAAAGCAGATGGATAAAGGCTAGCTGACTTAGCAAAAGATGAGAGAAGGCTGAACTGTGACTACATAATTATGGTGAAAGTGAGAGAAGAGGAAAGTGTCAACAAGAAGCCATTCCATTAGTGTATCAGAATTCAAGAACAGAGCAAAATTGGAAGCTGAAAACAGGTGGTAGGAGGGAGCGGGAAAGAGGAGGCTTGCATGAAAGTGTCAGGAGTTAGAATCCTAAATCTTCCCCTGAGCCTCTAGTCAGGTGAATGTCCTCTCTTGGTTTGACTCTGGATTGAATCGGCTCTGGATTTGGGGCCATCAGGCACAGCTGAGAATGACACATTGTGCTGTAATCAGTGGTGGTGATGGTGGGAGGGGTGATTTACTAAAATATAAGACTCTCATCTCCCTTGGTTCCGAGACAATAGGAACAAGTTTTATAAATCTGCCCCAACCCTGCCCCTGTCCCTGCCCTGCTAGAAGATTGAAAGACACCTCTGTGGCAATTAAAAAATACACAGTTACTGACAATTAAAGAGTCCCTGGAGAAACTGCCAGGTACCTGCCTAATAGCCATTGAACTCAGTTATTGACACATACATTGAGCTTTCAATGTGTGTTTTTAATATTTCGCTCTTTAACATGAACTGAAAATATCAAGTATCACCATACATTTGATGAAAACCTCTAACAACAACAACAACAAAATAGGCTAAAATAAATGGGGGAGAAATTCAGAAGAACAAGGGAAAATGGAGCAGAAAAAA
>NW_004567109.1:21015357-21057569 GCF_000260355.1 Condylura cristata | reverse complement strand
AAACCAAAAGTAGAGTCTTGGAAGGTACCAACTGGAAGCACTCCAGCATCCTCTCCCCAGAACAGATATGCCATAACATACACAGAGTAATAACCAGGAGAGCTCCCCTGAGCAACCCTGAAACACACAGAGTCACCTGAGCATCGATGTACAGAGTTCTAATTTGGGTTTCATTAAGTAGGCATGGCTAGTTAAATCATTGTCTGTGTGATTAAACTCAATCTCCAGCTCTTCTTCTTTCAGAGTCAGGTTTATGTCACATGGCTCAAAGTCCCAAACCTCTAATCACATGGTTGGCCTTTCTGGTTTGGCCAACCTATATATGGAGTCATGTTAAAGTATCTAGGGCCATAATGAGTAACCTCATTAGCATAAACTATTTGGGCCTCCCTCCCCCTTCCCCCCAATGAATAACAAAGACAGTCCTATTACTCATGAAATTCCAAGGATATAGATGCTACCTCCTATTAATTGGAGATAAGAGTCAGTCAAATTCTTTATTATATAACAGACTCCCACTAAGGTACATTACTTGAAAAAAAAAAATCAGAACACCAGAGACAAAGAGCACATCCTAAAAGTTTCCAGGGAGAGAAACAGGTCACACACAAAGGCTAGATCAAATTGTATCTTCTCAACAGCAATGCTGGTTGCTAAGTAATAAGAAAGCAGCAGCTCCACTGCTCATCTATAACTATGCAGGTGTATATTTTCACAAAACTTTTCCCTTTGCAGCTGCCCACGTGTGTCTATGCAAAAATCTGTGTCAATGCAAGAATCTTCTTCTTTCCTTTCCCTAATAAGCTTGCTCTTTTAAAGTGTAGAAAGAAAAGGAGAGAAAGATGAAGGAAGGAAGGAAAGAAGGAATGAATGAACAAAGGAATGATGAAAGGGAGTATGGAAAGAAAAAGAAAGAAGGGAAGGGGAAAGCAACACCTTTAAAATTCTGAGAAAGAACTATAATCTAGTATTCTGTACCCAACCGAACTACTGACTAGAGGTGAGTGTATACTAAAAACAATTTCAGAAATGGAAAGTCAGAATTTTTAGTTCCCAAGTATACTTTCTTAGGCAGCTGCTAGAGGATGTGCTCCACCAATGTGAGGAAGTAAACTGAGAAAGAAGAAGTAATGCACTCCAAAAAGCAGAGACTCAACATCAGACAGCAGAAAAGGGAGTTTCCAGGATGGCGTGAAAGGAAGTTGCATAAAGACACTATGAAGCAGCCCTATGAGCAAGAAGTTTAACATAGAGCAGTAAGACAAAGTGCTCCAAAAGGAATGTTTCCAAGGAGAAAAAAATGGAACTGACAGATTAATTGCTTGATATGACCAGATAAAGTAATTTTTGCAGGTCTGGGTGAAATATGTAGGGTTAAATTAATCATATATACATAGAAGTATGAACAAAAAAAGAGATGACTTACCTCTGAAAGTGTATAAGAAAGGAAATGTAGTCAGTGTATTCCATATTCATGTCATAAAAATATTGTAAATATTGAATATTTATTTATTTAAAAATTGAACTATAATTTTATTGGGAAAATAGGGGAGACTTAGTATTGGGGGTGGGAAGAGAAATACAAGCATTATCTGCTGCTACTGTGGAATGTCAATAGAAATTTAAAAATCAGGAAAGTATAGATGATCTGTAGTGGTCAAAATATGGAAGTAAATATTAGGCATAAAAAGGTAAAAGAGTAATTGCCTTTGTGGACTAGGAATCAAGAATGCTGAAGGGAGGGCAGAAGACTGCCTTATTTTAGCCTTGTCATACACTATTTGATTTATTAAAAACATTTTGCACATAATGCTTTGACTTAAAATGTCTTCAGATTAAAGAAATTTTTAAAATGCAGAAAAATAGAGTGTCCCGGGGGTAGCATTCATTACCTTGGTGAATTCATCACCATCCTGAGTCCAGTTATCACCTCAGAAACCAGAGTTGATAGCCCTAAATGCAACAGCATCCCTATGGAAAAGACACACATTAACCAGGCTCCTGAGACTGATATTTTAAATCAGATGCCAATTCATTAATTTATAAGGGAAGCAGGGCTTTGAAGCAGACTGGATTGTCTTGTTACTGATGAGTGCATTCTTTCCCTGTAGGCGGATCTACAAAGGGAACACAGTGGTTTTCAGCAGGTTGCTTGGTGATGCATGAATGAGGTTGGGAGTGAACTAAGTGGTTTCAAAGAATGATTCTTTCCCCATCTCCCTTGTTCCTAGACCAGATAGCACTAGGAAGGATACTCCTGGTGATTGTCCAGACCCCTTCTGACCTGTGCCGCCTTTCTTTAGCTGCATCAGTATTACTAAAGAAAAAAAAATTATTTTATTTAGTTATGCATACAAGAAGTAGGGTATAGGCCACAAGTGTAGAGTGTGGAAGGACTCACCAGAGACAGAGTGGGGAGCAGAACAGGGGGATCTACTGAAATCCATTGCTGAGGGGAGCAGCAGGCAAGATAAGAGATGTCTATTGCACCGCATGTGGGTTGACTCCCTTCCTGCGGCTCAGTCAAACTCAGGCCGTCCTGATGATGGCCCTGACACTTAGCCCCTGACATTTGTAACCAAGAATGCTGACAGGTGCAACAACCATCTCAGACACCTGTGGATTAAAGAATAAATCACCAAAAGGTAGTTCTAATCCCTCTGCCTTGGGGCTACAATCAAACCTGGAACCATTCCGATCTGTGCCCTCCATCATCACAAAGCAGAGCACACAGGCTCTCACAATAAAATCTGGTTGACTGAGTCACTTAGTAAGCTGACAGATATCTACCAAAAGTCTAAGTACTGAGGTTACAAAGGTTGTAAGAGTTGGATGCTGCCTTCGAAGATGTCGTACATGTACCTCAGACCCAACATACCCCAAACTGAGAGCATCACCTTCCTTGCCTTTTCTCCTACACAATTTACACTTTGTGTCTTATACTCCCATCACACTGCAATTCTCACTTCCCTCATTTGGGGTGCCAATAGTGAATGGTTTGGTGTTTTTACACGACAGGGTAGAAGGAAGACCTGAGGCAATGAGGCCAGACAAGGACCCGAACCTGAATACCAAGTATTCTAAATCCTTTGGCTGCTATCCCAAGTTACTCTCCTTGACTTAAATAGAACGACTGCGTGTTCTGCAACCATCCTGGGCCAGGTAGGTTCATCCTTGGTTCAGACAGTTTGAAAGAACCTTGGAGCCTTGGCATCATCCCCACAGGTTAGGGGGGGAAATGCTAGTAGGAAGACAGCAACCTCTACTGTGTGAGTCCCTACAGCTCTTTCCTCTGGAAGCGGTTCTCTGACACTCTCCACCGCACTCTGCCTCATCATCCTCTGCGCGGGTCCTCTGCTGGCGCCCTTGTGTTCTCAGTCTCCCAGCTCAGATGCGCCCACTCACCTTCGCCCACACTCTACCCTGAGTCTCTGCCATCAGGCACCTTACAAGACCACAGGTGTGGATCATAGATAGTAATGGGGGGGGGGAGAGGAAGCTGATAACTTCCATTACACTGTGTAATTTAACTTTTCCTTTTCCACGGAAGGTAGTTTGCGTAGGTGATGCAAAGGTGTGTGCATTCATCACCTTGGGCAGAGATGCAACTGCAAGCATTGTCCATTTTACAGAAAAGCAGAGGATTGAAATGACCTGACACCACAACTAGAAAGTGGCAAAAACAACGGTTTAAAGTTTCCAGACTTCATCTCCCCATTCTCTTTCCTTTATTAGCAAAGCTCTTACAGAATGCTTTGTAAGAAAGGTGAGTGTCCGTCCTGTCCTGATGCTGGGAGAAAATTCTCTTCAATGGCATTAGAGGTTAAGTTTTTGCCTCTTCTCCGGGCCTAGTTCTCATCTCTAGATACTCTTCCCCCTGCCCCCATACTATGTCTTCCTTAAATCCTGACGACTGTTAAATCAGACTGAGGCTTAGGAAGATTAAGTTTCAGTTTCCAGAGTCTGAAGCCTCCACCTCACTTCTCTGTGCAGGTTCAGTCGACCCTGCTAAAGAAACTTGCAGACCAGGGAGGAAGCAAATGCCCTTGTCCAGTCCCAGTTCAAGGCTGAGGGCCGCCAGGTGGCGCGGTGGAGGTGTGCTGGTCCCCATCTCCCCCAGCAGAGAGCTAGACACACCTGAGCCAGGTGGCGAGCCCGGGAAGTAGGCGGTGGGTGAGGGAAGTAGCCCAGAGTGGGCTTGGAATGCAGCTTTAGTTAGGCCTGCTGAGGATCGCCGGGGCCCCACTAGAGTCACGCCCCCACCGGGCGAGCGTCGGGCCACATCAACTCCCCAGAGTGCAATTCATTTTGGGGGGGTACAAGGAATAAATTAAGTCGAAGGAGAGAAGCCAGGCGAGGTGAGGCGGAGCCTCCATCGCCCCCACCTGTCGGCCGCGGGAGGGGGTGGGGCGGGGGCGGGGCTTGTCACGCAGGGCCCGCCCCGGTCCCAGACCCCCGGGCGCGCGACGAGATATAAGGCAGCCGGGAAACAATGCGCTTGCAACTCGCGCTCCCGCGCCGATCCCGGGAGCGTCCGGGCAACTGTGCGCGAGCTAGGGAGGGAGCGCGCGCGTGGAGGGGGGCGCGCTCTTGGGTGCGGGCCGCGCGCTAGGCGGCGCGCATGTGCGTGTGTGCGGGCTGCCGGGCTGCCGGGAGCCGGCGGCTAGCCGGTCCACTCCAGGTGGCTGGCGGCCGGAGCGAGGTGAGACTGGGGGCGGTCGGGAGACCCGCGCGGGTCCCGAGGGGCGGGCTGCAGTCTGCCTTCTGGGTACCGCGCGCCCCCGTTAGGCCCGGCCGGGCCCCGGGAGCTGCGCTCCGGGCGACGCTGGCAAAGTTTGCTTTGAACTCGCTCCCCGCAGCCTAGTCCGCGCGCTGTGAGCGGCTTCTCTGGGCCAGCTGACCCAGGGCCGGGCTCCCCGGTACGCGAGAGAAGGGCGCAGGCTGCAAGCCGGGAGGTTAGGAGGACGAAAGCCCGACACCCTGCTGTGCTGGGGGACCAGGGACGCCCCTCTCTGGGCCCGCACCTCAGCCCGCACGTCCCCCTTCCCTCCCGCAGGGAGTGGACATGGACTTCGACTCGTACCAGCACTATTTCTACGACTATGACTGCGGGGAGGATTTCTATCGCTCCACGGCGCCCAGCGAGGACATCTGGAAGAAATTCGAGCTGGTGCCGTCGCCCCCCACGTCGCCGCCCTGGGGCTCGGGTCCCGGCGCCGGGGACCCTGCCACTGGAATTGGTCCCCCGGAGCCATGGCCCGGAGGGGGCGCCGGGGACGAGGCGGAATCCCGGGGCCACGCGAAAGCTTGGGGCAGGAACTACGCCTCCATCATCCGCCGTGACTGCATGTGGAGCGGCTTCTCAGCCCGTGAACGGCTGGAGAGAGCCGTGAGCGACCGGCTAGCCTCCGGCGCGCCACGGGGGAACCCACCCAAGGCGCCGGCTGCCCCGGACTGCGCTCCCAGCCTCGAAGCCTGCAACCCGGCGCCCGCTGCACCCTGCCCGCTGGGTGAGCCCAAGACCCAGGCCTGCTCCGGGTCCGAGAGCCCAAGCGACTCGGGTAAGGACTGCCCTGAGCCATACCAGAGGAGGGCACCCCTTGGGTGGCCAGAGCGCTGCCACTGTGTGAGGCCAGGCACTGGGTCTTCCTAAGCCCTTCCGGCCACCTCCCCCTTTCTCTAGCCGATGCTGCCGGTGTAGCCCCCAGCGGTGTCTGTCTCACACGTGGGTGTGTTAGTAAACAGTTTGAAGAAGTGGCGTGGGAGCCAGAGTCCCTTTGATGATCACTGGAGCCCCAAGGGACTAGGGAGACAGGGAGGCTTGGCGCTTAGAGGATGTTACTGGGATTGGACTGCAGGGGTTTTCTGTCCTGGGGAGGCTGGAAGAGGCCCCTTAAGGGTCAGTCCAGGCTTGAGTTTATTGTTGCTTCCTCTTTCCCTGGGAAACTCACAGTCCCCTAGGAACCTTTTGTGCAAAGCCACAGCATTCATCCTTTAAAAAACAAAACAAAACAAAAAAACACCAAAACTTGTCTCCTGCCTGTTTTGACTAAAAATGCAGATAATGCCTTCCCCTTACACCTTTTATCTCTTACCATTTATACATCCACACCTTCACCCATGAGACTGGTACTGGAGGGGTGGAAAACGCCCCCATTAACAGATGGAAAAACTGAGGCTTAGAAGTAGGACATCACTAAGTTAGACCCAGCTTTCTCTCACCTAGCCAGCTTCTTTTTCCCAACCCACCATCCCAACCAGGCACTTACTCCTCCATGTTTGAGGGATACTGGGATAGCTTATTGAGAAGGGTTATACTTACCTTGTTGCTATAGCCTGAGGTGTGAAGGTGCCCCTGTAGTGGCTCCCAGTTAATCTGAGAGCCTCAGCTGCTTCCTTGCACTCAGCAAGGCCAAGCTTTGCACTGGGTGCCGGAGTAGGAGATATGGAGCCTCAGATCCCTCTCCCATCTGTGAATGCATGAGTGAACCTCACTGAGGACAGACTTCAGCATCCTGTGCCACTAGACGGCCTTCCTAGCCCAACCTCAGACCTCGGAACCCACGACAAATGCTGGACTGGATGCTTGTATAGGATGCCTACTGAGACTAGCAGCAGATAAGGTAGAACAGAGGTAACTCCCTGTAGCATATACAAATAACTTACATGACCATTTGAGGTGGAACTGGGGAGTACTGGGGTGTGGATGTTGTCAATCATTTAAGGGGAGAAATAAGGATAACAAGAAAAATTAAAAGTCACTTTTCCCCCATCTATTGTGTTCAGATCATTTTTAACCTATTTACTTTCTGCACCAAGAGGTTGTGTTTAATGGCTGGAATAGGCATGTTGAGATCAAGGAACCAATCAAGATGTATCTCAACAAAGGCTGATGGAGTGGGAGAGTGGAAAGAGTGTTATTTTAGGAGTTTAAGAAAAACAAGATCTTAGTTTTGAGATCCATTAACATTACAAAGGTTATGTGTGGACTTGGATGATCTGGGTCTGTTTCTCTTTGCACGTGAGAGGGTTGGACTTGATTGGAAAACTAAAGACATTCCCTTGTCTGGGTAGTTTGAGACTCTCTTTGAAACTGAGAATAGTGGCTTCCATTATTTCTTTAGGCAGAGCTCTCCCAGTCAATGTTAAACATTGAAATATTAAAGGTTTGGGACGTGAGTAAGCATATTGAGTCATTTTCTGACCTACTGTCTAACCTGAACCTGTTTGCTAGCTCCTGGTTCACTCACAGGCCACATGGCCCAGAACAAAATGCAACAGATTGCAAACAATGAGGGGGGTGGAGAGAGTGACTGACGGTAAACCTCAGCCAATCCGGGCTAGGGGCCGGGTGAAGCTGCATTCCAAACAGTGCTTAGCCAGCCAATCACAGTCATTGAGGCCGGGAGGGCTGAATGGTCAGGTTTTATTAATGGAGAAATAATGCGATTGTCCACACAATGGAAGCCTTACTGACAAAGGGTCTCAAGCATCCTGATATGCAAACGAGGCCGAGAACTGAGCTCTTCTGTTGTCAGGCTGAAATGTATGAAGATGGCCTTCTCCGTGGGGCCGGCGAAATGTGTGAAGCAGGAAGATTTTCCCCCTAATTGCCCCATTCCTGGTTGGGATAACTTAAGAGACCTCTAAGCCAGGGATAACGAGGGTATGTCCAGGTGTCTCCAGGTCCTTGGTGTTTTGGTCGGTGAATCTGACCTCCCATTGCTCAGCTCCTGCCCCAGCACAGGTAGCTTGGCCATGGTCGATATCCTTTGTGAAGTTCCTGCTGACCTGCGAATACCAATTCAACCTTCTGGTCCAGGAAAGGGGGTGGGGCAGGCGACCTATAACTGACAGATGACTTTAGAAACCTATTGAACCCAGGAGCAAAATGCTCCTAAGGGATACCCAGGCCCTCCCCTTTGGGTGAGAAGGGATGAGTTGTAGCCCTCCCTCTTCTGAACCTTCAGCTGAAAGGGATAGTGGAATAGAGAGGTGGGGGAATAATAGGATTTATAACTTGTGAAAAGTAACAATTCCCCAAGTGCAGGCTGTGCTGGGCAGGAACAAAGGGCAGCTCTGCCCACAGACCCCTCATTTACAATTCTGATGGGGCATGAAAGAGCCCGACTGGGGAAGATCTTTATAGCTAAACTTTGTCCCAGGCCATAGCTCTTTTTCTCCATCCCCTCAGTGGGGGAGGGGAGAATCTGTGCAGACTGGGGGCTGTTGGCTTGGGTCTGCCTTTTGTTCTTATCTAAGCCTTGCTGTGCAAAAGGAAATTGGAGAGTATTTTCCTTCTTGCTTATTTCCCCTCCTTTCCTTCACACTGCTCTTAGCCCATTATAAATGAATCCACTGTCTTACCCCTCTTTCAATTTATTTTTATCTAAATCGGGAAAATGTCACCTTTCCCAAGCCCTGGCAGAGGATCTATGTACGTGCGTCTCATGGTGTGTGTTTCTTCTCTCCATCTCTTGGACAGAGGGGGAAGAAATTGACGTTGTGACAGTGGAGAAGAGACAGTCCCTGGGTGTCCGGAAGCCGGTCACCATCACAGTGAGAGCAGACCCTCTGGACCCCTGCATGAAACACTTCCACATCTCCATCCATCAGCAACAGCACAACTACGCTGCCCGTTTCCCCCCAGAAAGCTGCTCCCAAGTTGGAGCTCCTGAGAAAGATTCCCAAGAAGAGGCTCTGGAGCAAGGTGCTCCAGAGGAAAAGGAAGATGAGGCGGATGAAGAGATAGTGAGCCCCCCACCTGTAGAAATCGAAGCTCCCCAGTCCTGCCACCCCAAACCTGTCAGTTCTGACACTGAGGATGTTACCAAGAGGAAGAATCACAACTTCCTGGAGCGCAAAAGGCGGAATGACCTCCGCTCTCGGTTCTTGGCCCTCAGGGACCAGGTACCCACGCTGGCCAGCTGCTCCAAGGCCCCCAAAGTAGTGATCCTGAGCAAGGCCTTGGAATACTTGCAAGCCCTGGTGGGGGCCGAGAAGAGGATGGCCACAGAGAAAAGGCAGCTTCGATGCCGGCAGCAGCAACTACAGAAAAGAATTGCATACCTAAGTGGCTACTAACTGACCAAAAGCCTGACTGCTCTGTCTTACAAAGACCCAACTTTATTTTTTCACCTTTCCTCTCCCCCTTAGTAATTTGCACATTTTGGTTATGGTGGGACAGTCTGGACAGTAGATCCCAGAATGCATTGCAGCCAGTGCACACACAATAAGGGCTTTTGCATTCTTGGAAACCCTGAAACCCAGCTCTGCCTCATCCCTGACTCACGGGAGCGCTGTGTCTTCTCTGGCGCCTCTGGCTTCTCGGGCAGGCAGCTGACTGAGGAGCCTTGGGGGCTGCCTAGCTCACTAGCTCTGAAGAAAAGCCTGACAGATGCTATGCAACAGGTGGTGGACGTTGTTGTTGGGGGCTCCAGCTTGCATGAAATCTCACACTCCTGATGAGCTTAGGCTGGGAAAGGATGCTCCCCCTGGTGTCTCTGGGGTGATGCTAGGACAGCTGGGCCTGGATGCTCTCTCAGAGGCTCCTTTTTTCAGGAGACATATGAGCTGTCTTGGTTGAAGACAAGCTCACAGACTTGATGAACGTGGACCATTACCTCACTGTCAGACACTTTACAGTAGCTGAGGAGTTGGAAACCTTTAATATATATATTATGATGTTAGATGACACCCCTCTTCCCATTCTAGTGCTGCAACCTTGGGAGCATTTAAGAGCTTGGCCTCTAGCTTCTTTGTCTCAGATCCCTCCAGAAGCTTTCTTCCAAGAGAGACCATTCTGTCCACATAGGGGCTTTTTTGTTTTCTCTGCCTGTGTAATGCAGTGGGTTCCAGAGTACCCCTTTCCCGCTGGTCAGAGATATTCCCCCATGACACAGGGAGACTAGGAAGACTGAGAGTCTTGTTGGGTAACTAGCTCCCTTCCTAGGAGCCCATTTTGGAATCCTAAGGCAGGTCTCAGGCCACGCAGGAGGGAAGAACTCTGCTACTTCCTCTTTCCACCTTCCTGTCATCTTCATCTCTGCCTGACACAGTTGAAATTCTACCAGAACCATGTAAAACCTGTCCTTGTGTAACTCCAGGGAGCTTGCTGGTTCTGCAGCACCCTTGGGCCCCCTGCCAGCCTGACATGAATCAGCTCCCTTTCCCAGAATCTGGGCCTCACTGAAGTTCTTACTGGGAGAGCTGATGGTACTTATCCAGTGCTTCAGAAATTGGACTAGCTTCCTGGTGGGTTCTAAAGGTGCTCTGCTTAGTGGACCTGGCACCTCCAAGTGGAATCCAGGTGCAGCCTCCAGTCTGGGAAAGGCACCCTTCCTAACAGGTGTCGTGTGGGCAGCCTCAGTAGCCATAAGCCTGGCCTAGCAGAAGGATCAGCCCCTTTAGAACTCTGTCCAGGGCAGCAGGTGCCTGCTGGCTGTGAGTTTGAAGGTGGGGGTGGGGGGTGGTAGAGCTCTGTGTAGGTCCGGAAAACCAGCTGCCACTTACAGACCTGCTGTCCATGATGGGCTGCGTCTGTGGTTGCTTCCTGGGCTTAGAGAACTTCAGCATAGATTTGGAAAGAGCCTCTCTACCTGCCGGAGCATGGTTTTCGGGAGCCAACTAGCTTCTGGAACTGTCTTGGAGAACAGGTGGATACAGGCTACCGATGTCTCACCTGAATAGCTTGTGTTTTATAAGCTGTTGGGTATTATGCTGGGAGCAGTCTTTTTGGTTTTTTTTTTTTTTATACTGTATTTTTGTATGCCTTTTGCAAAGTGGTGTTAATTGTTTTTGTACAAGGAAAAAAAAAAACTCTTGGGCAATTCTCCTATTGGAAGAGTCTGATTTATTTTGAAAGGCAAGTTTACCTAAAATTTTGTATTTAGTTGTGACTATGGATTGCCTGATTTTAAATGTTGCCTTCTGGGACATCTTCTAATAAAAGATTTCTCAAACATCTCAGAGTAGGGACAACTTATGCCAACCAAGTACCCCAAACCAAAGACAACTATTACAGGGAAGCCCCAGCGATTCAGATGCAGAGGGTTGCTTCTCTAACCAGGTTGCTAACCAGGTCATTCCACTTTGGGTTCCTGAAATGCCATTTCAGGCATGTCTAAACAATGTAGGCTCAGCACTTGGTTAGTGAAATTCTCTTGTGAATTGCAAAAAGTGCTGAATTTGTACTTCAGAAGGCTTGAAATCCTGATTCTGCCATTTCCTGTTCCCTGACTTTTAGCTTTACCTTTCTGAGCCCAGGCTTCCTTATCCATAAAATGGGGAGAAGTATTATTTCACAAAGGGTCTCCTAAATGGATTAGCAGGCTTCAAACCACTTTCTACATTATAAAGTTTTACTTAAACATTTTTTAAGGTTACAGTACTGTTCTTAGTGACATGGTAACCTTTGCCAGAAGAGCTTTAAAAATAGTCTTTGAGAACTTACGTAATTTTTTTATTTCTCTCCTCATTAATGAAAGCAAATGAAGGCTCCCTTTTCTCCCATAGTTCTTACAAACTTGCAATACATGAAAAAGAGAGAATTCAATAACTTTCTGATAGAGCATTGCTATGGGTAAGTGCTCTGCTTCATCCTGCATGTTGACAAACACTGAGACCTGCAAAGGCTACAGAAGAGGAAACTGAGGTGGTAAGAGAGAAATAAAACTGCCCAGGGACATCACATTAGTAAATAAAGGAGTTGGGACTTACCTGTCTCTGGAGCCTGAGGTGTCAACCAGGGCAAAACCATGATCAGCTTGTTGTGTTGTGGAGGAGGGAAACATGGGATTCTAAATCACTTAGCTGCTTGTGGGAATTGTCTCTTTGGACCACTGTGCTCGTCACTTATTGGGGTGAAATGGAACAAATGTTCAATGACTAGCCACTCTGCTGCATTTGTGGTCCAGATGGGTTAGTCTTGTCTCAAAGAGACCCCTTCTGGGACAGAAAGGAAAGCGGTTGTTTGGAGAAGCTGTGAGCATCGTAGGGGGGTAAGGCTCTCCCATAGCTAATCTTGCCTTGGGGCTGAATCCTGGGTCAGTGTGGCCTGCCTGCCAGCTGTGGAGCCTGAAAGGGGTTTAAAAAGCTACTATAAATTCCTCATATTTACAAAGTAACCCCCAACGCAACCTAGTAAGCAGTGTCTGGTACTAGCGCACAGGGAAGTTTTCTTGTTCAGGGTCAGGTAGCAAAATCCAGCTTCCTGTTAGATAAAAAAAACCCATTGTTCCTGAGTCACCCAACTCATTTCATAAGTAGTTGTTTGATAAAACAGACTTGCATTACTGGGACACTTCCTTAAAAACGTAGTTTCTCACTTAGAGTCAATCTGTCCCCAGTATTCATCCTCTTTCGAGGTCATTTGTTGTGAGTAATTTATAGGACTGCTCACCCTTGCAAGAACTCAAAGAAGCTTAATAAACTAGTAGGCACAGCTGGTGCAGGCAGTAATGTAGGTTTGCTACATATTTTAATTCTCACAATAACCTGGAGGATAGGGTAATGTCACCCCATTTTACAGATGAGCAAATTGAAGCACAGACATTGAAGTCATTTGTCTAAGCAGCTAGGACAGCTGCCTGTGTCCAGACTTCAGCTCCTTGGAGTCAGACTCCATTGAGAAAGGAGTGGGGATATAACTACGGCTGGGGGGAAGGGAGGGTGCTTCTGGAATGTGAAGTATTTTAAGCTCCTTTTTAGCTGTTTCCAGACTCCTACCTCTGTATTTCTCTGAAAATAACCAGAAGCTTATTCCTGGATTTCAAAGAACAATTTTTACAAATTAGGTTCACCTTTGAATGGGACACGTAAGGTACTGGGGGCATTTACATGGACAATAAAGGGCAGTTGAGGAACCACACACAACACAGAAGAGAAAGGTCACTCTCTCTCTTAGAAAAAAGGCTAAAGTGTGTGCTTAACTTAGTCCCCTACTGGCAGCTGTTTGAAGGGACTAATAGAGGTTGAATTCTCTCAAATGTGCTGAATTTGTCTAATGTGCCCCTGGGGTCAGGATATTCCAGAAAATTCACTTCAGTGGAAGGGGAAGATAGGGATGCTTTTGTTGAACTGGAAGGTGATAGGAGGGAATGAGAGATGTTCCTTTCTAAGGATAAGATAACCAGTTGGGAGATGACTTATGACTGGGTAGTGAGGAAGGGGCACAGGTCTAAATATGTCAGCTCCAGTTCCATTGGGGTGTGGGCATTTCTACTTTTAAGTCCAGTGGGTTGTTCTTGTTAATGTCTTTATTTAAAACTACTCCTGCCAAAGGGATCAACGGTGTTCATGTTGCCATTTTTAGGTGAGGAATGTAAATATGTTTTTCAAGTCTATACTAAGAAATGAGTTATTAAACAATTAGACTTAGTGCCAGCAGTCTAGTCAGTGCCCAGAAAATATTGGATTGCCCTAAAAATGGCGGGAAGTGGTCTGGTTAAGTGGTCTCCACACCCAACATGTCTCAGTTCCAAATCTTGGCTCTCCATTTTCTAGGTCTATGTGGTCTCTGACAAATTATTCTTTCCCCATCGCAATTTTCTCATCTGTAAAGCAGGTATAAAAATTGCCATCTGGGGTCTCCCTGGTGGTGTAGGGGGTTAATTCTCTTTGCTACCACCACCAAAGCCTGAGTTCCACCCCTGGCCATAGAGCTATGGGAGCTGTCCCACATAGGCAGCGCAGCAGATCTCTCCCTTCTTGCCCACTGCTCCCCTTAACAGCATATTTCAATAGATCTGCCAGTTTTGCTCCTCACGCTGTCTCTGGTAAAAATTTCACCCTTCTTTCTGCACCATTGGCCTATACCCCAGTTCTTCTATGCATAAATAAATCAATAAATCTTTTAAAAATCAAGAAAAATTGGCACCTATTTCACTGAGTTGTTTAGGAGCAGTGGTAAGTAAGTACTCAGTAAATGATTAATGCTACTTAAACCACACAAGAATGGCATCAGTCATATTTGAAAGGTGATAGAAGGGATTGGTAAGTTAAGAACTCTCCCAGGAGAGTAAAGGTAATCTGGAGTATACACATTGATGCCTCAAGAGATGGTAAATCATCAGGGAAAGAATAGGCAGGGTTTTGGGAAACAGCTAGGCAGAGGAGGAAAGGAAGGCAAAGAACCTGAACCCACCTACCTCCAGCCCTTGACGTAATTCGTCAGCGCCAAGAAGCTCAGTTGCTATTCAGGAAGCAGGGAGGTAGAATCTTGAGGTCATGCTTAAAAAAGCATTGGAATAAGGGTTGGATCCAGGTCCTGCAGAGATATAAAATAGTCACAGAAGGTGTTATGGATGGCATATGATTAAGAACAAGGACTTGGGTTGTTAGAGGACAGGGGAGAGAGAGAGGAACCCCTGAAGCCCCAAAAACCTGCCTGCTCTAAGTAGGTTCTGCCATCTGCCGCAACAAGACAAAACATATAAAACTTTAATGAAAAGGGTTTTTAATACAGTGAATATACAATACGAACACAAAGAATATAACTTCTAAATCAAACACCTGAAGTTACCCATCCCCTCGTGGGCAAAGGTCAACCCAAAAGGGATTGGCGCAAGCAAGGCCTGAAAGCCTGCCACAAGACTAAAGCACCTTCTGGCTGGGACCCATGAAAGAGTCAGAAATGGCCAGACAAGTCTGGGAGGAAAAGAACAAAATCAAAATATAAACACTGCCATAATCACCTCCCTAAAGGTATCTCACCCACATATGCCTTAACCAGTCCAGGTTCAGGAAACAAGCACGGTTTCTTCATCCCATGCTTGCTGCTGTTAAGGTCTTTATATGGTTCCTGATCAGAGTCAGAGCAGTTTAAGAATATTTGTTACCATACATGAAAGAGAATTAAAGCTTGGTTTTACATAATTACTGATATTAAGCTTAACAAGTCATTCTAGCACATAGCATTTTCACTGCTCTCAGACATTCAACTCTTTCTATCTTTCTTTTCAAGAACTGCAAAATACTATCTCCAACATATTTCTTTCTTATTAAACACACAGCTCATTTTACTCACTTATTATAAAATTTTAGCTTTTACAGTATAGAAAAGGGTAAACCTGAAAGTCAATTTTCCTCACAATAAGGAGCAAAACATGGACATGAATGTTAAGTAAATTTAGACATATTTTGCGAGGACAAAACAGATTTCATTTTAGTTATTTAGTAACATTTTAGGTGACACACACTTTTAACGACTTGATGTTTAAATAACTTTGATAAACCTCAAGGAATATATATATATATATATTTTAATTTTTTTATTATTATTTTTTAAAGATTTATTTGTGCACACAGAACTGGGGTACAGGCCAGAGATGCGGAGGGTGAGAGGATTCACCAGGGACAGAGTGGAGAGCAGAACAGGCAGATAGAGGAAGTACACTGCTGAGGGGAGCAGCGGGTGGGTCAGGAGAGGTCTGCTGGGCCATGTGGTCACCTCCAGGGCAGGCGGGAATCGAACTCATGCGGAAGCGGCTTTTAGATTCTCAGTGCTGTGCTTTAACCCGCTGTGCCACCAGGGAGGGCCCATATATATATATATTTAATAGAATCAATATTTAGTTTTAACTATTACAGAAGACCTAGACCAGAAGATAGCAATTTTAAGGTTAATTAAGATAAGCAAATAAAGCCTAGGAATGTTTATGATTTTTTCTCAAACCCAGGGGGAACCAATTTCCTTGAAACAAAAGAACATTTTAACCATTTATACAATGTTTAACAAAGAAAAAGGGAAGGTGGGTGAGAGTCCGCAAAAGGGAGGGAGTAAAAGTTAGTGCTGAGATGGAGACCAGTGGGCACTAGCCTTTATTTACATAAAGACAAACAAATGGGGAATCAGCAAAGTTAGATTTTGGAATAGAACAGAAGACGATTTCAAGAAGGTACAAAAAGAACCAGTTCCCCTGGCTGGGTTGGGGTGGGCTGTGTCTGCCCCATCTGGAAACAGCTCAAGAGACCAATAGTTAAAAGGAAAAGACAAGAAGTATAACAGCAACACCGCATCCACTCACACACACTCTTCTTATTTCGGACGGGTCCTTCATTCACACTAGTGCGCACCCCACTCACTCTCCTCACCGCTTGGCTTGGAAGTCAGTCCAAATGTCGTCCACTTTATAGTCGGCCGTTCAATCTGTTCGTCACCTGGCGCCAGGATTCCAGAAAACCCAATCGTGCTCGAGCCCAGATAGAAGTGGCTGGACCTCTCCAAATGAGACCTCCATTTCGCAGGTCTCCCCCAACGAGAGCCTAACGGTCCTCCTTCCCTGGGGACTGTCCAGGTACCCCGCCGCGGCCCCAAACGAGAGTGTGGAGAACACTCTCAAAATCCAAAAATCCTAGGATCCAGAAATAAGCTCTACTTTTCTTGCAGAGGGTCTGTCCCCTCGCAGGAGCGAGATCCAGGACCAGCCCCTAAACGTTAGGGTCGGAGAACTCTATTACCGCGAAAGACAGAGCATCACACAAGAATGCAATTCGCAAAGTAGAGTTTATTGGGCTGGCTAGCCAGGGTCTTGCCTGAATCCTGCGTGCCCGGCAGGGAAAGGCTTGACCCTGGCTAGCCAGCCCAATAAGCTCTACTTTGCAAATTGCATTCTTGCGTGATGCTCTGTCTTTCCCTGTAATCGAGTTCTGGGACCCTAACAGGGTTTCCTACTGTATGAGCTTAGCTAAATCACTCAACCTCACTCAGTCCTAGAAATCTTCTCTAAGATGGAGATGGTAATACCCCCCTACAGACTGTTGTGGAGTTTAAATAAGTTATATGTAAAATGCTTAGAACAGTGCCATATTGTGAGAGAGAGAGACATAAAATAGGTTTTTTTTATGGGAAGTTTATATGCATGCAAACAAGATCATAAAGTAAGGCCTTGTACTTCGCAGATAAGGGCTACAAGACTCAGAAGAGGAAGTCTTTTGAAGTCATCAGGAAAGTTCTTGTTGAATTTTGTAACTAACTGGAACTAGAAGTACCAGTAGTGGAATCTGGCCAAGCCAAGAGGAGGAAGGTGTTCTAGGCTAAGGAATAGCTTTGGGGAAGAAGGGATTAGGAAGGTAGTGTAGAATCTGGGAAAAGGGGAAGAATCTGGTGTGATTTGCTGGCTCAACTTTACAAAACCAGGGGAGTTGCATTAGATTTCTAAGAGGATCATTTCACTAGCAAACATCCTTTGTGATTCTTGAAATAGGGAAGTTAGGGAAAGAAACTGATTGTGGTTAGAGACCAAATGAAGTTGAGGTGATAGGGTCATCCAAAATAGAACACCTAATGGGAAGTTAGAAATGTGACACTGAAGCTTTTTTTTTTTTTTTAAGATTGATTTATTTGTGCATACAAGGGCTAGGGTTTATGCCAGAGGCATGAGGAGTGGGAGGATTCATCAGAGAGAGAATGGGAAGCAGAGCAGGAAAATCTACTGAAATACATTGCTGAGTAGAGCAGGGGGTGAGATAGGAGAGGTCTGCTTTGCTGCATGTAGCTCAGCTCCATGGCTGGGAATCATCGAACTCATATTGCAGTGGCTGCAAATAGCTTCATAGTGTTGACTTTAACCCCTGTGCCACCAGGGAGGCACCCCCTCAAACCCGACACTGAAACTTTGGAAAGGTGCCAAGGTTGAGACTCAATAGGATATAAAATGATGAAGGCCCAAACCATGAGAAAGAGAAAGGGCCAGGGGCCGGAGAGGGCTTGAAAGAGCCATGCAAGGAGAACTAGAGAGGATAACTAGTTCTCTCTGATAACTTAGCATCTTTTATTCTTTTGTACCTCCCCCATTCTTCTTTTGCAAACTTTAGGGTCCTTCTGGGGTGTACACACTTTACAGAGCTCAGAAGTCTGGAAGTGAGCACCCTCAGAAAAAAATTCTAGTATAGTCTGGAGCAAACTCTATGATTCAACTTTAGGCATAACATAAACACAGTAACAAACATGGTGAGTTGGATTCTTCTTCCCTTCACTTGTTTTTGTTTTTGTTTTTCCTCCTTTTCCCCCTCACTTGTTTTGTGTATTTTTGATACTTTCAAATCTGGTCAGCCAATCAACATAGGAAACTAGTGTAAACAACAATTCACCAGAGCAATCAAAGCTGTTTGATAGGTACTCTACTAGATTCTATATTGTGCTTCCCTTCCCACCACCACCAAATTCATGTCCATCCAGAATCTGTGAATGTGAACTTACTTGAAAGTAGGGTCTTTGCAGATATATCAAGCTAACATGAAGTCATACTGAATTAATGTGGGCCTTAATCCAATGACTAGAACCCAAAGAGAGGGTCATCCAGAGACACACTCAGAAAAGGTGGCGACTGGAAGACAGGCAGGATTGGAGTATTTATTGCTCTACACTGAGGAGAGGCAAGGAAGGCCGATACCCACTAGAAACTAGAAGAGGCAAGGACTTTTATTTTAGCCCAGCATCTTGATTTTGGGTTTCTGGCCTTCAAAAGTGTGAAAGAATAAATTTCTGTTGTGAAGTCATCCAGTGTGTGGATGCTCAAGGAAACAAACTAACACAGGCACCAAATTCATCATGAAACATTCCTGCAGGGTATCTTGCTTATGTGGGTATTTAAATAACATGGAAGTCAGGCTACAATGGTGCTTTGGGTAGTTCTACAAGTTAGTGTTTTTCTTCTACCCAACTTTCTTCCCTTTCCTTGGAAAGTCAAGGAACTCCTCTGGCACGGTCTTTCTTGTCTTAAAAGTCATAGCATTCTCTAGAACTCTGTCTTTCTGGGGGCTCCACTTTGAATGACCCTTCCACTCCTACGGCTTCACATTTACCTTTTTTGTACAGTTCATTGTTTTTCTAAAAAAAAAAAAGAAAGAAAGAAAATAAAGTTTGCAGAAGACAGGAAATAATATACAGGTTTCCCCACCCTCCAAAAGTAGATTGTTCCTATTTGGTTTGATTTGGAAGATTATTTTTGGGATCTGGAAATGTTATAACCATTAACTTACATGGAAATTTTTTTTGTGTATACCCAGACCCAACTAATAATCTACCAAATCATATTGAATAGGAATGTTCTACTTTCAGATAGTGAGATAACCACATAATAAACATTGAGTCATCATCCAGATTTCCTCTCTATCTTTCTGTACTTTTCCCTTTTCTGCTGTTTCCATGCCCATTCCAGCCCTCAATTTCCAAAGAAGGTGAGGTTGCCTAGCCTGATTACAAACCTACCCATAGAGAACATCATGTAAGAGTGGAGCTGAATTTTCAGAAGGGCAGGCAAGTGACTTGAATATCCCTCATATTTCATTTCTGCTTTTTAGGTATGTTCTTCCAGACTGAACCTATTCCATCATGTTTTGAGTTTTAAGCTAGAATTTTTTACCCAAAATAATCTGTAAATAGTAGAGGGTGTTAGAGATGGGTTTCACACCTTCTACTTCTAGACATCCACATGCATTTCAAGTGGGACTCCCTTTCCTCTTGAGTTTTTTCAGAATTGATTGAGCTACTTTCCACCTGGCTTCATAGAAGGGAGAGAATAGCTCAGGGCTAATACCTGTGCATGACTACCAGTAGCTTTCCTGACTCCCTTTTGTGGTCTTTTGCCTCTTTATTATCCTATAAAGCTCCCAAACAGAGGGTTTTGTGTTATTTTTTAAAAATACTTATTAACTCTTGGTCATAGACTTAAACTTCCCAGTTCCCCTCGAACTTGATCTCTCCAATTAGGATTTCAGTTACAGAGTAGCTGTATACTGTTTTCAGTATAATTCAGAGTTCAGAAGGTCATTAGGGAGATAAATCAAAATACAAATAAATAACTTAAAGGTACAAAAACATTCTTTTGGTAAGACCAGTAGAATTACAAAGAATGGGAGCAGTATCACATTTTTCTCGTTTGTTTTGGACTACAGGCTCCTTTCTGATTTAGAAGTTTTTCCTGCTCCGCATTTCAGTGATAATTCTCCCCATGGTCTACAGGATCCCTGTTCTCTTTGTTTCTATAGCAACAGTCCCTGTGTTGCTTGGCTAGAAGCAATTTTCTGCTGCTGTGGTGAAGCCCCATTTTTTCATTCCTTTCTCCCTAGTTGCCTTAGTAACAGCCTCTCCTTCTTCTGCTTTCTCAGTGGTAAATTCCAATCCCCCACCCTTTTTTTTTCCCTCTCTGTAGTAACAGTTACCTGGTCATGACTTGGACAGTGCTTTTCCATCTGTGAGTGAACATACTTTGTCATGGTTAGATTGTCATCATGAAATTAGCCTCCCTTTTGCTTTATTTGCATCATTTCTCTGGCCTGCCATCTTTCTGGTGGTTGTCATGGTAACCGTACCCTCTGAAAGTCTCTAGGCAAAGACTCTACAGTTAACAACCATCATGTGAGAGTGTCTGCCAATATGTGGCTACACATCTCGATTTAAAACCCAGCCCCAGGCGGGTACCACAAATTGGAGCAAACAAGGCTTTCGATCAAAGCAGGCTGGATTGAGAAAAGGAGGTACAGGGACCAGAAGTGGGATCTGGTGTCCTCCAAACAATACATGTGGCTGTAACATTTAGGCTGTGTCTGAAAGCGTTGCCATTATGCTGATGTGATCCAAGTGATTGAGAAATGTTTTGGCAGCCACTCCAGGCAGCCCGGTCATATACTCTAAACTTCCAGGGATGATTCCTCTGTCCCAAAAGATCCTCTTGATAAGTCCTGGGAGCTGGGCAGAGTCAAGTAATCTCAGAGAGAATGCAATTAGAACTGTTAAGTTGGCTAACAAGGGGTTAGTACAATAGGTATTTAGGCACTTTTACACATTAGTGAAAACGTCTCTACCCTTAGGCTGCTGCTCTTACCTCTTTAGGGAGGCAGATGGGGTGTTATTATTATAATAATATGAAGTGTTCAACAAATGGTGCTTGTTATGTGCCAGGGCATTGTAGCAGGCATTTTTCAGACATTACTTCATTTTCTCCTTATGGCAATCCTGAGAGATATTTAAAGATAAGAAAAGAATCCTAAGACGTAAAGCTAATTTTCTAATGTCTTGTGGCTGATAAGTGGCAGAGTTAGGATCTGAACCGTGGTTCATGATTCCAAAGCCCATTTTTAAAGGTTGACAGATGTCCTGAATATCGATCCCTTCTGGTCCTAATTTTCCTCACCCCACGTTATCATAAAGGTTGCTACTACTTTATCCTTTCTGCTTTCAGTATTTTCCCTCTTCATATTTTAAGGGCTTAATTGCTTTTTCTCGGTTGTCACATCTTTTGCATTCTCTTCCCATAGGGATTTGTCTTTTGATTGTGTCTAAGTTGTTGTTGCCAGAGCAGCTTTGCCTGAGAGCTGGGCAATGATTTACTACTGGGGAATGCCATACTTCTGAATTCACTGGCTCCAACATAAGGCAGGCAAGCAGTTCTCCTCTCCATTTAACATGAGTGTCTATTCCGTAGCACGCACCGTGCTAGGAGCTGACTATAGAGTAACAACCTAGGCTGATCTGTCCTTTCCTTTATGTAACCAACAGCTTGCAGTGAGAAACAATAGGCTAGAAGTCAATACGTATTTTCTATCGAAATTAGTGCTGTGAAACAGCAGAAGTGTACCCTTAAAGAAAGAACGGTCGGAATAGATATGACTGCCGTGCTCCTCTTTAGAGAGGAGGTAGGCTGACGGTCAGACGCCGAGAAACGGACGGCAGACATGTCCCACGCGTCTCAGGCTCCCAGCTCCATCAGTCTCCAGAGCAGAAGGTTCGCGCAGGCGCACTGATGGTTGCCATGGGGACAGCTGTCCCGCGCACGCGCAAATACCCTCAAAATGGCGGCAGCGGCGGCTGCACGAGCAGTTTCTTTGGGTCCAGGGCTCTCGGGCCTGCGACCGGCGCTGCCACTTGTAGTGATTCTTGGGGCCACGGGCACCGGTAAGTCCACCCTGGCGTTGCAGCTAGGCCAGCGGCTCGGTGGCGAGATCGTCAGTGCTGACTCCATGCAGGTATGGCAGTGTGGGTCACCCCCAGCCTGTGAAACTCGAGGCCGTGTGCGTTCCTCGGGTCCAGTGGCTACCCTGTCACCGGGCGGTGGTGGGTGAACCCGGAGGTTTGTAGGGCGGAGGATAAGAGGAGGGAACTCGTAATTACTAGACACCCACCATATGCCAGACACAGTGCCAGCTGTTTTACTTTCATCTTGTTTACTTCTTACGACATTACTTTGGGTAGATACTATTATTATCTTCATTTACGGGTCAGGGAATTGACCTAGAGAGGGGAAACAGTTCTGCATTTCACATGGAGAACAAGGGGAGAAGAGGGTATTTAACCCTACAGGCTTGACATACAGGTGTCCAATGAATATCTTTCCAATAAAAATCATTCTACAACTTTTGCTATTTTAAGGTTGCCCAGCGAAACCGGAATAAATAGCTTATCATTTATGAGTGTGTGCAGATGCGGGAAATAAAACTGAGAATGGAGCAGAGTGGATAGTCAGAAGACTGGATCGGAGTCCCAAGTTGGCCACCAGTCACGCGACCTTAACAATGTCAGTTTTTGTTGTTTTATGTATCTGTAAAGTGTAGAAAATGTCATGTCTCCCACAGGGGGCCCTTAATAAATGAGATCCTGACTACTAGAATAAAGAGCAGGTGGTCCCTTCTGAAGGACAAATGCTTACTGAAGTGGAGATTTAATTTTTAACCTACTAGGTGCTGAGAGTTGAAGGGGCATTGTCCTCTTTCTTGAATGGAGGAAGGGGGGAGCCCAGGAGTGTAGAACACTTCATACCTGGGAGTACTTGTGCTCAGATTGAGAGTGAGTGACGTTTTGGGTAAATCTTTGATGGAGGAATTACAAGAGTTATTTGTTGAGAATTTACAGTTTTGAGGTTTTGTTTTCTTTTAAGATTTTATTTTTGTATAGAAGAACTGGGGTGCAAAGGCAGAGATGCAGGCAGGAGTTTGAGAAGATTCAGCAGAGAGAGAGCTGGGGCAGGACAGTCGCATTTACTGGAGTACACTGCAAAGGACAGCAGTGGGTGGGTCAGGATAGTATAGATTTAAGTAAAATGTGACTAACACTGATTATATCTCAGGTCCATTCTAGTCTTAATGTTCTGTAATTTTTGTAATTTGAATTGGTGTGGTGTTAGTGTGAATGGAGGGGAAGAGAAAGATTTAACATTATGAAGGTAGTGTGTTAGGTATCAATTGGGCACTGATTGTGAAAAGAAGAGGAGAGTGTGTAGTGTGATTCAGGATGCAGGTTTGTGTACTTGGGGGAATATACCTGGAAGTCAGAAAGATCTGGTGGGACATAGTAGAATGGCAGTGGTTCATCCAAGGGGAGAGTGATGTGTGGAGAGCATAATAGATGTCACCTTATTCAAGTCCTTCTCTGACTGACTTACTTAAAATAACATACCATTGCTTCCTATCCCTCCTCCCTCCCATATACCACATATAATCCTTGGGTGTTCTCAAGGATTTTATATTAGTTTTCAAGTGCGCTGGTGGGTTCTGGCAGTGAGGGTTGGGTTCTACATTAGCCATTGTCCATTTCTCAGAAATGTTTCTTTACTCATTGTTGTAATACCACAGGGTTCAGGTTACCAAAGTTCTTTCTATTTGGCTATGAAATAGGCCATATCAGCACGATACTCTGCGCCTCATACAGTGCTGACAATATGCTACATCCTTAATATTTGATGAAGTATTTGTTTAGCTGCCTTACTAAAATGGCACATCTTGACCTATTTAGATTCTTCCTGTGGCTATAAGTAACTAGAATGAGAGAATTAAATTTCTTTTATCCTTGGATGCCATGAGGATTAATTAATGGCTGAAAAGCACTTTGAAGATTATTGAGCTTTCTGATGGCTCAATAATGACAACAGTTTATGTTTAATTTGAATTGTATCTTGGATATTTGAAACATTTCCTCTTGGTCTCCACTGGAAAACTTTGACCTTTGATTTTTTCAGTCTAAGTAGTAAAATAGCATAGAAGTAGTAGCTCTATTTGCTGTGGGTATATGCTTAGTTCTTACTACCTTTGCTCACCAGGCCTTTGTTAGGGTAGTGTTCTCTCTTTTTTTAAGCTAATGGAAGAAAATCAAACTTTTAGTGACTTAAGGTTGACTCCAATAGTTTTTGATAAGCATGTAAAAAAATGACATTAAAAAAATTTTTTTATGCATACAAGAACTGGGGTACAAGCTTGAGGTATGGGGGTGTAGTTGGGGTGGGGTGAGAGGATTCCCCAGAGACAGTGAGGAACAGAACAGGCAGATTAACTGAAACACTGCTAAGGGGAGCAGTGGGCTAGAAACAGGAGAGGTCTGCTGTGCCATGAGGGTTACCTCCCTGACAAGGGATCTAACTCGTGGTGCAGTGACTGCTGATAGCTTCATTGTGCTGCACTTTAACCCCTTGTGCCACCAGGGAGGGCCCTCGAATGATATTCTATATGTTAGATCAGCAGTTCCTTGAAATAACATTTTAAATTTTGAATAAATCCACAGGCACCATAACAAAAATAATAAACAACTTTAGTTTTATAGCATTGTTTATAAAATGCTTACATATGTTTTTTTATCCTCATAATACACACAGAAAGTAGATAGTATTATTATCACAGTTAAGTAAGTAGCAGAGCTAGAGGGGACATAAGTCTCTAACTTTCTGTGCCCAGTGCCTGAACTTACTACACAAAACCATCACACCATTTAGGGTATGTGGATTCATTCATTAGAGTATCTCTTAATTTGTATGCCATCCTTTTTCATGGGACTGTGCTACATTTTGATCAGGATATGAAATGTAGTTTAGGATTCATACGGTGAATTAAACTGTGAATTTTTAGTGATGCCTGTGAAATGGAGCATTGAATTGGATGGTGGCCATATGATGTGTTGCTTAGGGGTGTCAGACTTGTTGAAGGTTGTAGATAAAATTTCATGCTATTGATTTAGTGATACCAAAGATGGAATGTTTACTAGGACAAATGGGACGCTTGGCTTTGTGGAGAGACTAGACAGAGCAATAAACCTCTTATAATGGCCATACAGTCCAAAGGGTGACCAAATGGAAAGTGTGATAATTAGAGACTTCACATTTCCATATTGGTCTTTGTAAAAACCAGTATTTGTATTTTAATATGCTATTTGGGATGCTTCATAGAATTCCCCCCCCCCCCCAGAAATATCCTAGTAACTCGAAAGGAATTTAAATCAGTGCCTTGAATCTTGTCTTATACCTCAAACTTTGCCATCTCTGTCCTACCTTAGTATACGATTATCCCAAGGCAGCCCCTACCAGGGCAGTTGCCATCCAGGGAAAGTGCTGGGTTTTTTTTTGTTTTGTTTTGTTTTGTTTTTTTAAAGCATGGAGTAAGTAAGCACTTTAAGTATTGAGGTAGTTTCTTTGAGGTAAAACCACAATGGAGTGTAAAGGGTTGTGTGTTAAGTGGGATGATATTGTCATGGAAATGATAGACAATGGCTTGCTTCTGCAGCCCAAACATCTGAAGATCCTACCTGACCTCTTTCTTATATACATGATTTCTTGAGGGAAGTCGGAACTATTCTCTGAGGGATGGGGCTTTTGCTTTGGGCTCTACTGTGGATTTCTGCATGACAGATCTGACAAAACCCACCAACATTTGTGCACAATTTTCTGAGCTACTCAGTCTGCAGTTCCACAGATTGTAGAAACATATAAATTCCCAGTCAGCAGTAAGAGTCTAAATGCAAGGAGGTACAGGTAATACCATCCTTGTTTTCAAGGATGGAAAAACTGAGGTACAGAAAGATTAACAGGCAGACTAGAGATCAGACTGCAGAACACTTGCACATCTGGGAATTGGATCTGGGTCTTCTGACTCATGGGTAGTGCTTGATATATTGCAGGAAGATGATACTGAAGGTCTTCTTTTCAGCCTGAGTCTATTTCTTGGCATGTAAATTCATGGTATAATGCGTTGCCTTCAGTGATTAGATGAAACAGTGTACTGAGAAACTTGAAGGTACTTGCCAATAGATGTACAATGACTACCAGCAATATGCCAAAAGAAAATAAGCCAAGTGTTCCATATAGGTTTATAGAGAGGAAGTACCTCTGATGCCTTAGTTCATCAGGTCCAGTGGGGAAGCAGCAGTAGTCATACATAGGGGCACAGTTCCCTATATGTTTGTCTAAACTTGCAAGAGGAGAAGTAAATGATTCTTGGCAGTCAGACTAGTAAGCAGGCGGTGTGTCTAATAGATGTAGTGTTTTATGTTCTTTTTGTATGCTTTGGAACATAAATTAGGAGCAGATTTTTTTTTTTAACCATAGGACTGTCTGTCTTATGGTACTCCAAGGAGAACTGGGATGCATGGGGGAGGGATATGAAAGAAGAGGAAGGATAGTGGGTCACAGTGGTGTCCTAAGGCATGAGATAAGTCACAAAAACCTGTTAATCTGAGGTTTGGGGTTAGGTGGCTATCCAGAGGCTGTTTCCTACAACTGACAGAGGCAAGAGGCAATCTTTTAAAAAAGATTGAGCCTGATAGGAGGCTAAGAAGGAAATGTCATAGTTTTTGACTAATCTAAAATTACATGATGAGGGGCCTCCCTGATGGCGCAAGGGATTAAGTCTCAACACTGTAAAGCTAGCTGCAGCCACTACAGTACATGTTTGATCCCTGGCCAGGGAGCTGACCCACATGGCGCAGCAGACCTCTCCTAACTTGCCCACTGCTCCCCTCAGCAGTGTATTTCAGTTGATCTGCCTGTTCTGTTCCCCACTCTGTCTCTGGTAAATCCTCTTACTCTCTCCATACCTCTGGCCCTGTACCCCAGTTCTTGTATGCATAAATAAAATAAATCTTTAAAAAAATTATATGAGGAGTTTCTAGGTTCTTTGGTTTACCTTCATTGCTCGTGAATATAGGTGTTTATTTTTTTTTTGATGACAGTTTGATGACAGTGTTAAACTTGGATGAGTCACATGTACGTGTGTGTATGTGTTTGTAATCATGTGGATGTGTGTGTAATCATGGTTTGTTTTCACCTATGTGATGAACTTTGGAACCAAACTTCCTGTGTCATGTAAAGAAAGAGAAGTGACCACTAACCAAATGGGAAGCCATAGAAAAGCCCAAATGGGGACTTGTAGATTCAGAGGACTTGTAGATTTGTGAGGATGAGGTGCTGAAGCTTCAGTGTCTGGGACAGGGTGTTGAAATTGTATCAATTCAAAAAGGAATGTATGTTTAAAGTTATTTGGGGGTATATAGGAAATCACTTATGTGTTCTGTATGTACTTTAGTGTGGCTTATTTGAGTTGGTTTTGGTTTCTTTTGTAGTTTGTTGAATTCTTTAGATGAGTTTGAATCAGACCTGGGTCCCTGCTAATCTTTCCTTCTTCTCTGTCTCCTATTTATTTATCCATTCATCTCCTGTGCTACTGTTTACATTTTATCAGATAGAAAAGTACTATTCTTGATAAAAGGTCAAATGAAAGAGTAGAAGTGCTTGGTATGTTTTCAAGAAATGGTTAGCAATCATCTGGCATAGAAGGATATTTGAGGAACAGTAGTGGGAGGTGAAACTAGAAATACAGACCCTGGGAAGAAGTTGTAGAGGCACGCTATGAGGTATGGGTTTTTTTAACAGGGAAGTGATATAAACCTGTTTTATAAAGTAGCTAACTAGCTTTTTTCTTCTTCTTCAGATTTATTTATTTATGTATACAAGAACTAGAGTACAAGCCAGAGATGTGGGGGGTGGGGGTTGAGAGGATTCATTAGAGATAGAGAGGGGGACAGGCAGATTGACTGAAATAAACTGCTGAGGGTCACAGTGAATGAGACAGGAGAGGTCTGCTGTGCCAACTCTGGCCAGGGATTGAATTTGGGTTATAATCCAGTACCGAGTTACTTTGTTGCTTGGATGATTCCAGCCTTAGTTGTTGGGTCCCACTCTTGCACATGACAGTTGTGTTCTTTGGCGTGCCCTCATGCTTGTTGGTTTGTTTAGTACTTCCTCACTCTCTGACACTACAAGATGCTCCTGGCTTGCATTTGTCCTGCTCAAGCCCAAGAAACCACTATTTCTCCAAGGAGGCTTGATGCTTCTGGGATATCATTGCTTCTGTTCTCATCAGGAATGAAGGAATCTGCTGCCCTTTCATGAGTGTACATTAATATACACTAATCCATACACAGCCCAGGGGGAGGCTTTCTGAGAAATCTGTTGTTAGTTTTTTGTTTTTTTTTTTGTCATTATGAGAACATCATAGAGTATAATCATACAATCCTAGATGGTACAGCCTACTATACACCTAGGCTGTGTGATATAATTTGAGTACCATCGTCACATAGGTGATCTGTTACTGACTAAAATTTCATTAAGGAACATGTGACTGTATACATAAATATCTATATTTATTTCTGTATCTGTGTGGATTTAGCATGGATTTATAGCAGATCTTTTACTACTCTGGTACCATAAGGCATCCCCTTGCTTGCTTATGAGTAAGAAATCTGGCTCTCATCGTCTACATTTATCTACTCATTTGTGCAACCTGTGAAGTTTCATCAGTTCAGTCTGTGAGAAACAAATCTGCCAACTAGAGTATGTAATGTTTGTGTATAATTTTTAATGGTGTTAGTCTCACTGTACCCTGTTATAATGTTTTACAAAGTTACTAGGTCAATATCTGCTTCCCTTTCAGTATTATTATGTCATACATTTGTAATACAGCTCAGTTGTTGCAATCTGCATTCTAGCCTGGGTTCCTCAGACATTGTGGTTATGTTTTAAATTTACATGCAGTGAAATATGCTCTATGGGTTTTGACAGCTGCATGGAATTGTATCCACCACCACAGTATTATAGGAACAGTTCCATCACACTAAAAGTTGCCACATGTGGCTTTTATTTTTTTTAAGATTTATTTATGCATGCATGCAGAACTGGGGTACAGACTAGAGGTGCAGGGGCAGTGAGAGGAGGAGAATAGGCCGCCTGATGAAGTACACTGCTGAGAGGAGCAGTGGGCTGGTCAGGAGAGGTCTGCTGCGCCATGTGGATCACCTCCAGAGCGGGGATCGAACTCACATGCTAAAGTGGCTTTAGCTGTGCTTTAACCCGATGCGCCACCAGGGAGGGCCCTCATGTGGCATTTTTATAGTCAGTTTCTCTATCCACCCCAGCCTTCTGTGCCACCGATTTCTTTTTCTTTTTTTAACTTTAGTTTTTTAAATTGAAGTATCATTGTTGTACATCCTTGTTAATGTTTTGATGGCATGACATTGAACATTTTCTATGCCTATACTATTGTCTTTTCTAGAATGTTGTCATATACATGGACCCATATCACATGTGGCTTTTGAGGACTGAGTTTTCTTCCCATAACTAAATTCATTTAAAATTCTTCCATGTTGTTGTATGAGTCTGATACCCTCTATTGCTGAGTGTTACTCAGTTGTGTGGATATATGCAAATTGTCCACCTTATTAAAGGACGTCTGGATTTTGGCACATATAAAGACAGCTATTATAAACATTCATGTACAGGTTTTTTTTTTAAAGATTTATTTATTTATGCATATGAGAACTGGGTTATAGGCCAGCGATACCAAAGGTAAGAGGATTCACTAGAGACAGAGTGGGGAGCAGAACAGGCAGATGTACTGAAATACACTGCTGAGGGGAGCAGCGGGCGGGTCAGGAGAGGTCTGCCACGCCATGTGGGTCACCTCCCTGGCTGGGGATTGAACTCATGCCGCAGTGTCTTTTAAGAATTATTCCTTTATTGTAAGAAGAATTGGGTGTAGGCCAGAGGTATGGGGAGTGAGAGGATTCACTAGAAACAGTGGGGAAATCTACTGAACTACACTGGCCAAGACAGGAGAGGGCTCTGTGCCATATGTGGGTCAGCTCCCTGGTTGGGGATCAAATTCACATTGTAGTGGCTGCTGATAGTGCTGTGCTTTAACCCCGTGAGCCAGCAAGGAGGCTCCCCTAATTACTTAATTCTGAAAATAAACCTTTGAGGTTAGATTTAAGATTATTTCACTGTGTAAGTAAGGAATGTGAGGAATAGAGAGGTTATCCTAAGGTTACAGCGCTCCTGAGAGGTGGATCCAGGACTTAAATCCAGGCCCTCTGATTCCAAAGTCTTTGTTGTTAACCTCTTCAATATATTATATGCCTATCACTGATGATGGAAATGTTAGATGGTTACATGTACAGGCCTGGTATCATGAGAGAGAACTATATTGCAGATTTGGACTTTGGGAATTATTAGCACAAAATGATTGCAGTGCCATAGACGTCACCCAGAGAATGTCACCTGCTAAAATGATAGGTAGTTGCCGTAAAGACCACCATTTCTTAAAATAAATCAGTACTATCAGATTGTTGTTTTTTTCCATTGCATGTCTGGAAAGTTTTGTAGAAAAGCATTATATTTGGAAGTCAGAGTTCATTTGTGACCTCAGTGAGTGAGATAATCTATGCAGAAAGGGGACCGGGGCAGCCAGCACAGAAAGTGAATGGCTGTAGTAATCCAAGATTATAATTTTCAAGGCAACTTTAATCCATAGAGTCAAGAAAGTAATGGAAGGGTCTGATGGGATTAGGAAGGAGATGAATTTAAAAGGGGGAGATAACTTTCAAGGAAGGAATCAAAGCAGGGGGCAGCATTTGCTCTTGCTTGTATTATAGTTTGTCATGTTGGCATCATAGCCAGCCAGCCTCAGAACACCATGATCTGCCTGTGCCCAGGACACTGTCAGTTAGCACATTCATTAGGGCTACTCCACTCTGTGACAATGCCAAAGGGTTGGAGCCTTCAACAAGTGTGATCTTTGACTATGCACTCAGAAGATTTTTGGGAGTTTCTCCAACATAAAGTTTCTATGGATCAAAGTCTTTTGGCATTTTCAGGCTAGGTATTTCTTTGTTTTGCAGTGTGGGATTGTCCTCTGTATTGTTGAATTATTAGCAGCATCCCTGGGCTCTACCCTCCTGATGCCAGTAGCACCGGCTTCTTTGCAGTTGTAACAAAAATGTAGAAACCAAAAATGTTTCTAGATGTGCCAAATGTGCCCTAGGGTACTAGTTCACTTCTTGTTGACAGCTCCAGAGTCTGCTGATTTTCTTTAAGGTCTCTTGTAGATTTACTTTGCTATCATTAACTTCTTTTGCTACTTCATTCTGCTCTGTTGATTTGAAGAGTACAGGTTATTTCAGGCTTTTGGCTCAACTCAGGAAATAGTTCATCATCAGCCTGTTCAGTAATTTTGAAAATTCCCAGAGGTCCAGCAACTCCACAGGCATATTTAAAAGATTGGAAAGATTCAACAAAGTTTTGAAAATTAGCAATTTTATTGCTAATGTTTACTGTCAAGTAGTGTGTCATACCTACTATCCAAGTCTTTATTATTCTGGTAAAATATACTTCACAGGCCCTCCCTGGTGGTGCATCAGGTTAGGATGCAGCACTGCAAGCTAGCCACAGCTACTTCAGTGTGAATTCTATCCCTGGCCCTGGAGGTGACCCACATGGTGCGGCAGACCTTTCCTGACCTGCCCGCTGCTCCCCTCAACAGTGTAATTCGTTGATCTGCCTGTTCTGCTCCCCACTCTGTCTCTGGTGAGTCCTCTCACTGCCCTGCACTTCTGGCCTCTAACCCAGTTCTGTATACATAAATAAATAAATCTTGAAGAAATATATATGGTAAATTTTGTTAAGTGTATATATATACTTAAGCACATTTACTTTGTTCTGGAACCATCACCACCTTCCGTCTCCAGAACTTTTTTCATCTTCCCAAACTGAAATTCTGTACCCCATTATACACTAGCTTCCCATTCCTGTCTCCTCAGCCTTTGGCAACCACATTATGTTAAAACTATCTGCCTTTAAATTTTACTGTGCTTGGTACATCGTAGAGTGGAATCATACAGTCTCTCTTTGTAACTAGTTTATTTTATTTAGCATGATGCTTCCAGTGTTCAATCATGTTGTAGCATGTGTCAGAGTTTCCTTTATAAGGCTGAGTAAGATTCCATTGTATAGCTATACCACACTTTATCTATTCATCCATGGTGGACACTTAGGTTGCTTCCACCTAAGTGGAGACACTTGTGAAAAGTGTCTGTAAATACCTTTGTATAAATATCTGTTTAACTCTCTGCTTTGCATTCCCAGAAGTGGAATTTTTTGAGAAACTATCATACTATTTTTCATATCAAAGAATCGTTTTTTTTTATTCCAACTAGTGGTGTACAGGGTTCCAGTTTCTTGATTATCCTCCAATATTTGTCCTTCTTCCCTCTGCCTACTTTTTTTCCTTCCTCCCTTCCCCCACCTTTCTTTCTTTTTTGAAATTTATTTTTATTTATTTATGCTTACAAGAACTGGGGTATAGGCCAGAAGTGTGGAGTTGGACTCACCAGAGACAGAGTAGGGAGTAGAACAGGCAACTTTACCAAGAACACTGCTGAGGGCAAGACAGGAGAGGTCTGCTGCCACATGTGGGTCAGCTCCCTGGTTTGGATCAGGATTGAACTCTTGCTGAGTTCTCAATGACTGGTGATAGCTTGATATAGCTGAGACTTTAACCCCTGTGCCACCTGGGAGCCCCCTCCTTTCATTCTTTTTTTTTTTTTTTTTAATAATAGCCATTCTAATAGAAGGACATTCAAGTTGTTTTTTAAATAAATTTTGTTATGAATTTTTCCAATATTAAAAAAGAGTGAATAGCAGTTAAACAGTTGTATAACCACCACCTAGCTGCAATAATTATGTTGTTTCAATTATAGTAAAGTTTCTCTACTCCCCATTATTAATGTTGACCCAGTCATCATAAAGTTACTTTTTTATTGTTAAATATGGAAAATAAAAATTTTATGTTATTAATGTGAATTATGTTATTACAAATTTTACTTGCATCGTTGCTCTGCCTTTGATTTAGTGACTATAGCGCTTTTGTATTGGTATTAACAGATATGTTCTCAATGTCATTCTTGCTTTCCTGTAGTGCAGATGTGGATGAACTTTATATATGCCCATTATCCTTTTTTCTTTGTATGTTAAAAATGTTTTCATGGGTACAATCTAAAAATACACAGGAGTAGCTATGATCACATGTTACACAATCATTTGTAAGCACAATTATAACAACATGTTAGTATCTGTCAAAATAAGTCATTGAAATGGAAAAGAGTAAAGCATCATCATATAGACATAACTTCGGATCAACTCCAGTTTCTTTAAAAAAATTTTTTTTTAAAGATTTATTTATTTATTCATATAGAACTGGGGTACAAGCCAGAGGTGTGGAGGGTGAGAGGCTTCACCAGGGACAGAGTGGGGAGCAGAACAGGCAGATCGACGAAGTACACTGCTGAGGGGAGCAGTGGGTGGGTCAGGAGAGGTCTGCCTCGCCATGTGGTCACCTCCGGGGCAGGTGGGAATCGAACTCATGCGGAAGTGGCTTAAGCTTCTCAGTGCTGTGCTTTAACCCGCTGTGCCACCAGGGAGGGCCTTCTTTAAAAAATTTTAAGAAAGACACTACACACTTTAACTTATAAACACTTCATTATACTGTAAACCTTAAAGTTGAGGCTTTTTTTTTTTAAAGACCATAACCATAAAACCATAGTATACCTAAAAATTAACAATAATTCTTCCATCATCAAACATGTAGTTATCACCCATATTTTTGTGCCCAGTTTCCTTGAATCTGAATGTACAGAAAGCAGAGAGTTTCAAATCATTCAAAGTTGGCAAGTGATGTTGGTAATGAAGGTGTATTTTTTCATGAGTGACAATTTTTAGTTTGTTAACCCTTATGTGCAGGAACTTTGCTTTGAGCCACACATATGCTTTCCTTATTTCTGATATTTGCTGGCATTTGTATATACCATCCCAGTATAATAAGTCACCTCCACTAGTAAATGAGGTGAGCCTCATCCTGGGGTTTGATTTGTGGTTGCCATTTAAAAAAATAATAATATATTTTTTACATCATTTTGTGCCTTTTTCCATCTCAATTGTAATCCCCGTGGGCTTCCCATCACCAAATCAACTGTGTGCCATCACCATAATCCAGTGCACTTCCCTCCCCTGTGGTTGCCATTTTAAAGTGCTCTAGAAGATAACACCTACAGGCTGGTCACAGGATGAAAGTTTATTTACCTTTCGTTGTTTTTTTAAATTATATATTTGCAACTGCATTTCCTTCCCTTGGGATGATGGGAGGGGAAAGGGAGAAGTAAATATTGTTATAAAATAAACAATAATGTGGCCCTCCCTGGTGGCACAGTGGGTTAAAGCACAGCACTAAGAAGCTTAAGCCACTTCTGCATGAGTTCAATTCCCCGCCTGCCCCGGAGGTGATCCACATAGCATGGCAGAACTCTCCTGACCCGCCCGCTGCTCCCCTCAGCAGTGTACTTGGTTGATCTGCCTGTTCTGCTCTCCACTCTGTCCCTGGTGAATCCTCTCACCCTCCGCATCTCTGGCCTGTACCCCAGTTCTGTATGAATAAATAAATCTTAAAAAAATAAAATAAAATAAACAATAATGTAAATAGATATATGACAAATAAATAATAAAAAAAGAAAAGAAAAAGAATAATCTCTTATAAATGAGACTCCACTTATAGAGTTCAGAAATTCCCTACTGGCAAAATCAAGTTGTTGGTGTATAAATTCTTTAACAATGGAATTCTTAAGTTACAACAGAACCATCTGAAAGCTTTGGGAAAAGAAGAGGAACATGAAATTATTTACTCCTTTTCTCCTTTTGATTTGCACGGTAGATGCTAGTATACAGTATACTCTACAGCACTTTATCATGTCAGAAGGCAGTCTTATTCAAGATATAGAAAAGGCAAACACCCTATGATTTAAGATTTCATCAACATTCAGGTATAAGAATATAATTCCATGGTCAGGCAGATTAAATGAGTCAAAGATAGAAGTAATTCTTTCCCCGTGGTTGTATTTATAATTTTTCCTTTGTGCTGTTTTACTGCTAAGTAGCAATTTTTGTTTATTTGCAGATAGCTTTCTTCTTTGTTGGGTAAACAACTTTAGTAGTTAAGATCACAGAGATTTCACAGTGAAAAATATTGTTACTAAAGTTATTTTCTGCTCTCCTTAAGTTGTGTGATATTTCTGCTCTCCTTAAGTTGTGTGATATCCGTAGTATAAGTAATCATAATACTGGTAATAATATAATGACCTTTACATAGCATTTACAGAGAGTTTTAGGCTTTACATGTTTTAATGCTTTACATGTATTTAATCTTCACAACAACCTTATGATACGGATATTATTATTACCATCATTTTACTAATGAGGGATACAGGTTCAGAGAGGTTAGTGGCTGATACTCTTAAGTGCGATTAACTAGTAAGTGGCAGAGATAGCAATTGATCTGAGGCAGCGAGGCAGCGTGGCGCCATGATCCTTCCTCCTAACCATTATACTGTACTGTACTTACTTGACACTGTCTAAGTAAAGGGAAATGTGAGATAAAAAATGCTTTTAACATCTTTGTGGGCTTTATGGAACTTATTATTTGTTCATTCAATGCTCACTGCAGAATCAGTGGTTACAGAGAGAACATTTAATCTCAAAGCATTTAGCCCTATTTTCAAACTAGTATTTTCAGATCTGTTCTCCATCTGAGACCTTGAATTTAGAAAAGTACACTTGAACTTTTCACTCGAATTGGCAGATCCAGAGCTTACATACAGGATATTGCCCTTGAGTCTTTAGACTATATGTGCTGACCCCCTGAAGCAGTAATTTGGATAGGTCACAGTGTTTCTACTAGAGTGGGTCGGTGTTAGAGGTTCTGACTTCAAAATGTGGAAGTGTGCTTTATACATATCTCTGTAGCTAGGCCACCTCTTGACAAATGGGTCCAATCTTACACAAATTCTAAAAGCTACTCAGAGCCAGTTAAATCCAAGAATATCTAAACATTTGAAGTAGAACTATGAGCAATGCAAAATGTTACCTTTCTAGAGCTTTGTGATAAGTAGAATAAATAAAACAACCTGCCTGTTTTTAAGTGTTTGAAAAGTTCAACCTAAAGGACCTTCAGATAATCTTGCAGCATTAGTTTTCACTGGGCTTCTGATTTACATAGCTTTTTTATCTTTAAGTCTGAGCCAATAGCCATGATTTGACAAGAAAATCAAGGTTCTTCTGCTTCCTTTGTCTCTTGGGTTATGTGATTCTGGCTGTGCTCTGGTTAGAAATGTCTACTTGGGTGCTTTGGGTCAGTCAAATGTGTACTGGAGGGAGGAACAGATTACTATTTCCACTCATCAAGTATGCATTTATTGGCGGCAGATGACTTTCTCATGCTAATTTTCCCCCCTAGGTTTATGAAGGCTTAGACATCATCACCAACAAGGTTTCTGCCCAAGAGCAGAGAATGTGCCAGCACCACATGATCAGCTTTGTGGATCCTCTTGTGACAAATTACACAGTAGTGGACTTCAGGAACAAGGCAACTGCTCTGATATCCTTGGAAAAGACGACACCTAGACTTGGGTATGCAGGACACACAAAACTGAGAAAGTTTTCTCTCTAGTGACAGTTTTTTCTAAGCAGTGGCACTTAAGACCAAAAAGTAGCATCCTCATCAAAGCTGTATAGGTTGAGAGATAGAGTATGCTTGCTATTCATTCTGTCCTCAGATGCAGCCAGCATCTGTTTTGCTGGGATGCAGAATTTGGGTCTCACTTTTAGATGTACTGAATCAGGATCCATTTAACAGAGAGTTCTGAGAGATTGATGTGTACTATAAAACTGGAAAAGCACTGTTGTGGTGAACTCACTGATTGAGGAATCAGAAAATCTGCATTCTAGCCTCAGTGCCACATCTTTTGACTGCACTGTGACCTTTTTTCCTCTTTTTATTTATATATATAATTTTTAATTTATATTATTTACATCATTGTGTATCCTCTGTAAAATTCCTACCACCTGTTTACTGTTTTTTTAAAAAATAGTTTATTTTTCCATCATTTTGTGCATTTTTACATCTCAGTTGTAATCCCCTTGGGCTTCCCATCACCAAATCACCCATGTGCCATCACTAAAATCCAGGACTGCACTGTGACTTTTTTGGAGAAAAGCATTTTTCCCAGTGAACTTCAGTTTCTCACCCTTTAAATGAGGTTATGAAATTAATTTGAAAATATAGTAGAGTTAAAGTTTCAAAAGGATTATTGAGTGGGGAGGACTGGAAAAAATTAGTTCTGGGTAACACCAAGAAATTTTTGAAAAAAGAATAAAGATGGGGACAGTCCTTTTATTTTAATACTTAAGCTGCCTTTAATATCTAGAATGCTGGAAGTTAAAATACATTGAAAATTCAGAATAATTGAAATGCTCTGGAACTTATATAACCATAGACAAATTTATATAAAAATAATTTTACATTACAAAGAAAATAGAAAACTTGATATAAATTCATGTTCCTACAATGTATGTATGTACTTAGCTTATGACAAGGATGACATTTACAAACAATAGAAGAATAGTTTTGTTTATAATTGTTATCTGTGACAGTTAGTAGTCCAGGAATACTGATTAGTTTGTTAAATACATATATCTTTTAATGAAACCTTGAAACAAATGGCATAATATAAGTTATATGATTTTAGAGTAAGGGAAAGCTTTGTAGATACAATTTTTCTTTAAAAGGGTTTTAAAATTCATTTTCTTCTTTTATTGTATTGTGTTAAAATGATCATGACATAAAATTCATCCTTTTCACTATATATATATATTTTTTTTTTAAAGATTTATTTATTTGGGCATACAGAACTGGGGTACAGGCCAGAGGTGCAGGGGCGGTGAGAGGATTCACCAGAGACAGAGTGGGGAGCAGAGGGCTGGTCAGGAGGTCTGCCGTGCCATGTGGGTCACCTCCAGGGCAGGCGGGGATTGAACTCATGTGAAAGTGGCTTTAGTTTCTTAGTGCTGTGCTTTAACCTACTGCACCACTAGGGAGGGCCCCTTTTCATTGTTTTAAGTATTCAGTTCAGTGGCACTAAATATCTTCACCTTGTGCAGCCCTCAACACTGACCACTTCCACAAGTAAATCTTTGTTTAAAAAATGGAAAACAGTTAGTTTGGAATATATAAGAATGTGTACTGATGAGCATATAAATCAACCAGAACTCCCAGATACCTGTCCTAGAGTAACCAAACCTTGCCACAATATATATACCAGGAATATGTGGCTGATCTTATTCATAAAAGCGTTGCTCTGAATAGCAAAAACATAAATACCCACATTCTTATTCACAGAAGTATGTATAAAATTTGCTTTGTTCATAGAAATTAAGTACTTTTTCAGTAAGTAAATTGTGATGATATGCATCACTGTGGAAAATCTGAGAAACAAATTGTGGAAAATTATTAAGATTCACATACATGTTCATTCCAGTATAAAGGTGATAACTAGTAATGGAAATAAGCAGTAATAATGGAAAGAAAAGCAAGGGAATGATGAAAAACAAACAAAACCAAAACAGTTCAGGATAGTGTTTCCCTCATAGAGCAGGGAATTAGGAAGTTGGGATAGAAATAAATACATAGGAAGCTTTAAAGGAATTGATAATTCATTGGGTTCATGGGTGTTTTATTATTAAGTTACATAGTTTACATGTTAGAGATGTTCTTGTGTGTATTCAAAATTTTGTAATTAAAAAAAAGGAAAACAGTCCACTATAACCAAAATTTAAAAAACAAATTATAAGTCAAGTAGAAAATATTTATAGCATAGGAAAGACAGATGAATACTTTGCTTAATACATGAAGTACTCCTAATGAATCATTATGAAAAATTCTTAAAGGGCTACGAGTAGAAATTCACAAAGGAATAATACAGGTGGTGATAAACATGAAAAAGATTTTACCCTTGCTGTTCACCAGGGCTATGCAAATCAAAATCATGAGATAATTTTTTTTTTTTGCCTATCAAATGGTCAGATTAAAATGCAGATACCAATTCTTGCCATACCTGCTGAACAAGGCTCTTGTATCAGCTGAGATGATGTATATGAAAGCCCTTTGCAAATTAAAATATATCACCAAATGTTATTACTGCTGTGGGACAGTTCAGTTGTTCAGAAAGAACTAAGTAGAAAATGGACAGCTAATTAAAAATTTCAAGGGCAACAACACTTCACTTAACATGATTGGAGATTTATTTAACTAAGAAACTAGAATCAGAATGTGAGAACTGAGAATATCCAATCAACCTTATTGATTTGATAGGTGAAAATATTAACTACTGAACCTCAGAAAGGAGAGGGTTTGATGATTGGGGGGATCAAAGTTAAATCTTTTCCCACCATATATCTCATACTCCATTTCCTTTCCTCTTCTCCATCCATCCCCTTCATGTATCTTACCAAATTTCCCCTTTTGTTTACCTTGCTCCCTTTCTCTTTGTTAATCATATTATATGTTTGAATTTCTATTGTAATTACTATATAATTATATCCTCCCTATATTTCCTTAAAGGAGGGGGGATATAAAATTTGTTTCTCTTTTTAAAAGATAAATAAACAGTATTACTTCTTTATGATCTTTGGTCGAGATCACTTTTCTCTCCACCCCAGCCAAGCCCACCCTAACCTCTTTGGGTTAGTGGGCTTCTGAAGGAAAAGAGGTTCTTTAATTCTGTGTCCATATATTGGGTGGGAAGGGGAAGAAGTATGTAAATGAGTGTTTCCTGAGTTGAAAGTCTCTTTTTATAAATTATCTTCAGAAGCAAACCCTTTAACAGTTATCATCAGCAATTACCTGTTCAGCAGAACTCTAAAGAATTCAAAGTAGTAGGGATATAAAGATAATAGTGGCTAATGTAAATTGAATGCTTACCCTGTTCGGAAAACTATTTCAGTCATTGTGGTAGAGAAATTATATGCACTGTTACATTTAACGCTCACAAAAACTCATGAGGATTTTATAGGTGAGAAAACTGAAGCTCAAACAGGTTGAATAACTTGTCCAAGACTTGTCCAAGAGTTGGAGCTGGTAATTGGAATCTGTCTTCAGAACCTGTGCTTCTCAGTTTACCTTGTAGAGTCTCAAGTAGCTGCAGTGTGTGCTACTACCACGTAATGTGGAGTCTGAGTCTGAGAACCATGGCTCAGAGAAACCAACTTACATTCTGCCTTAGGTGGCAAAGTCACACATGGATGTCAATTTTGTGGCTTCCTGAGCAGCTGGCACTTGATTTTGTGAGAACCCTTAGGTTCGTACTCATTAAACTGGTTGGGAATACCAAACAAACTTTAAATTTAGCAGCAAGGTCTAGAAAGTTCTAGAACTGGAAGGAATTATCTACTATATGCTTGAACCTCCAAGAACTGATAGGAAATGATTCTTAGGACTCATGGGAAACTAAAGACTGGTATCATTTTATCTTGGTTTCCTCCCTTTTTCTTTACTCACCAGACAAACATGGTTTCTTGCTAGTACCGTCCTTCTAGAGTGAGTCAGTATTCTCTTCTTGATGTTAAATATTGTGATGTCTTTCTTAATGTTCACATTGAAGATATATTTGCCCGAAACAAAATTCCTATTGTCGTGGGAGGAACCAATTATTACATTGAATCTCTGCTCTGGAAAGTTCTTGTCAATACGAAGGTATGTTTAGTTCCCTTGTAACTCACTGTGGAAATGGGTTCTTCTGTCCTGCCAACTAATTTCAGTGGGAGGAAGGTTGACTCTTGCCTATTTCTTATACTCAGCAACTGTAATTTCCCTACTTTAATATTCTGAAGCAAATGCCACCTCCTTGCATAAAGTGTGCTCCTCTAGGCTGGCCTAAGGGGAGGGGCTGTGTCTGGGAAAAATGCTCCTCTGTGGATTAATTAGCATCTCCATGTAAGTTAACAGTGTATTAATCTGATTCAGCATTTCCTGACCCTAACAGTCTTTGTCAGGGAGATATCCAACACTAATCTTTCTGGAAGAGGTAAGATTGCATAGAGTGGGACTTTATAAACTGTAATGTGCTGACAATTCTGTTCTACTCTTTGGTCACCCTAGCAGAGGAGACTGAATTGGACATGTTAAATAAGTGTGTTATCCCTGGTACCTGTTTATACTTCTGACTAGGAAGTAGAGTACCTGAGTACTTCCCTTAGTAAGTTCTACGTCCTTCATTTTTACGATGGTCTCACTTCACTGTTAAGGTCTTTCTTTCCCTATATAGTGAGACCTTCTGATGCATCTCTATTCTGCATTCCTAACACTTCCCAAAGTTCCTGGCACAAAACTATGACTCAATGTTTGTTGCACTGTTGGATTAAATTTACTTCTAAACTTTCATTTATTTAATAGCCCCAGGAGATGGGCGCTGAGAAAGTGATTGACCGGAAAGCAGAGCTTGAAAAGGAGGATGGCCCTGCACTCCACAATCGCCTACGCCAGGTGGACCCAGAGATGGCTGCCAAACTGCACCCACATGACAAGCGCAAAGTGGCCAGGTAAGAACGCCTGGACCTACTGACCCCAAACTGCTTTAGGGTTAAGAGCTGGCAGTTAGTTCTTCAGTTTGCCTGGGTGAGAGAGACTTGGTAATAGCAATTAATGGAGATTGATGTGTTCTAGTTCAGCAGGTTGGGAGGCTCTGAGTTATTGCCTCAGTCCAACTCCCTCAATAAATAGTTGCACCCTACTTTGTTATTACATTTAAAATGCATAATACAATATAGTTTTCCCTAGGGCCTATGTAATCTTGCTTCATTTTCTATTTGATCTTTGCTTGTATAACAGTTTTCATATAAATTTTTCTGGCATGCAGTTGGTTTACATTGTGATTTGGGTTTCATAATTGATTGTGCAATGCTGAGTTCTGCCCCGGCAGTTTTTCCAGTGGGAGGCAGATTTTATAAACTGTCTCATAGCTCAGCTCACCTTTACACATGTTGACTTTCTTGAAGGGAAGAGAAAAGAGGTGAATGAACTCATAAGGTCATGTTTTCTTAGGTTGTTTTGAAATTGCAGTTTCATGTTTTAGGTTTATTTTTCTCCTATGTTGAGCATGATGCTGTATCTGGCAAAGTAGAGGTTCTAGTAAAGGACCCACCATATGAATAGTTAACAGTCAGTATTATAGCAACATTTGATAGTAACAAGGGTTAGGGGCATTTATTTTTAAGGATTTATTTGTTTATGCATTCATGAACTGGGGT
>NW_004567109.1:20974166-21015257 GCF_000260355.1 Condylura cristata | reverse complement strand
TCACCAGAGACAGAGTGGGGAGCAGAACAGGCAGATCTGCTGAAACACACTGCTGAGGGGAAACAGTGGGCAGGACAGGAGAGGTCTGCTGTGCCATATGGGTCAGCCCCCTGACTGGGGATCAAAACTCATGTTGTAGTGGCTGTTGATAGCTTTATAGTGCTGAGATTTCACCCCTTATGCTACCAGGGAGGCCTGAGTTATGAACCATTACATGAGGGTTGTAGGTGAGTGTTTCGTAACCCTTTTTTCAATATTCCTCCCCCCCACACACCCAGAAGCTTATTTAGAAAAATTTTCCCTATTTATGCCTTTCCTTCCTCCCTGCCCTTCATGAAACAATACTAAAGAATAAAATTATTTTGACCATTATGCTCTTTTGAAGATCACAACCATTATAATGTCTATTTTTGTTCCATTGATGGCGTTACCACCCTGGTGCATGTCCTAGAATATAACAGAATAGAATAGGAGTATAGGACTGCACATTCTAGATAAATGAAGTTTATATTTTCAAGTTTCCAAACATTATTTTAAATGTTTTAATAGAATTCTTTAAAATATTTTTAGGGAAAACAGGAAAATTATGATGAACGTTTGTTTTCTGTTGTTTTATCTGCATATACTGGTGCTTGGGCCTGTCCTTATCCTATCCTTTTATTAGTCAGTTCTTTCTAACTACCTCTGCTCATTATGCTGTGTCTGATTAATGAGTTGAAAATTGTGTTAGTAAGAATCAGTTGTCTCTATGAGAGGGATGGAGGACTTTTCCCACCATCTTGAGACTGTAGTCTAACTTCTAGGTAACATCTGTAGTAACAGGTGTCTGTTACTACATTTTTTCCTCATAGGTCCTGTTCAAGTGACCAGGATTCAGAAAGACAAGGGGTTTCTGCTTTTGAGTGTTAGGGTTTCAGGAAGTGTAATTGGGTCAGGAAGGGAAAGATCACTTTCAAACTGATAAGTTGCAATCACCAGAGTGATAAAGTATAGATTTGGGGATTAAATTACTGAGTGCTGCATAATATAATAGATACAGAGTGGGTGGTTACTGAAGAATCAGTATGTGAGTTCTTTGGTGATCTTCGTGTTGGTAGAGTTCTGAATTAGTCAGAAGCATTCTTTATTAATTTTAGACATATTTAAAAAGAAAGTTGATGAGCTGGATATACAACATACTTTTGTACTGTGGGAAAGGCATTCCAGCAAGACTAGACATGTTAGCTTATACCAAAGTGTCCCAAACAAGCTCTTTTACTACTTACCTGAAAGTGCGTAAGCCCCATTCTTTCTGTATAGAAGAAATCTGAACCTGTTTAAATGATTTCAGAAATATTTATGTATGTTTAGAAGAATAATAAATTTCTTCTTTCACCTAAAGTTTTTGAGTGGCTGTAGGGTGGGAGCAGCCCTGGCCCTCATGTCTCTAGGGGATTGTGCAATAAAAGTGAAAAAGAGGCGGCCCTCCCTGGTGGCGCAGCGGGTTAAAGCACTGCACTAAGAAACTAAAGCCACTTCCGCATGAGTTCGATTCCCGCCTGCCCCGGAGGCGACCACATGGCGAGGCAGACCTCTCCTGACCCGCCCGCTGCTCCCCTCAGCAGTGTACTTCGTCGATCTGCCTGTTCTGCTTCCCGCTCTGTCTCTGGTGAATCCTCTCACCCTTCGCATCTCTGGCCTGTACCCCAGTTCTGTACGAATAAATAAATAAATCTTAAAAAAAAAAAAAAAAAACTGAAAAAGAGGCATCTGTGACAAGTAGCCTTTCTCCTTGTTTCACTTGAGAACATTTTTTAATGGGTTTTATGGGTGTGCCCCCTCCTCTTGTATTTATTTATTTAAAAATTAAAATTTTTCCTGTTACTGAGGTAACATTGGTTTACCCTCTCTCTTCTGAAATGACTTAGGAGCTTGCAAGTTTTTGAAGAAACAGGAATCACTCATAGTGAATTTCTTCACCGTCAACATGCAGAAGAAGGTGGTGGTCCTCTTGGAGGCCCTCTGAGGTTCCCTAACCCTTGCATCCTCTGGCTTCATACTGACCAGAAAGGTAAAAGCCTCTGGGTATCCTAGGGCCTATTTGATAGAGCTCATGTAATACATTACTAAATATAAGTGCTTAGAACCCTGAGTGACTCATAAGCTCTAAACAAGTGTTTGCTACTAATTTTACTGTTGTTGCCATTACTTGTTGCTTTAGTCAATCAGTGCCATGACAGCGCTACTTGTCTAGAAAGGGAGGAGGTGTACTTTAGGGTAAGATACTAGGAGTTGAGATAAGATGGAGTGGGAATGAGGCAGCTGTCCTGGGAAAGTTCAAAGGAGAAGGAGAAGACAGGCTGCTGTCAAGGGAGAGCTAACTCTCCCCACTATGCCCCCATGGAGGCTGGCCTGGAGGTTGGTCACTGATGAGTCTAGAAGCAGCAGGCTTGAGAAATGGGTAAAATGGTTAACTAGCTAGCCTGATGGTATGTGGCAGGTTTTTTTTTTTTTTTTATTATATTGTTGCTAAAGTATTAACAATGTTCTGAATGCCAAACAGTCAGTAAGCATTCAATGAAGTAGCATGTATTTTATGTAGTATTTGAATTTCAGGGATGAGTATAAGACTGTGCCTGATCTTGAGCTCCTCCCAATCTTGTGGACAGCAAATGATTATATATGATATTGTGATAAATGCAGCACTAGAGAGTGCTGTGAAGCTACAGGGAAGGGATGATATACATTCTCTGGGGGGCTGGGGGTCAAGACCAATTTATAGAGGTAATGTATGAGAGCTAGGTCTGGAAATAAGATTTCTGTGGACTGTATAGTATAGCATTTAAGAACTCAGTCTGTGAGCCAGACTGTCTGGATTCACATTCTTCCTTCACCATCTTCTAGCTACATAGATTCTAAGCAAGTTTACCTTTATTTATTCTTGTTTCACTTATATAAAATGGAGATAATAGTAGTACCTATCATTGTTTCGTGGAGTATTAGTGGAATTAGTAATACATACAGTGTGCCCAGAATGTGCCTCATAAATGTTGAGTTCTCAATAGACGTGACCTTTTTCAGGAAGATAGGCCAAGAAAAAACAGTTGCAGAGATGTGGAAGAGCACCTATAAAATGGTGAAAATTTGTGGTTAAATTTAATTTCAGTTACAGGTTTATAGAAACAGGTAATTTATAAATGAAAGTTTTATAAATAAAAATGTCCTACAATTGAGCATTTCTGTGATAATAAAGCTGTACTTGACCACTCCATCTGAATGATTATGACTCTATTCTTTGTTCCTCTGTCTGCTCAGTAGTTCAAGATATGCCTAAGATAGCTTTGGATTTAAGTTCCTTGCTCCTATCCAGGTTGTCATCTGAGAGCTCTTAAATGTGAAATAACACAAAGTACAGTAACAGTCACACTGGAGAAAAGTAAGAAGGGTATACCAAAGGGCTCTTAGCTGTCTCAAAAGCAAACAGTGGATATACATTCCATGCAAGAATAAAATAATTGTTTTTCCTAATAACTGTAATTTCATGTTTTCTCTTTATATTCTAAGAAGACATATGCTTCATCATGGCTCTTTATTGGAGTTGCAGAGTCTTAAGTGTGACTAAATATGAATTTTTATGTAATTTTTGGATGTTGGACCCGTTGTTCCATTTGGAAACAGTCCTCTTTGTGGCAGTTTTTCTTCATCATGTAAGTGTATAATAGGTACCTAATGCGTCTTGCTGGTTGATGGGCTAATTTGATTCAAGTTCTAGATGAGCGCTTGGATAAGAGGGTGGATGACATGCTTGCTGCTGGGCTCTTGGATGAACTAAGAGATTTTCACAGACGCTATAATGAGAAGAAAGTTGCTGAAAATAGGTGAGGTTTTGGCTATTACTTTGATCTCCTTTCCAGGCCTAACTTACAGTCAAAAGAAGATAAGCATAATACGGCTTTGGGTCTGCTGGTTTATTAGCCTTTGTCCTTGGGATTGGTAAGATTTGTAGGAAGGGTGTTTGATTACAGTTGCAGTTTTTTAATCTGTCAGACATTCCCAGAAATTAATTTCCAAGGAAAGTAACCTGGAACTGGTGTGGTATGAAGGAAGAAGGATTTCAGAGAGAAAATAACTGCTAAGGATCTCAATTTCATCATCTGTGAGCTGAATTGTTCAGCTAGATCATCTACATGGTCCCTGTTAGCTCTCAGATGCAGTGGCTCACCTGTTGATGCTCTCCTGTTCCCAGCCAGGACTATCAGCATGGTATCTTCCAGTCAATTGGCTTCAAGGAATTTCACGAGTACCTGATCACTGAGGGAAAATGCACACCAGAGACTAGTAACCAGCTTCTAAAGAAAGGTGTGAATTCCTCCATGTAAATAGCCTTGGACATCCTTGGGTGACAGAGCACCCTGTGGGTATGGTCTGAGAAAGCTGAGGCTAGCTGGCCCGAATGGCCTTCAGTTCAGAGTTGAACTTTTCATGTACTGAGTGGTCACTGTGTGCTGCAATGGCAGCTGTCCTTTCTGCTGGGCTGGGAGGGCCTTCCTTTTGCCAGGTTGACAGCAGATATGTGTAGGTTCTTATGTATACCTTATGTTTTAGGTATTGAGGCTCTGAAACAGGTGACGAAGAGATATGCCCGGAAGCAGAACCGATGGGTTAAAAATCGCTTTTTGAGTAGTAAGTCTCGTGTTTCTTTTTTACCCCTGTCTCTGTTTTCGGTGCACTATAAATGTTCTCAGCTCACCCAGAGAACACCTAGGTTTCTGGACCTATTCTAGGTCTGTAGGAGAGTCTTGTATAAATGATTGTGAGGGGATATCTTCCTGTGACATCTCTGAAAGCATCTTGCAATGAAGAGAATGTCTTATGCTTTGACCACACAGTACAGTCTGTAGTTAAATAGGAGCAAATAGCAGCAGTATCTTGACAGAGTTGGTGCTCAGGGTTGATTTTAGCAGTCAAATTTCCCTGAGGAGGCTTTTCTAATTAAAATGGTTCCCTGATGGTACAGGGGGTTAAGTTGCAGCACAATAAAGTTATCCGCGGCTGCTTCAGCAGAGTTCAGTTCCTGGCCCCGGAGGTGACCCACATGGCACAGCAGACGTCTGCTGACCTACCTGCTGCTCCTCTCAGCAATGTACTTCATTGATCTGCCTGTTTTGCTCCCCACTCTGTCTCTGGTGAATCCTCTCACTGCCCCTGCACCTCTGGCTTGTATTCCAGTTCTGTATGCATAAATAACAAATCTTTAAAAAAATGATAAAAATGGTTCTTGGAGTAGGTGAGCAGTACACAAAGACAGAATCTTCCCCAGTTCTCTTAGTAGCAGCAACATAGTGTTCAGGTTTATGTTCAACTGTAACTTTAGTTGAGCAGCACTTTTTATTTATTTTTGCATATAGAACTGGGGTACAGAACAGAGGTACAGGGGCGGTGAGAGTATTCATCAGAGATGGAGTGGGAAGCAGAACAGGCTGGCTGACAAATACACTGCTGAGGAGAGCAGCGGGTCAGGAGAGGTCTGCCGCGCCATGTGGATCACCTCCTGGGCCAGGGATCGAACTCTTGCTAAAGTGGCTCTAGCTTCTTGTTGTGCTTTAACCCACTGCGCCACCAGGGAGGGCCTTGAGCAGCACTTTTAAGAAAAGGGGGAGGAAATTCTTGTTCTTTTAACCCTAAATCTGCTGCTATCAATATGTTATAGAGTTGTCAAGTAGTTATTCTTTCGTTTTTGTAGATCAAGAAAAGGAGGCTTAGAGAAGTTTAATAACTTGCCAGAACCTCCTAGCAGAGTATTGAACACGGGCCTAACTCCAAAGTCCACATTCTTCATAACATTCTTCTTATTTCCTTCAGCTATAATTTTTTTATTATAATAGTTTAATTTTACATCATTTTATGCCGTTTTCCATCTCAGTTGTAATCCCCGTGGGTTTCCCATCACCGATTCACCTGTGTGCCATCACCATAATCCAGTGCACTTCAACCACCCCCCATTTTTGATCCCATTCCCCAGTCCACCCCCATAAAATATCTCTGGTATAGTTGTTCATTATTATTGTTTTCTCCCCTGGTCCTTTATGCTCCTGCTATGAGTGAAACCATCCGATATTTTTCTTTTTCTTTCTGGCTTATTTTACTAAGCATGATCCCTTCTAGCTCCATTCATGTTGCTGCAAAAGGCATGAGTTTATCTTTTTTGTTTGTCCTTCAGCTATAATTTTAGCTGGACAGCATTAGTATTGGGCCTTGGATAAGAAATTGTGTGGTTATGAACTTAAAGGAGAATAATTTAACGGAGATTAAACATGAGTGAAACCCCATCGTTATCTTGTGGGCACATTTTTAATAGGCTTCCAAATCATCCATTATTTACCTTTTGCCATTAAGCTTCTGCTTGCAGTTACAGATAAGGACAGCTTAGGCCTTCACCCCTGCTCCCAGTGTCTTGGAACATAAGCACCTTGGTAAATGTGTTGACCACTGTACTGCTGAAATTCTCTCTTGCTCTCACTCTCCCGGAGTGCTCCTCTCCAGTGTGGTTCTGGTGCCAGGAGGCTCTTTACATATTATTCTACTACCTAGCTTTCTCGGCATGTGCTATTAGATAGAAGGAGTCTTTGCGTCAGCTGAAATTGAAGTTCCCCTCTGTAGGTTTCTAATGCAGCATCTCCTCTCCCTGGGGCTGACAATTAGTCTGTAACAAAAGATTTTTTTTTTTTTGTAATGGTTTAGAACTTCCTTCTGTGGTGAAGCCACAACAACACCCCCATCTGAGTCAGGAGGGGTTGAGGGCATAGTGCATCGTGTGCCCATTCCTCATTCATGTGTATGCCGGCTCGGGCCCTGTGCTAGAGTGAAAGGCACAGCTGCCTTGTAAATCAGGAGCTGAGTGTGATTGGCCAGGGCTGGTCTGCTGGGATAGGGTTCTGGCAAGAAGCCAGAGGGACTTCCCCACCCCAGCTTGGCCTTGGACCCAAGCCAGAAATAGCAGCTGGGAGCCGAGAACTTGTTGAAAGGTGCTTAGACAGGGCACAGAAGCCCAACAAAAGGACTTAGAGGGGAAAGGAAAATATAGAGTGGCCTGGAAACAGGTGCAGAGCTTACCAAGGCCAGGTGTGCTGTGGATGCTGCATGCACCCTCCCGGTCTCACCTTTCCATGTGGCGGCAGGTGCAGCCCAGTCCCGTTTATGAAGAATCTTCTTTGTGGTTGGCCCAATCAAAAGACCAGCACCTGCCAGCCGTTGGCATCCCAAGGACTTTGATGTTTTTGTCTGTGTGGCGATGCTCTTTGCCTGTAGGCAGCCAACGTAACCTAACTGCAGAAGATCAACTGGTGTGTCCGTAGACTGGGGAAGCTACCAGATAAACTAATTCTGGCTGATTCAGGTGGATGAAATGCCTGTAGCTATACTATTGGCTACCTCCAGTCACATCTCCATTCAGAAGTAGTTACCAGAGGGTGTTCTTGAATACCCCTCTAGCTGTTTCCTAAAAGAAGGGGCTCACCTGCTTCAGTTCCTAGGCTTTATAGTTTTCAGAATCAGCGGCTCATTAACTGAAACTGTTCTGGCCCTACATTGGGTATGGTATCAGTGAGTTTTGTGAATGCCAAACTGCCGAAGGGATATGCACAAACTTGAGATTAGTGTCTGTTCCTAAAGAAAACTCTGTTACCACAGAGAGTGGTATATATAGACTGTAAGCTGATACAGTACTTAGAGTAGGCATTTATGTTAAATAGTTACTTTTTTCCTCCTGTGATATATATAGTGCTTTATTGTAGCTCACACAGTGTACTATCGCTATAACCCTACTCTGTTTTCCTGAGTGATATAGAAGGTCCTATACCCGACTCTCTGGATTATACAGCTAGACTTGTTGGCCTTAGGCCAGTCAGTCATCTTGGTCTTTCTTGGATTGTATGTAGTTTTTGGTTCATGTTTCTGGTTAGAATGAATGACATAGAATGTTTATTTCTTTGGCCTGAGAATTTGGAGAAAGGAGCAGAACAGATTACGTTTTAGAGGCTGACTTCTCACTCTTTTTTTTGTCATCATTAGGACCCGGTCCCAGTGTTCCCCCGGTGTATGGCCTAAAAGTATCTGATGTCTCCAAATGGGAGGAGTCTGTCCTTGAACCTGCTCTGGAAATCGTGCAAAGTTTCATCCAGGTGATTATTAAACATGGTACGGTCTGTTTGGTTTTTGGACAGCTTTCCTTAGCTGACACCTTTGTTGCTATGTCAGGGAACCTTTTCCATGGAGTAGCACAGAAGGGCTGGCTGCTTTTCAGTTGCTGAAGGCTGCATTTCTGCTTTCACATAAAGTTTTTGCTAAAGTCTCTTTACAGCCCACCTGCTCTCAGGATGAGAAAAGGAACCAACCCTAGGAAAATCCTCCTACCTTTGCTATCAGATAATAACCACATCTTTTTAAATTCTTCTTGCCTGTCCCCCCTTGTTCTTTCAGGGTCTTAAACCTACAGCAGCTCCAATAAAGATGTCATGCAATGAAACTGAAAACAAAAGAAGTTATCATACATGTGAACTCTGTGATCGCATCATTCTTGGGGACCGAGAATGGACAGGTAGAGTGTAGGGAAAGCATGGCGATGTCTGGGAGGGTGGGCCCCACAGACTCAATGAGATTCAGGGTCTTTGCAAGGTTTAGTGCTTACTGGAAAAGGGATGGCCAGATTTCTCTAAGAGTCTGTGCTCACATTTCATGGAGACTTTCCCAAACTGGGAAAATATCTTGTATTCTCAACTTTAAGGGAACATCATATGCCTTCAACTTGAGCTTAAGTAGGTATTTTATACCGAAAGGTTGGCAGCCAGCTTCCCAGAGCTTCTTTAACTTTGGTGATCCTGCCTGATGGGAGTTTCTTGACATTTAGCGTTTGGATCTCAGCGGGGGTAAAATATCAGTAGGATTATATGGGAAATCAGTAGGCAGCTCACCGAGAGACCATTAGGAAACAGAAGCAACTGGGAGGGACAGGTAGTGCATTTATTCCTCAAGAGGACATTCTTCACAATTGGTGTCTCCTGTCAATTTTAAGTTAATACCTTGAAATGGTGGTGTTAAAACGATGTGCTGAAAAGTGTTAAGGGGAATTGTGACAGTAAGGGAAATTGTGTAAAGAAATAGTCAAGGATAGTATTTTTCTTTTTAAGGTATCCCTGACTAACCCAGGATCAGCTCTGTGATCACATTGAACTCCCCTGTCAGATTTCTATAGTTATCCAATCAGACTCCAGAGGACCTTTGCCTCCAAGTCTTGAATTTACATTGCATTTAAAAACTCATTCGTTTTAGGCATATTGGGGCTTGTAGTTCACCCAGCGGCTGGAGTCCTTCTGTTTAGAGCACTGCTTTGCATGGGATTCTCATAGAAGTAGATTTTTCTCACCATCCCAACCAGTAGAATGATTAGTTCTCTTAACTGGTAACTCTGGCAAAATGAACTCCATTGTCAGAGACTGGGGACGGCTGTGATTGCCCGAGCAGCCGAAGAAGCCTCGATTGTCGTTGGTTTATAATGATGAAAGGGGCAGAGAAAGAGAGTGTCGGATTGTTTTTTCTAAAGGAAACTTAGTGATTCGATTTGTCGAATGTCCTTCAGGGATAGCCTTAGAGAAGCAACATTTGTGAGCCTTTGTGAGCTTAGCTTGTGTAAGCCCTTCTATAGTGCCATCTGTCAAGCCCTCGCTCCCATCTCCTGCTGCCATGGAGAGCCTGTCCAGAAGCCCATTTTTTGCCTTAGGCACTAGCTGGAGAACAAAGCTGACTTTTCTCCCCAACTAAACTTTTCTTTGATTTCTAACCTCCTCCTTAGTTATTTTTGTTTCTAAACTCTTTAAAATTTTTTAATAAATATATAAAAGAGAACTTAATCTAGTCTCTCTCTTTAGGCATACCCAAGTAAGATTTGCTTGAGAAAGAACAGGTTAGTTTTTAAAGGGAGCATGTGTGAGCTCATCAGAGGGCTGGGACTGTCTGGGGTGAGAGGTCAGAAGTTGGTATCAGGCAGCAGTGGCTTTTCAGTTTCACGGCTTCTGTGGACCCTCAGAAGTGACAGAGAAGAATGCTTCTTGTTATCCCTGTGCTTGGAGAATATGAGCCTCGCAGGTTAGTCTTTCAAATGGCTTATCTGAGCCAGGCATACGGTGTCCCTGTTCCAGCAAGGAAGAAGTGGGAAAGGCAGTGCTGAGTGCTGTAGGCCTGAGGCAAGACAGATTGAAACAGGATTTAGATTTGTGACTTTTTCACTATGAGAGTTCAAATGTATCTGTAACAGGAAGCAACCCTATATTGGAACCCCAATTCTGGGAGGTTGGGTCTCTTAGTAAACCAGATAGCTAACCCTCTGTGTGATTTTGGACAGATTTTTAAGACGTCTGTGAACTTCATTTTCTTTCTGTGAAAAATGAACTGAATAGTGCTGTCCTGAAAGATTGTTGTGAAGGGTCAGGATATCAAGCACCTTGTAGGGTTCAGTTGATACATGTTTGGTTTATCTGGTTTGCTAGTGTGCTGCCGAGGGTGTGAAGAAAAAGGAATCTTGTTAACTGTTGGTGGGAAAGTAGATTGTTCCGGCCCCGTGGAAAGAAGTGTGGAGGTTCCTCAAAAGACTAAAAGTGAATTTGCCGTACGACCCAGCAATTCCACTACTAGTTATCTTTCCAAAGAGCACAAAAATATTGGCCCTCCGTGGTGGTGCAGTGGGTTAAAGCACAGGATTGTGAAGCTGGCTGCGGCTGCTTCGTGCAAGTTCCATTCCCACCCTGGAGATGACACATGGCGCAGCAGGCCTCTCCTATCTCCCCCGCTGCTCCCCTCAGCAGTGTACTTCCTCATTCTGACCATTCTGCTCCCCACTTCTGTCTCTGAATCCTCTCACTGCCCCTGCACCTCTGGCCTGTACCCCAGTTCTGTGTGCATAAATAAATAAAATCTTTGAAAGAAAAAAAAAAGGCACAAAAATATTAAATCCGAGAGGAAATCTGCATGCGTGTTTATAATAGCCTATTTACAAAAGCCATGGTATGAAGACAACCTATCCCAGAACAGATGAGTGGGTCAAAAAAATGTAGTGTGTGTATATATATATACACAATGGAATATTATCAGCAATCAAAAAAAGATAAACTCATGCCATTTGTGGCAACATGGATGGAACTGGAAGGGATTATTCTAAGTGAGAAAAATCAATACCAGTGGATTCACTTACATGAATCTAGAGAAACCAAATGATCAGACAAACTGTAAGGCTGTCTCTTGAAAGCAGACTGTAGATCTGAACACATAGTGAGGGTAGGGAGAAAGGAAAGAGTAGAGAACAGTGGAGGAAGAAGTGTGGTCGAGCAGGGTGGAAGACTGGCACTGTGGTGGTGGGAAAGCGATGGGATTGCACCTGAGGGAGGAGATTCTGCATTGTGAAAAGATAAACAAGTGTGTTTAAAAATAAATAGGAAAAAACGTTAAATGCAAAAAGCAGCTATTATCATTGTGTGTATTAATCCTGTTGTTAGAGAATTGTGTAGTTAATCTTATGCCCTGTCAGGATTAAGTCTAGGAAATTCTAATGATTTTTTGTTTGTTTTGGTTTTGTTTCAGCACATATAAAGTCCAAATCCCATGTGTACCAACTGAAGAAAAGAAGAAGACTGGACTCAGATGCCGTCAGCCCCACAGAAAGTCAGTGTATTTCCCTAGACTGTGACAATCAGCTTAAAGAGAAGGGATCCCCAGGGCAGAAGGATGGAGAGCTGAAGTCCAGTGTTTAAGAAACAAGTCCAGTGGCCTTTGGAAAGGTGGCAGGAGTCCAGTTCTGGAGGGAGGGCTGTGTCTGTCTCAGTCTGGCCTGAGGAGTGCTGTGCAGAAAGCTCCCGCCATTTTCCTCCATTCAGTGGTGTGGTTTTTTGTTTGTTTGTTTGTTTGTTTTTTAAAGATTTATTTATTTATACAGAACTGTGGTACAGGCCAGAGATGCGGAGGGTGAGAAGATTCACCAGGAACAGAGTGGGTAACAGAACAGGCAGATCGACGAAACACACTGCTGAGGGGAGCAGCGGGTGGGTCAGGAGAGGTCTGCCACGCCATGTGGATCTCCTCCGGGGCAGGTGGGGATCGAACTCAATGCGGAAGTGGTTTAAGCTTCTTAATGCAGTGCTTTAACCTGCTGCGCCACCAGGAGGGCCTTCAGTGGTGTGGTTTTTAAAGTTTCATGTTCTCAGTCATGAAACAGCAGGTCTTGTCAGCTACTCATGTGGCTGTTATGTCTGATAATAGTGAGTTGGGAAGGGAATTTATTAGCCTTAAAGGATCCATTTTTTTTAAAGCACAGATTGCCATTTTACTTTCTTGAGGATCTTTTATGTCATAAATACCAGGGTTCACTGTATCCATTAAAAAACAAGCTTTGTGTCTCAGATCTGGCTAAAAATAGCACATTTTTGGACACTTACAAAGGACTTTGTGAGCCACAAATCAGGAGTTCTGGATTTGAGCGAGTGGTAGGAAAGAAGCAGCTCCATAAGAGAGCTAAGTGACCCAAACCACTGCTGGAAGTCTGTAGCAAAGGAGAGAATCAGATCACGGTAATTGTGACGTGGGACTTGAAAACTAGTGTTTGGCATTTGTTGAGCTCCTCTTGTTTGATAATTATTGTCACTGCTCTCTGTTGAATGAGGAATCTATTTTTATTGAAAAGTAAATAAAGAAAAAGTTTGCAAGATCCTTTGTAGTCCTTAAATATGAGTGAGTGAATGAGTGAGTGAAAGAATGTATGGTTTCATGTTTATCCTATACAATATGCTCTTGTTATCAACACGATTGCTTTTTCTCAAACTTAGCACTCTTCGTGTGAGTAGGCTGTCATTTTTAAAGCCAGTGTTTATGGAACATTTAGTATATTCCTAGAAAATATTTGGAGAAGGACTTAGAGATTTAAGTTATCCCCAGTTGGACCTCTCTCTGGAGTGAACTTTGCTGGCAGCAGTGTTAAGTATGTATATGTCATATATCTAACAAAGTTAAGTGAGCATGCAGCATGGTAGTGTTGCATCAGCACCACCATTCCCAAGACTTTATCACCACAAACAAACGCCCTTCCCATTAAGCAGTAACTCCCCATTCAAGCAGTATTTTATTTGTTGAGAATCAACTATGAGAGACCTTAGTGTAGGGAGAAATCAGAAATAAAATGAGATGTGATTATTGTTTTCTAGAAGCTTTCAAATAATGTTTATATACATAAACAATCATTCTAGGTAAGAGAAGTCAAAGGCTGGAAGGCCTGTATAGAATATGGTGGAAGAAGGGACATTTCTGCTGGACCTTAATAAGAAATTTATTGCAAGCTAAGTAGACAAGGAGAGGACAAAGTAAAAGAACTATCAAACTTGATTAACCTCTTTCTAAACAGTGCTTAAAGTTCATCTCCCTCACCCACGTTTTTTTAAAACATTTTTAAAAGTACTTTTTTTAGATAAAAGTATATTTCACTAAAGTTGTTACATAGTTCAGAAATCAAAGTGACAACAAAAGACATTCAGTGAGAAATCTTGCTCCTGTCTCAATCCCTTTCTTCCCCCCAGAATAGTCATTTATTAGTTTCTTACATATCTTAAGTTGTTAAAGGCACAAACAAACAAACAATTTACAAGTATATCTTTGTATTTTCACCTCTTAACTGAAAAGATAGCATATAAAGTCTTAATCTGTTGCCTTACCTGGTGGTAATACAGGATGGCAATACCTGGGGATGTATGGATTTCTCCTAGGCAGGTCTCTGGTTTTTAACCTTAGACAACTACCTGAGAGCCCCCAAGCTGACCCCAGGCTATAAGCAGCTGAACTTCATTCAGCTTCCTGGGAATTCTCAGCCGGCAGCCAGCTCCTCCATTCTAGAACTTTCTATGTTCCAGGTGCTGGACTAGATTTGGGGACACAGTGGTGAGCAAAAGAGTCCACACTAGTCAAATAATTATGGCACCACAGCTGCGGTAGCTGAGGACTTGCCCCATCTCGAGAGGGAGTGGGCATGCCGTGGAGAGGCGTGTGCTAAGGCTTTCGGGACAGGGGTCTGGGTCAGGCCTGCGTTTGAGGTGCCATGCCACTTGAACTGGGCTTCTCAAATTCCAGTAGCTTCTCTTCACCTTCCTCCCCCAATCTGTGAGATGGGCTGTGCTCTCAGCTTTTGCACCTTACACACTTACCAGCTTTGAATCTGAAGAGTAAATTTTCCTCTGGTCATAAAAGAAATGATCATTGTACCGACCCCTGATGTTCTTTATATTAAGCATGATGTAATTTTCCCAATTGATTTATGAATTACTTCAGGAGTTAGTTGGGTAGAGGTGTTTCCACTTTAAGTGGAGCTAAATACTTTCTGTGAGCCGAGCAGAGCCCAACATTTTATATACATATTCTTCTCTCACAGCCCTGAAAGGGAGATACTGTTTATTTTCCAGTTACCAGTGGGGAAGCTGAGGTTCAGTAAAAGTGCAGCTAGTAAGTGGCAGCGCTGGGACTGAGGTGAGACAACGGATTCACAACGCAAGCTGTTGAGCACTGTGTTAAGCTGCCTGGTTTTAGGGTGGAACCTTAGTCTCTTAAATGCTCTTGACTCAAGTTGCTAAATATGTTCTAAAGCTTAAAAAAGTTTCACTAGACTAGCAGGAAAAACTAGTTTCCATAATCCTATCTCAGAAAACCTTTAATTCTTCTAGCTGGAATACCTGGAACTGTCATTGTTTTTCCTATGACAGTTAGAAATATCTTGAAAGAAAAAAAAAAAGTACCTAATGAAACACCTAAGTTTCAAACACTGTGCTCTTCTTAGAAACTGTAAAGTCGGCAAGATGGAATTTCTTCACCAGCAGCAGAAGCCTTGGGGAGAAGACAGAACTTCTAGAAATCTGTTTGGTACCTTGGTCTGAGGCATTGTGCTGAGGTAATTTCTCCTCTGCCTGCGACCTTTCTGAATGACTGCTATTGAGGGTCGGGAAGGAATGCAGTTCTTCCTAGAGATTATTCAAATACAGAGATGAAAGAACCCTTAGCATCTTCTTGGGTAGACAGTAAACACACCAAATGTGTACGTTCCACAATTACAAAGTTGTGGCAAAGCCAGGAAAAACCTCAGGTCTGTCACTCAATTCTCAACCACTAGTAAATCTCCAAATAGTTTTGTTTGGAGTCAGGGAAGGATCATGAGAGCAGCTATGAGCTCTTTGCTTCAACCTGGAGTGAGGATGAGAAAGGCCATTTTTTATCCTGACCTCAGCTAATCCCTTTGCTATAGGCCCAGTGCCCAGCTTATAGCAGTGCTATCTCTGGTAATTTATTTCTCACTGTGAGCTGTTAGGCTCACCTAGCTCTGTCAGTAAGAGCTAAGCTCTTTATTGAGATGTAATTGACATGTAAACATCTCTACTAGGCTTTATACAATGTCTACAGTGCAGACAACACATTTAAGTAGGTGGGAGATATTTTGAAAGGAGCTATATTCTCAGTTTAAAGCATTTTACTTAATTTTTAGTGCTAAGCAAGAGAACAGTTTATCTATAGTCTGGGTACATAGTTTGATCCTTTGTAACTCTCAGCAATTGTTTGTATTCTTAGCGTCAGTCCACATTTGATAATGGATTTTTTCTCTTTAAAACAACATAACTAGGGGCCCTCCCTGGGTGGTGCAATGATTTAAAGCACAATACTGTGAAGCGGTCTGCAGCCACTGCAGCATGAGCTCAATCCCCAGCCAGGGAGGTGACCCACAGGTCACACAGCAGACTCTCCTCTCTGTTCCCCTCAGCAGTGTATTTCAGTCAATGTGCCTGTTCTGTTCCCCACTCTGTCTCTGGTGAATCCTCTCACTGCCGCTCCCCCCATATCTCTGGCCTTGTACCCCAGTTCTTATAGGCATAAATAAACAAAACTTAAAAAAAAAAAAGATACTAGAAAGCAAGCTTTTATGAATGCAGTAAACCTATTTAGACATCAACTATCTGTTGAGTTGATTGCATGAAATCTAAGTGGGTTGCTAAATGATCTCCTTTATTTGTTAAGTAGCCTTTAACCAGGATGAAAAAATTTGGGGGCTAGTAGCCACAGGAGATTTCATTATTTATCACCTACTTGGGTGGTTAGAAACATTTTTTTTTTTTAAGTTGGCTAACTGATCACTTGTGATACTATTCTGAAAATGTACAAAGAAGAGAGAATGGAAGCTATCCAGACTCAGAATAGCCTTACAAACAGTTGTATTAGAAAAGGGTAAGCCCTGTAACAAAGACACTTACAGTCTTTAATACAGTGACTAAGAGAAACAAAGACGTTTGTTTCTCACATAACAGCTCTGAAGGGAGTTAACATTTCTGAAGTGAACAGTCTAGGTCAGTGGGGCAGGTCCAAGCTGTCCCAGCGGTTACTCAGGGACACGGCTTCCTTATATCATGTTGCCTCTCCAGCCCGGCCATGGTCCAGGCTGGCTGATCACTGGCTCCAGCCGTTAGGAAGGGGAAAACACACAGGGCAGCACACATATGGCCTCCAGGCCTCACCCTCCAGTGGCACATCCCCTTCTCCTTGCCCTAGGCCAGAGCTTAGTCATGTGGTCACCCCCAGGAGCCTGAGAAATAGAGTGAAGCCATGTGCCCGCAAAAGGGAGAACAGATTGTGGTGGCAACTTGCAGTCGCCACTAACTCAGCCTGGTGGAGAGAACATCAATTTACAGCCTGGCTTAGTTAATCAGCGCTGATAACTTGCTAGGTGCAAGTCTCTTTTCCCAGTCTGAGAAATCAATAAATGGTATGAGCTCTGAAATATTTTTAAAAATAAGGCTGGAAAAAGTCTTCAGCTGGTGAGATTTTAAAACAAGACTAAAGAGAGCATTATAGGGAATATGAGACTGAATGAGCCTCAGGGTCTGGACAGGGAGGAAAGACAGGAGGTATTTCGGCAGCAATGTGGGTCATCTGAACTATGGACTACACCTACTTTCTGACTTTTTCTTATGTTAAAAACATAAATAAGTAAACCCCAAAGTGCTATTCTTGTAGCTGAACACACTCCTAACTAATATTCTCTGTGTGACCTTGGGAAAATTGCTCAGGCAACCTTAGTTTCCTCACATATAAAATGGAGTTATTGCCTCTATTCCAGGGACATTGCAAGAATGAAATGAGGGTCCTTGGAAAAAGCGTAGTGTTTGGTACTGAAGTACCTGGTAAATGGTGGGTATAAATTGATTTTATTTACTTCATTGGAGAAAAATTGTTAATGTGCCTATAGTGTTGGTTTAGGGGATGGTGTCAGTTTCCAAAAGTTATTGGGGCAAGCTCTGACATAAACTGACTGGTTTGGACTGATGATCCACAATGCTGATGACCAAAAACAGTGCCTCGGGCTTTCTCCACCACCCAACGAGGCTTCAGCTACTAGCTGGTACTGTTGTTTTTAATGCATGTGATTCTCCCTGGGTTAGCTCACTTGCTTGCACTGCTGTCTTCATCTGAAATGCCTGTTTACCTCATGAACTCCTGTACACCCTTGAGGTCCAGATCGGTTCGAGTCTGCTACACGCAGCTGCAGGCCCCTCTGAGGAAGTTGCTTCCTCCTCTGTGTGCTCTGCTAGCAGTTAATTCATCACATTAACGAATACTTGTACAGTGCTAGGTGCCAGGCATGTTCTGCGTACTTTGTATGTGGTAAATCGCAGCTCTCTGCGGTAGCATCGTCATTGTTATTATTCTGTTTTACAATTGAGGAAACCAAATAGAACAGTTAGGTGGTTTTCCTGAGGGCAAGCTAGGATTTGAAACCCGATGGGTGGCTCCACAGTCTTAGTCTGTGGTCTTAGTCTGTGTTCTTACCTCCTTGTTACAGCACAGATCACCTGTAATTCCCTTTTGCTCCCACTGGAACAATTCTGCCAGGATGTGAGTCTTAGCTTGAGACTAAAATGGGACATTGCAGTGGCACCTGCTGCTGGACCTTGAGGCTAGTTCCTGAGTGTTGACAACTGCCCACCTAAATGCTCTTGGAGGGCTTACTGTGCCAGGCTCTGCATGATAAGCACATGTGTATCTTACAGTGATTTCTTTTAAACAAAGGCAACTTCTGATACCCATTTTTCAAACAGGCACATATACCCGAGAGCTTACTGGTGGCTGGCACAGAGTAGACATGCGAGTATCAGCTGAGTGCTAGAGAGGAAGCTCATGAGGGCAGGGATTTGTGTCCATTGGTAACTGCTTGAGCCCTGCAAGGTGCCTGCTGCTTGAAAGACAATAAGCATCTTGAGTTGCGATCTGAAGCTGCGTTGGACAGACACCATACTGGTACTTCCCCAAGGGCTCTCGTTTAGGGCTTTTTAAATGTACAGATCATTTATGTCCCACGCAGGAGGCAGTTGCTACCTGTGCTCAGCCCTGGGCCGGTGCATTCTCAGCTGGAGCAGACACCTGTCTTGGAGTAATCAGGTGTGGGGCATCTGCCTGAAAACAAGACTTAAAATCACTTAGTTCTGACCCTCTCTGGTGGCACAGCGGGTTAAAGCACAGCACTAGGAAGCTCAAGCCACTTCCGCATGAGTTCGATCCCCACCCCGGGAGGTGACCACATGGCACGGCAGACCTCTCCTGATCCGCGTGCTGTTTCCCTCAGCAGTGTACTTCCTTGATCTGCCTGTTCTGCTCCCCACTCTGTCTCTGGTGAAGGCTTTCACCACCCGTGCACCTCTGGCCTATACCCCAGTTCTGTATGCGTAAATAAATAAATCTTTTTAAAAAATCATTTAGGCCTATTTCTTCTGTCTGAGCTTCCTTGTTAATATCTAGAAATTGAGGGAATAAAAGCCTTTGTGTCAGTGTTACTTGTGGACTCAGTAATGACTGCGTCCTCCTCGATCCACATAATGAGTAGAATTGCATGAAGACCAGCTGATGACTGAAATACCAATCTACCCTTTTCAGACTTTCACAGTCAGAACTTAAACATGCCTTTCAGAAATGACCTTGCTAGAGACACTCATGACTTTGCTTTGTTTTAGGTTGTCAAAATGGAAAGGAATTCAAGTTCACTTGTTTCCAAACATGTTTTTGCTCTGCTTTTTTTTCTTTTCTTTTCTTTTCTTTTTCTTCCCCCAAATGAAACCTTAACTGAACTACAATATAGAATCTTGATTGAAGCAGAATAGTTTAGTCTCTGGTGGGGCAGCGTGCCTTGAGCCCTTTAATTCTGTCACCTTCCTGGTGGGACATTCTTTTAAAATCATTGGTTTAGATTAGCTATTTCATTTCACAGATGGAGAAATGGAGGCCCAGAGAGGTTGAGTCACCCATGACAGTACAGAGAGCAGGAAAGTGGTGATTGGAACCCAGGCCCTGGCCCAGGCGTTAAGTTCTTCTAGCTGTGTCTTGCTGTGCCTGGCTGTGCTGAGAACCCTTCGGCAGAGAAGTTGCATCGTGTGGTCAGTGCACGATAACTTCACCTGGACTAACATGAAGGCGAGTAGAGGACTTTGGGAGCCAGATAAGAGCTTTGTAATTAAGAACGTCTGTTTGTTAATTTATTCAACAGACTTAATGAGTACTTACTATTCACCACTCTAGGTGCTAGAGATAGACCAGTGCACAAGACAGCACATGTCTTCAAAGAGTGCAGGTCTTCGATGCTATTTCAATAAATGTGATAATGCTATAATAGAGATGTTTGGGGAACATGCATGATTGTGCCTGGCCCAGCCTGGGAAGGCTTTCTGAGGAAAAAAAAAAAAACAAAAAAAACCCAGAAAAACAAACAGGAGTAGATCAGGTGGGGGAGTATGAGAAAGAAGTCTGGAGAAATGTGTAAACCAGTTTGTAAGAAAGGGCCTGTAAACCATTAACTGGAAGATAAATGGTGGTAGGTAAGAGGAAAGGGTCAAGAATAAGGCTCAGGATTCTTACTCGAGTAATTGGCCAAGATGGAGAGCATCAGAAGGAGAGCAGGATTCGGCCAGGGATAGAAGGTATATTTAGTTTGGGATTTACTAGGACTGACAAGTCTGCAGAAAATTCTGATGGAAAATAGAAGAAGGAACTGGATATTCAGGTTGAGCCCAGAGAATTCTGGGCCAAAGATTGTGATCTCTAAGTCATCAGCATTGATGGTATTTGAAACTATGGAAGATGAGGTCACTCAGGCAGGGGGTGTAGTGAGAAAGGGGCACAGCAGAACCTTGAGGAACACTGGCAATGCAGAAGAGCAACTTGCATCAGTACTGACATGAGTGGCGGGGAGAAACCAGGTGGCCGGGATCGCTGAAGCCGAGTGGGGAGAGCTTTGAGAAGGGAGTGGTCAGTAGGCAAGAATGTGTAGGGAGGCGGTGTGCAATTGAAAGGAGAAACATTCCGTGGATTTTAGTGATGAGGACATCAGTGGCATCCTGGGTAAGGGATGGTTCTTTGATGGTGAGAAAATGGAAGCTACATCTTAGTGGTTTGAGGAGTGAGTGGGAGGAGGGAGAACTCACACAGTGAGTGTGGTCCAGTCTTTAACTTAGGAAAGAACAAGAGGGTGGCTGCTAGAGCAAGGTTTGGGGTTGGAGGAATTTTTTTCCTTATTTCTATTTTTTAGAGATTTATTTATTTATGCATATAGAACTAGGTAGAGGCCAGAGGTGCAGGAGCAGTGAAAGGGGTCACCAAGGACAACGTGGGGAGCAGAACAGGCAGATTGAAGAAATACACTGCTAAAGGGAGCAGCGGGTAGGACAGGAGAGGTCTGCCACGCCATGTGGGGATCGAACTCATGCTGCAGTGGCTTGTGGATAGTTTCACAGTGCTGCACTTTTACCTGTTTTGCCACCAAAGAGGGCCCTGTTTTCCTTATTTCTGACTCATGTTTAAAACTACTTGGAAGGGTTAATAAAGTACTAGAAAATGGGCTAATTTTGTGAAAGATTGGGAGTAATGCCCATGCCAATATGACAGATGTCCTTTCTCTCCCCACTATCTGTAGCTGGAGTGAGCTGACCCATTTGTCCTGTTTGCCTGGGTCTTTGCTGTTGTGAATGCTCAAAGTTTCATGTCCTGGGAGACCCTTTTGTCAGCACAAACCAGGATGGTGTTTGCCTGTGGCATAGATTTTCCTCCATAAATTTAAGTAAGAAATATTCCATAGTTGCAGAGAAGGAATATTTATTATTCCTCTGAAGATTTACCTCTGAAAAAGACCTATTACAAGGAACAGAAGAAAATGTAGACAGTCTAATTGACGTTTCAGTAGACTTCAAAAAGGTAGTACATAATTAACTTAGAACCACAAACCTGGCTGCAAATGAAATATTCCAAGATAAGAAAGGATTTGGAGGAGATTAAAAAACGTGGCTGTTGAATTAAGACATGCAGGGAAGTAGTGAGTGGTGGAACATACTAGTTCTATTTAGTAAAGAAAATCAACTTCAGATGGTCTCCTGAAACACAGAGAAAGCGTAAAGACATGAAAATAACATAGAAGAGGTAAGAAGGGCAGAACAATGAAAGCTGAATTTTAAGAATTCAAAAATGAATGGACTAGTGATTAATAATAATGAGTGAAAATGTTGAGGGCTTGCTCTGTGGCAAGCTCTTTGTAAACCCTTCTATGTGGGAATGAATTTAATCCTCATACAATACCACGGCATTGCTATTATTATCCTCCCTGGGTTTTGCATATGGGGAGACTCTGAGACACAGGTGAGCTGAGCAACTTGTGCAAGTTTCCACAGGTAGAAGCAAGGGAGCTGGTGAGCCCAGGCAGCAGGCTGCAGAGCCGGCCTGAGGTGCCAAGGATTCTGTCTGGTGCTGTAACACTGAAGCCGAATGACTTGGGCTTTCTTTCTGGTGGTGTCCACTAACTGCCAGACTCAATTCCGCTGCTGGGAAAATATCAAGAGACAGATTGGGTTCCTGCTTAAAGAGAACTTATATCCTAATTTAGACAGGAAGAAAATAGACTGGTAAACTAACAAGAAAATTTCAACAGGTATCATGACCTATGAGGAAAAAACCCCACAAATTTAAGTAGAGAGTAACTAGAGTTATGTGTGTGTTGAGGTGGGTGTCACTACTGTAGATGGCACAGCAGGAAGGCCCACTGAGCAGGTGACCCATGAGCCCAGAATGGTATAAAGCCAGCCATGCAGAATTAGGAGCCAGAAGAAGCAAGGGCACAGGCCCTGCGGTGGGAACAGTCTCAGGAATTTCCAGGACTGAAAGGAGGAAGTGTGGCTACAGAGTAGGCGAGAGGGAGATTTGTGAACAGTAAGAGGAATGGCCAGGGGCTAGCCGAGTCAGATGGACATGGAAAGGAGTTTTTATTTTATTCATTTTATTCTAATTGCAACTGGAAAGAGTTGAGTTGAGGATTTTTTTGGTTTGTTTTAAAGATTTATTTATTTATGCCTACAAGAGCTGAGGTGAAGTGGTAGGTTGTGGGGGGTGAGAGGATTCACTAGAGGCAATGTGGGGAACAGAACAGACAGATCTACTGAAACACTGCTGAGGGGAGCAGTGGGCCAGACAGGAGAGGTCTGCTGCGCCATGTGGGTCACCTCCCTGGACGGGGATCGATTTCAGGCTGCAGGGCTGGTAGTGCTGAGACTTTAACCCCTGCTCTATCAGGGTTTTTTTGTTTGTTTGTTTATTTGTCTATTTGATTTTAGCAGGGGAAGACTCTGGTTTACAAGTTAAAAGATAAGTCTGACTACTCTGGAGAATGGGCTGTAAGGTGTTATGTCTGGAATGTGGAAGCAGACAGAAGTTCTGGCTGTAAGCTGGGTACTGAGCCCAGATGTTTTAGGTGGGTTGATAGTAGCACCAAGTCCCTCTGCTCTGGGGCACCCCCTTCCCCAGTTTATCTAATCACATTGGCTAACTTTTGTAGAGAAGATGGTTCTTTTGTATGTTGCGGGGGTGGGGGTGTGTGTGGGGGGAGGGGAGGTTAGAGATTCCAGCCCACTTAGTGGTAAGTACCTGGTCCCCACTCTGGGTCCTCCTGCATTGCCCAAAGCTGGGCCAATCAGATGACTTGTGAGAATTTCAAATCGCAACTGTGTTTTTGCGGGTGCTCTTGAACAGGGAAATGTAGCAGCTGTGTTTAAGTATAGAAGCAAAATAAATATTTACTTTATGAATGGGATCATGGCATAAAGATCTGCAGGGAAGAAGAAAAGAACCAGATGTAGGAGAAACTGGGGACTAGGAGGGGAGCGAACAGGCGTTTGGTGCTTACTCCTGGCTGCTGGGTTCTGATCCTCCTGATATCTAAGTTGCTTCCTTGGGTTCCTGGGATGGCTGTTCCCTGTTAAAAAAGTATTTTTGGGGTAAGTAGATTTCTTTTATGTGCCCCCCAAGGATCCCTGTCCCAGGGCATGCACTTTCTCACAACTCCTGTACTCGGTGGCCCTCTGGGGAGTGAGGGCCCTTGTTCCCACAGCCTCACCTACAGAGCCTCAGTTACCTATTTTTGTTTTTATCTAGTTTTATGGGCCTATAATGTTATCTTAAAATTATTGAATTTGCATTTACTTTATTCACTGATAAGCCCATCATTTTCCTTAGATAACTTTATATTCATACTGTTTATATTTTAAGTCCTTTCTGAGTAGAATCCAGTTTCACATTTACTTAGCTCAGTCAAAAACGTATCTCGTTTTTGTTAATTTTGTTTGTATATTGACACTCATGTTTTTCCACATCGCTTTCCTTTTTATATCATACAGAAGGTAAGATACAAGTCCCTCCTACCCACCTAGCATCTTGGCACTTTACGTTAGTGGGTTGTACATTAAATTGCATCTTTGAAACCAACCAGTAGGACAAAGTGGCCCTTGAGGGGCCAGCAGAGCTCACCCGGAGTAACTCAGCAACCTGGTTACTTGGACCTTTGTCCCCTGGGCTGTCTGTGACTCTGAAGTGAACACACTGGCTGCCTTCCTGGTAGAGCTTCTGCCTTCTGGAATAAGCCTGCCACCCAGTCCAAAGAGGGTCTGAAGACGCTAGGACTGGCGGGGGTTTAAGTGCTCAAGAGCTGCATTGAGAAGAGATCTGACACCACACCACAGAGTCTGAGCTAGAAAACAAAACCCACATCTCTGGCCACAAGGGCCTCCCAACAGCTTTAGAGCAGAGGTGCACACAGGTGTCTCCAAGCTCCGTCCTAGGATTCAACCTTCCCCCTGGACATTTCACTGGGGTCCCACGGGCACTCTGAACTCGATAGTACAGCATGGAACCACCTTCTCACTATTCCCCAAACTGCCCCTTCCTTCTCTTCCTAACCTTGATTATACTGATCTTACTTCCAGCCTCCCATCACCCAAGCCAGAATCCTGGCTGTGATTCTCAACCCCTTCTGTGACCTTAGTCACAAGGTCTTAGTCACCTGTATTTGTTTCATGTTGCTGTGGTCATAAATAACAAGTTTAATGTCTTAAAACAGCACAGGCTTATTATCTGACAGTTGGGGAAGTCAGAAGTCCGAAACAAATTTTACAGGGCCAAAGTCAAAGTGTTAGGCTGGTTCCTTCCGGTGGCGTTGGGGGAAAGGCCTTCCTCATCTCAGCATCTACAGGCTGCCTACATTCCTTGACTTGTATCTGCATCACTTCAATCTCTGCCTTCATCTTAATTGCCTTCCTCCTCCTCTGTGATCACCTGTCTTCCTCATAACAAGGACCCTGGTGATTTACATAAGGCCCCTGATAACCCAAGATAACTTCCCTTTTGTCAGATCCTGGCTCATACTGCAATGTCCCTCTCGCCATATAAGGTGACATTCATTGGTCCGATCATTAGGATGTGGATATCGTTCCCTCCATCCGACTGCCTCTGCTCCACAGGGTCACACTGCCTTTCAGGGAGGCTGTTAAAGCAACCTCTTTTCTAATTGGCCTCTGCCTCTTGGCCTGCCCCTCCAATCCATTCTACTTCTAATTGCATCTTTTCTGTCTCTTGATTTGTAGTTTATATTGACTCCCTTGATTATCAGGATAAAGTCTGAACTCAGGGTCTTCTGATGGACTCAGGGTCTTCTGTGTTCACCTGCTCACTCCTTCAGCTAGATCCCCCATGAGGGCCTCCCTGGTGGCGCAGCACTATGAAGCTTTCTGCAGCCACTACAGCAGGAATTCGATCCCTGGCCAGGGAGGTGACCCACATGGCCCAGCAGGCCGCTCTTGACTTGCCTGCTGCTCCCCTCAGCAGTGTACTTTACTCAGCCCACCTGTTCTGCTCCCCACTCTGTCTTTGGTGAATCCTCTCACCCCCTGCACCTCTGGCCTATACCCCAGTTGTTGTATGCATACATAAATAAATCTTTTTAAAAAGTAATTTCTCCACCAGCCACTATAAAGTTAGATTCAGTTCCTCAAGACAGAGAACAGTGATTTACAGAGCTTGAAGCCAAGCTCCTCAGGTTTGAAAACCAGCTCTATCATTTGGTCTTCCGTTTGGTCACTTTAAAAATCTGGTTCCCAAAGCTTGTGGCGCTGAGTAGCTTTTTGGAAGTACTTCCTAAGACAGTGTGTTGCCTCTTGTGCCATCAGTCCATGTTCTTTGGGTCCAATTGATGCTGAGTTCGGGATATTCTCCCCAAGCCCCTGTTTCCCTGGGCCTTCTTCCTCACCCCTTCATGGCTCAGCTCAGTGTCCCTGTCCCTGCACAGATCCCCCTGCTGTGTCTCCCAGCACATGTCAGAGCTCTGGGAAATCAGAGCAACTCGGAACTAGAGAGCCTGTCTTCACAGCTATTTGATGTGTATAGGAGGAAAACATCCTAAAATACCAATATTTGTGCTTTTCTTTGCCACACTTCCTTGTATGTGAACCTGCCCCTCATCAGTCAGAAGATGTTTTCACTTTGCCTTTAAGAACTGGCATTTTATGGAAAGACTCAAAGAGAAGGGTAAAACACTGTTTGGTTTTTCAACTTCCAAACTACGCTTTTGTGTGGATACCCATAGAAGTGTCCACAAGTGAGCTTTATGGAGAGAAGGGTTCTTGACATCCCAAAGGGTGGTTCTGAAAGAAGCAGGGTGTCCGTCAGGAGTGGACTGAGTGTGTAGAAGGGTCCCTGGCCCCTCCTCCCCATGGGATTGTGCATGGAGAACGGGACAAGAGTTCACTTTGGAGGACGTCACAGTGGTCTGAGGTGGGAGCACAAATGTGGCGAGAAGCAAAGTCGGCGTCGGGAGACTGCAGGGTGGGGCCGAGGGCTGGCTGCCGAGGTATCTGGGCCCCGCCGTGACCCCATCTCAGCACTGCCGGTGCCTGTGCTGCGGCCGCTCATCTGCTCCTCACATCGTGACGTTCTCTCTGGTCAGCAGCTGCTTTGCCTTGAGTCACCCAGCAGAAGAGGGAGGTCTGTGCCATGTCCCACTGAAGCCATTTCCCGTGGACACTTGTTCATGGTAATTCAGAAACCTCATACAGCAAAGGGCAGGCTTTCGAAGCTGAGCATCCATGGTGTGGGAAAGGAAGTTCTCGGGAATCCACACCTGAATTCAGGTGGAACTGGATGGCGGATTGGACTACTTCACGCACATGCACGCCACGGCGGACGAGCTGGATGCATCTCTAGGTCCCCAACACACGGTTGGTGCTTGGTAGATATTTATTAGATTGAAAGAATGAATGAAAATCACAATTTAGTGAGGAAGCCAATGATTATAACTCAACCTAAGTGCTGTATAAAGGTTCTTCAAACATTCTGAGGGAACAGAACAGGAAAGGGTCCAGAGATGCAAAGGAATGGCTGAGGACACACAGGGGTGGGGGGAGAGGGGAGAGCAGGGGAGGGGTGATCAAGTCTGGAGCCCTTCCCCCCCCCACTGCAGAGTGCACCCGAGTAGATGCTCTTGGGGTTCTGCCCAGCCACACGGTCTGGGCACTAGACTGCCTGCAGGACTGGGTCATTGGTCACCCCTCTGCTGTAAATGATGGGTTCTTGATGCAGGAACCAAACTGGACAATGGATTCTCCCTCCCATCATTTTGTTGTTCGGGTTCAGAGAGACCAGTCCATTTCCACTGGTTAGTTTTTTAAATACCCTAAAATTTAATCCTCCCCCTTCAATTTTTATGGAGAGATAATTGATACATATCAAGTTTATGACCTATTTAAGTTTATGACCTAGGACATGATGGCTTGATTTATAAATATTGGGAAATAGTGACCATGCAGGGCCTCCCTGGTGCCTAGGGGTTAAGTCTCAGTGCTATCACCAGGACAGCATGAGTTCAATCCCTGGCCAGGGAGCTAACCCACATGGTGCATCAGATTTTCCTTGTTTTGTCTGGTGCTTCCCTCAGCAGTGTACTTTGTTGATCTGCCTGTTCTGCTCCCCACTCTGTCTCTGGTCTACAGCCCAGTTCTCCTATGCACAAATAAATCTTAAAAAAAATTTTGATCACAGTGGGTTCAACTCAATGGCTTGTAAGATCCTAGTTCTCATTCCTCTTCTAACCTGATTGTCTCCAACATGGATTCCATGACACCTCTGAAGAATTGGATTAAATTCAGCCCTTCGTTCAGCTTGCCTGAATGGATTCTGTTCTGTGCAGCCAGTCTTGACAAATATTATCCTTATTGATGTCCCCGTCATAGTCTCAGCAAACTCTTCTATGGCTCTTACAGTGTCCCAGACCTTGTTCTAAGAGCTTTGCATGTAACAACTTGTTCACTCCTCAAACATTCCTACACAGTAGCTACAAGTAGCTCTCTGATTTTCAGATGAAGAAACTGAGGCATGGAGGGAATAAGTAACTTGCCATGGTCATATAGCTAGCAAGGGGTGGAGCTGGGAATGAAAACAGTTGAAGCTCTTGTCCAGCATTGCAATTTGTTGTTGTTGTTATTGAGCAAAAGTTTATATTTTTATGTGTTTGCAACCAGTCTCCTGAAAGAGTATAATTCTCTGCACCAAACCCCATGAGGCCCCTGAGTGTCCCTGCTGAAATGGGGCTGGGTGGGCTAGGGGCCCCATCCACACGTCTGCCCTACTGGTCCTGCCTCTTACTTTACCGGGCCTGGCCGGGGAAGCGCGGGAAGGAGCTGCTGGGCTAGGTACAGGGCTTGGCGGCAAAGCTGCTTGTGCGGCGGGAGGCCAGGGCCACACCCTGGCACCTGGCAGGCAGCCCAGCCCCACCGTTGAGAAAATACCTGGAACAAAGGAGTCCTCCCGCCACAACTGGCCGCCACTCTGTGCCTGCAGCTCTGCAGCTGAGGAATCTGACCTCCTCGCCAGGCCTGGCCGGGTCCTCACACAGCCTCAGGACACGCGAGAGGCCTCCATGCCAGCCTGGAACACTTTCCTGGCTGCCTGGTGGGCGTCCCACAGGTAGACCCTCATCTTATCCTCAACTGTGTGGCTTCCAGGCTGATTTCCATCTGGGGCTCTGCTGGGCTGCTTGAATGTCCCTCTTCTGACTTCCCCCAGTGTCCAAGATGGGTGGCCTCACAGCTCTGGACCAGGGACCTTTCAGCCAGGAGATCTGCCTCAAAGCTGTGGCAGACTAGGCAGACACGTGTCCGTTCTCAGAGGTGCTGGCCACTGAACTTGGGCACAATCATTGACAGACATTAGGGGGAGTAAGTTGGACTGAGGGGAGTAGTATTGAAAAGTAGAGCTTCTGCGACCTCCAGGGTGTAAGTTCTTGGACATATCCTGAGCAGAGCACTGGAAGGATCTCACAAGGGAAAAGGGTGGCCAGCCTGTGAACAATTCTGTCTCCTACCCTCCTTCCTGCGAGCAAGACCTCAGGGGCGTGGAGCCGGCTGAGAGTCCAGCTCACTGCAGCTTTCATTCCCAGGAGCCCCAGGACTGAGCCAGTGTCAAGCCCTCTCAGCTCTGAGCTTTAGTGACTGACACCATCAAGGCCCTGCCAGCATGTGGTGGTCCAGGGCCTCCAGCTGCGCCAAGGGGGCAGGGCGTGGACCTGGACTTCACCCCGGTGCTTGTCCTCCGAGAGCTTGCACAGGCCCCCACCTGCACTGTCTTGTGCGGGACCAATGCCTGTTAGGTTCATCAATCAGGACCCCTCTGATCCCCAGGTCAACTGCACCTCTGACCTGGATGTTCTTCAGGCTGGACAAAAGGAGATCATTGGCTGGCCTAAGCTACATTTTAGACTTCAGGGCAAGGACTCAGGAGGGACCCCTTAAATGCAGCTCCCAGTGGGCCCTCCCTGGTGGCTCAGCGGGTTAAAGCGCAGGTGAGCCACTTCTGCATGCGTTTGATCCCCGCCTGCCCCAGAGGTGACCCACACAGCAAGGCAGACCTCTCCTGACCCGCCCGCAGCTCCCCTCAGCAGTGTGCTTAATTAGTCGGCCTGTTCTGCTCCCCACTCTGTCTCTGGTGAGTCCGCTTGTCCTCTCACCACCCCTGCATCTCTAGGCTGTACCCCAGTTCTGAATGCATAAATAACTTTTTTTTTTTTTAAAGCAGTTCCCAGCTCCTGGTAGGACCCTTCTTCCAGGCAGAACCCTCTGGCCCTGGAGGAGCCCCTGTGGAAGGAAGCCCCCAGCTCTGTGGGCAGCCCTGAGGCTGTTCTGAAGGTGTGATTCTTTATGGAAGATAAGCAAGCCCTGGGCAGGTGGAGTTGGCATTGAGCAGGAGCTCCCAGGCCGGCTGTCTGCCCTGGGGCTCACAGCTCAGCTCCATCATAGGCTCTGGGCCCCGCCTGCTTCAATGTCTGCTTATTTCCCTTCTCGTCATTCACCTAAGGGCTCCATCGTAGGCTCTGGGCCCAGCCTGCTTCAGTGTCTGCTTATACCCGTTCTCGTCATTCACCTAAGGGCTCCGGCCTGGTACCTCATGCCCACTACGGGTGTTGAAAGTGTGTCCTGTCAGTGAGGTGAATGAATGAAGTCTTCCAGGAGAGAGGCCCCCTGATGCAGGTGTGAGTCCTGGGTCTCCAGCACCTCCATCTCTGGCCTCCCTTCTTCTTCTGTAGAGCCAGCGTAAAAGACACCTGCCGCCTCTGTTGCCAGGCAACTTCCCTATGAATGATAAAAAGAGCAACAACAACAATAATGTAGCTGCCACTTCTTGAGAACCTACTCTGTGCTGAGTGCTTTGCATGGATCCTTACAATAGTTCCAGGAGGGAAACCCGCCCCGAATTTACAAAGAACTTAGTAGTAACTTAGCCACGGGAAACCACAGCTGAATCCTTTCTGTGTATGGGGCAAGGTGGGTTTGTGGAGCCATCAGGGTCTGTGGAATTCACAGCTGGGGACGAGCCCCAGCCCCAGGGCAGAATCCAAGCCAATCATGTCTCCCCAGGTTTGGAGGTCCCCTGAATTGGGGCCCAGGTCAGACGGCTGGGATGCTGGAGTCCAGGGCTATGGTCCCGCTTCTGCGCTGCCAGTAGGTCAGTTATCACCAGGTAACTGACCACGGCCTTAGTTTGCCCTACTGTAAACTGAGAAATAGGGGCCAGAGTCCTTCATCCCCAAGATCTTCACCCACAAAGAAAGACTAAGTTTAGGAAAACATGGAGCCGGATGCCTGAATTCCCAGCTGCTCTCTGCCCCCTAGTGGTTACCAGCAGCCTGGCACCCAGAGGGAACTGCCTGAACGCTGACTTCCAGGGACTAGGTGGTGCCAAGGCTCCCGCAACTTGCAACTTCCAAATCCCATCCCTGTCCGTGAAGCGTGGGGTAATAATAATACCAACACCGTGTTGTTAGGAATATTAAGTGTAATAGCGTGTATAAAACACTTCCTTCTGGGTCACACATAGAATGTGTCCGTAAATTCTATTACCATTATCATCTCCTTCTCCACCTCTATGTCCAGTCTGTCACCACACCATGCTGATTTTCACTCCTCTCTCATTCCCTGGCCCTCTCTTCTGCATTCTTCCCTTCAATCCCTACTGGATTCTTCCAACAATCCATTCTCCTCCCCCCTTACATTCCTCCAGAGTCCTGCCCTTCCCCTCGGTAACCCAAACCACTCCACAAGGCCAGCCTGCAAATAACCCCTCAAACAGGTGTCCAAGCCCTTCAGCCCAGCCTTTGGGGACCCTGCCCAGGCTCCGTCTGCAGTCTCAGCTTCCCTTTCTGCTCCCTGTAATCCAGCCACTCCCAAGCCCCCTATTCCTCCAGCCAAGTCCAGTCCTGCCTCCCAGCTGGGTTCACAGTAAGGTGACTTTGATGGTCTTAGCCTTCCCTTCCTCACCTCTGCCATAGCACCCGCCTCTGTGGCCCACAGCCAAATCACACAGTTCTGCATACAGAAGAGATGACGTACTTGCCTTGCAGTGACCACTTGACTGAAGCCAGGTGCCTACATCCAGGATGGAGATTGTGTCAGTGTACTGGGGAGTCATGTATGCCATTTGGGCAGGGCATGGGATGTGACCAGAGCTCTGGGGCCCCAGCCCTTAGCAGTAAGCACAGAGGAAGCCTCTGGGTAAAGCTTTGAGCGTGGGTGGCCCCGTGGTGTGGTCTGTTCTCCTGGAGCACAGGGAGAACAGGCCCTGTTCAGTGGCTCCCGGGGCAGCATTGGTACTGAGTACTGAGGCCCAACCCTGATCTAAGAGGGAGGCCTGGGAAGGATGAAAGATCCCTTCTAACCCTCAGTCAGGCAGAGAAAAGGGAAAATCATTCCTTAGGGATATATAGTGCATTCATTCATTCAATGCTTTTTTCCTGTGAAATGTTTGCCTAAATAATAACTTCACACCATTCAGAAAACCACATGTACACAAATATGATGCACATTCAGAATCTCCCTGCTACCTCTATCTGCATGGCTTTCTCTATCTTATTAACCCCTTAAAAGCAGACAATTTTACTAGTTTCTTATATATATATATATATATATATATATATCCTTTTCTTATAAGTAAATAAAATCAAATATGCATTCTTATTTATTTTACTCAAAGGAGTCCACTCTGCACTCACTTTACAACTTAATGAGTCCAGAAAGTGGTTGCTTATTTTTTCAGCAGTCTAATATTCCACCATGGGCATGCATCACCCTCTATTTAGCCAATTCCTTCTTTCTTTTTTAAATTTCTATATTTATTTATTTTCTTACATTACTATTTATTTTAGTTCCTCCTTTCTTACTGGACACTTGGGTTGTTTCCAGACATTTGCAATCACAAACAACTGTGATGAATAGCCCTACATACACCAGACATTCAGCAAGGGAATCATGGCTGTATAGTTAAAATAATTTCATAGGTAAATAGGATAGTGGTAGCATTAACATCAACAAACTTAATTACTGATGTAGATTCTGAGATAAACTCTAGTTCCATCTGTGGTTGTGGGAGGTCAAGGCTTACTCAGTGGAACTCCTGCCACACAGGATTCTTAGAGATGTGTGGACTATCTGGAACTTGAGGCTGCATCAGACTGAGTAGAAAAACTGCACTGTACTCTGTATTTTAGAGAATTACCAGTATATCATTATCCTTTTATGATCCATTTGCCACTGCTTGTAAATATTTTAGTTTTGACTGAGCTTTTATTGGTTCATTTTAATTCTTGTTAAGTAGGATGAATGCAGTGCTTTGATATTTGTAAATTAAAAACAAAGACCAAAATGAAGAGACCATATGAAAAATTGGGGTATTTCTTTTCAATGTCTTAAATATGAATCTTCTGTTCCTGGGAGGAAGAAGAAAGAAGAAATAATCATAATAATCAGTCAGCCTGAAATATATTTTATTATTGTGCCCAAACAGAAGAGTCTAAACTATTTATTAGCATGCAAGGGGAGAAAGGCATAGAAAGGGCTCTCCCTCTGAGCCTCCAGAAGGAACCAGCCTGCTGGCAGCTCGATTTAGACGCTCCGACTCCAGAACTGTGAGTGAATAAATTTCTGCTGTTTTAAGTCACCCAGTTAGTGGCACTCTGTTCCTGTAGTTCTAGGAAATGAACATAGAGAGTACAGAGTTGAAAAATAGAAAAACTACAAGTAAAAACTCAGTGGATAGCAATCAATGATCTAGAAGGTAAGTCAGAAAAAAAGCACCAATTAACCTTAAACTTATATCAGCCTCCTATTAGCCAGTGAAAGAATAATAAAACTGAGGTGTGTTAATATTTATATTAAATGTAAGTGGACTAAATACCTCTAATTAAAGGACAATTGTTAGACTGATTTTAAAAAGCAACCAAATTTTTCAAAGAGATGCACAGAAAACAAAAGAATGAAAAAGATTAAAAGTAAAGGGAGAGAGCCCTGCTTTTTCTTCCTCTCGATTGTGACTAAGCAATTGGCCAACTCACCCAGTAGGAAATGTGTAGATGGTAACAGACCCAGAACAAGAAAGTGACCTACACAGCGGGAAACAGGAGCGGCAAAAGGGAGTGAGCAAGGAAGTCATTATGTTGAGAGGAACGTGAGCCACGGTTCTCACTGACTGGCCCGGGGCTTACAATGTGGACATGGAGAAAGCTAGAAAAAGTCTGTGATGTTGCTTGACACAGGAAGTGTCATAGCTAAATCTTAGCTATTAAAATATATGTATGAACCACAGAAATAACAGCAGGATGTGTATTGTTTGTGCACATACTTACATTAATTTCCTGCTTCTGCCTGCTGAGAGCCCCTAGGGTCAGTGGCTCCCTGAGAGCGATGAGCATAGTAGCACCCAAATCTTGTCTCATCAGTACCATGCTCCATTATGGGAAAGGGTTTCTTGTCTGACTGCAGGGCTGGGGCAGGGTAAGCACAAGATGAACCTGGAACACATTTTGTGTCAGAAAATGAGGGAATGCTTAATGACAGCAGTGAGAACATGTCAGAGGCCACAGCTGCCAAGTTGAAGGGGCTCCCATTAAACCAATCTGGGGTAATTTGAGTATCAAAATAATGATCACAATAGACTGTACTTCATTGGAAAAGTAGGAACCCCTGTATCTACTGAATACATTGACATGAATAATCAAATAAATAAATTACGGAGAAGGAAATCCCTATTTTATCATAGGATGCCAGCTAGTAATATTGAAGGAATAATGGAGTGAGAAAAATCATCATTTAGCAACCATCATCATAATAATTGATTCAGATAAGTATCTTCAGTGGATGCAGAAATGGGGCGATGAAAGTTTGGTACAGAACAATGTAGTTGCATAGTCTCAAAGTACCTCCCCATAAAATGTCTAATAATTATTTATCTATAAGTAAGTGCAGGTGCTATTAGCTTCAGAGTGGAAAAGCCTGGCCTACATCATCTTAGCTGACTGGTGAACAATAGCACCCTCAGCGCTGGCAACAGTGGAGGCTGTGTGACCCCCAACACAATGCTTTGAGAAGAGTACGGCACCCCTCCTGTGGTATTCCTGCCAAAGACATACAAACTATGCATAGACATCGGACAAATCCAAGCAGAGGGACAGCTTGCAAAGCAACCTGTCTGTATTTGTCCAAAATCCAAGGGAGAGACTAGAGGACAGTTGTGGAATAAAGGAGAATGAAGAAACATGATATTTGGGTTGTATATTAAAGCCAATAAAGGCCAATTTCAATGACTGAAATTTAAATTGAATTTGTGCCTTAAATGGTTAACTAGTAGTGTATAAAATGTTAATTTCTTAATTATGATTTCGTAGGGGTCATGTGGAAGAGAATCGTCATTTATAGAAAATACACACAGGTATTATGGGACAATGGGCATAATATCTGCAACTTGTTAAGTGGCTCTGAAAATTTTATATATATGGAATTTATATATTTACATAAAATATATGTATTTTGAGCAAAACATATAGATAGAATGATAAGGAAAGTGAATAATCTAGGTGAAGGGTATATGGGTGGTCTTTGTACTATTTTCACAATTTACCTGCAACTATTTCAGCTTAAAAGGTTTATGGCAGGGCCCTCCCTGATGGTGCAGCAAGTGAGAGCACCGCAGTGCGAAACTAAGACAAACCACGGCCACTTCAGTGCAACTTTGATGCTGGCCCCGGAGGTGACCCACATGGTGCAGCAGACCTCTCCTCACCCACCCGCTGCTCCCCTCAGCAGTGTACTTTGTCCATCTGCCTGTTCTGCTCCCCACTCTGTCTCTGGTGAATCCTCTCACCGCCCCTGTACCTCTGGCCTGTGCCCCATTTTTGTATGAATAAAAAAATAATAATAAAATTTTTTTTAAAAAAAGGTTTATGTCAGAGAAAATAAAAGGATGGAAAAAAGTATATTGTGCAAGCTCCAATCAAGAAAGTTGTTAGAGCTAGTTAAGTTTACAGTGAAGACCCTTGAGATGGCAAGAATTGTTAGTGGTAAAGAAAGTAACTTCATCATAAAAAGCTCCATTTGCCAGAAAAATAAAATAAGCCTAATAAGATATTACTACTGCCCACATCTCATAGATGGGGACAGCAACTCGGAGGCCTGGGAACCTTGGCAAAGTCACAAATCAAGTCCCTGGAAGTTAGTGTGTTCACGCTCAGAGCGCCCTGGGTGCTAGGCTGCCGATGTCCACTAGAGGGCGTGCAGGCACCGGGGTCCACATTTTCCTGAACTTGGTCTTTTGTGAGCAGAGACATTGGGCATGAAGGAATCGGACCCCTTTCTCAGTTTACAGTAGGATAAACTGAGGTCCTGGAGGGGTAGAACTCACCTGGTGGCAGCACCAATCAGAGGCAGAAGGGGGTCCAGAGCCCTGGACCCCAGCCTCCCTGCAGCGCTGACCCAGACTTGGAACCCTCTGAACCTGGGGGCGTCTACTGGGCCTGGATTCTGCGCTGAGGCTGGGACTCTGTCTCTCCTCTTGTCAGAGAGGTGCCCTTGCTCTGTGTGCTTAAACTACTGCTGGGATTCACAAGAGTCCCAAAGAATTTACTGCAGCTGGCTTGATTCAGACGTGGCATTTTGAGTTTTCTCCTCCACACTCCATCCCCCTCTATTCATCTATGAGTCGCTCTGCTTTGGGGCACAAAATGAATTTAAGTTTGGGTGGAAATCTTCTGACAAATCCCCTTTCACTGAGGACCGATAGAAGTGTGAGAACTTTTCGTCTCTTTGAGCCACTCTGGTCAACAGTACAGCCTATCTATGCAAGTGGTGTTGAGCTGCATGACTTCTGTTTCTGTAGGATGATTTCTGATGTGGTAACGCCTTCATCATTCTCTCTGCTAGTTCTTTGTTCTTATCTTGCAGTCTAGTTTACCTGATATTAAAAAGAAAGAAAGAAAGAAAAAGAAACACTCCAGCTGTCTGGCTCTTATATTTGCATGATACATCTTTTTTCCATCCATTTCTTTCAGCCTGTGTTTTTACATTCACAGCATATCCCCTACAGACAGCTTATCATTTGTCCTTACTTTTGTTTTTCTCCTTTAACTCGTCTGATGATCTCTGACTTTTAATTGGAGCATTTAGTTCATTAACAGGAGGTGACCTGACCCATTGGCTAGAGATTCCCCATGAAGACAGGACTGTCTCATTATGTTTATTTGCTTCGTGCTATGTAAGCACATCTTGGGAACACGAGGAACTGGATTTTCCCAAGCATCCTGCATGCAGCCAGCCCTGCAGGGTGAGACAGCACCTGCAGGCCCCTCAGTCGTCATTTAACGAGGCGTTAGCATGCACCCACCCCACAGCAGCTCTGCACCCAACTCTCGTGAGGCACGAGCTCAAGACTGGATCCCAGGACAGGACTAAACAGGTTCCCAGATCACAAAATTCAAAGGTTAAGTGTGTCGGTGATAACCTGAATAAAGTCCATTCCTGAAGTATCTGTCTGGTGGAAAACTGTTATCTCTGCTCTGAAATTGCTGTTTCTTTACATGTTCTCTATAAAGTAGATCTTGGCCATCACGAATTGACCTCATGGTTTCAGTAATGAAGTTCATGAATTCATGATGGCTGGTATGCAGGACGCAGCCATACAGGGGAGGGGGAGCCTCAGTGGCTGAGCGCCCCACCTTCTGGCTTGGCTGCCCGCTGCCTTCCACGCCCAAGCCAAGCCAGCAGCTCTCAGCGAAAGGTGACTACAGGCAGCTGCTCCTTTCTCAGACACTAGTGTGTTCACCTAATGGTTACTGAGCCCTTACATCTGAGCCTGACACTGGGATCCAAAACTGGGATGGCAAGCTCTTCCCAGTCCACAGCTCATGAAGAGAGCAAACACATCAACCAGTCACTGCCCTTGGGTTTGACAAAGGATTGAGTTAGCAGTGCAGGAGGGGCAGCTCAACCTTGAAGGAGGAGGGCATCCGGAGGCCTGTTACACAGCTGATACTTGACCAGTCCTGCCCAGGGTCCTGGGTTCTCAGTAAGCAACTACACGTACAGATGAACAGAAATGTCAACAGCCGGACAGGTGTGTGTGTCTGGGGAGGGGATTTGGGGGTGGAAACACGGGCACCTGAATACGTGGTGCCTGTCTGGCCCCCATATGTGACCTTCAAAACAAACATGATCAAATGCATTTGGGAGACCCTGAGCTACAGCCAAGTGGGTTTCTGTACTGCAGGACTTCCCGCAGCTTAATGACCACTGAGTTTGGGCTCTCTCTAGGTGGAAACTGAACAGTAAGTGCCTACAGAACTTTTTTTTTACAGGTTTTCCACAAAAGCTTCAGTTTGGGAAATTCTGCTGTGTGCAATGGAAGGTTATGGAAGGGTTTGGAGCCACTAATATATCAGTTTTTTATTTAGAAATTGAATCTGGGAAGTGAAGGGGGAGGTACCATGAGAAACAAAGTCCTGTTGGAAGCCTGTAACAGCTGTCCAGGGTGAGGGGGTACTTCACGAACGCCCCCTGACTGTGAGGGTGCAGGAAGGCTTGGGATTCTAGAAGTGGCACGAGGTAGAATCAATGGTGATGTCTCAGCGTCCCGGCAGGTGAGGTTCTGACATCCAGGAGTGGCTGGGCTGGGTTGCAGAAGGATCAGGCTTGGCCTCCGACACACTGAAATCTGAGGGAGGAGCTCAGCCCCCAGGTTGGGAGCCCAAGAGGGGGGACAGAGGGAACAGGGCTGCAGGCAGATCCCAGTTTGAAGTAGGGAGGGAAAGAGAAGTTGGGGGGAAGGAGGAGGAGAGGGGAGCAGCTGCCATGAGTGGAGCCCAGGAGTAGTTTCTGGAAGAGCAGTTAGTAGTCCCGCTCCGTGCCCTGACTCCAGCACAGAGAGGTCTTCACATACCACATTGGCAGAGACTTACTTAACAATAATGATAGTGTTGGCAAGGCTGAAAGGAAGGGGCACCCCGTATTATTGGGCAACAGTGTATATGTGGCAAAAACCTTCACAGCTGTGACTGTGTATACTCTTTGATCCAAATACTCCATCTCTAGAAATTTATCCCACCATAACTTCATGACAGTTGGGCACAGACTATTTAACAAGATTGCTTATAATATCATTGCACATAATACTAAAACATAAACAAACATGTTATTCGATAACATGGGCTGGGTTAGGTACATTATGATTGTCATATGATGAAAAAAATGCCATGAAGCCAGTAAAAAAATATAATTGAAATAATTAATGGTGTGGTGAAATATTTAAATATATTGTGAAGTCAATTAAACAAGTCTGATCCTGTTTCTTTTATTAAAAATATAAGTGAAAAAAAAATAAGTGTGTGTAAAAAGATATACCAAATATCACCAGTGGTTATTTCTGGAACCTGGGTTGGGTAGTTTGTGTTCTGTTTTTATATTTCTAGGTTTTCAAAAGTTTCTACAAAAAACTTTTTTCTGTCAGCTTATAATGGAAAAGTAGGGCATTGATTAGTGTAAAGTTTTAAAATAATAACAATAAAACAGCGGTTACAGGTATCAAGTGCTTACCACCCCCAGTCACTGCACTAACTCCTCTTGATACGCTCCCACTTCACCCCCATCTCCAGTGTACACTTCTGAACCCCATGTATAGATGACAGTGGCCTGGAGTAATGAGCCCAAGGTCACAGAGGTGCCAGTGGCTGGAAATCCCTGGCTTGAGATTGCTCTCTCCAGGAAACCCCCATCTCTGCTCCCCCAGTTCTGCAGTGCCAGGTTTCACTCGCATTTCGCCTGCCCCAACTTCCTCTGCCCTCCCAGGCACTCTCAGGCCCTTTGTTCAAGCAGGGCTGTCACTCTGCCTTTGGAGAGGACTAGAGTGGGGGCCCGCTCAGGACCAGGTGGGCTGCCTCTCGGGCTGGGGGCACAGCACAGGGCAGCCCACGTGGTTTACGGCTCACTGAAAGACCAGCTTTCTCCACCTGGCCTAACCTGAGAGACATGATTCTATCATTGTAAGAACTGTCCAGCACGGCTGCTTGCAGTGCAGCTGGAGCCCAGCATGCTCCATGCCAACCTGAGGCTTACAGGCCAGATGTGGGGCCCCTAGTCACGTGCAGGGACTCAATAGGGATTGCAGGTGTCCATGGACACAGCTTCCTCTGCCTCCACCCATCTCCACCAGAGGATCACTGTCATCGCTCCCCATCACTGTCCTGCTCCAACCACAGGTCCTGACTCCAGGCTCCCTCCCTCCAGTGGTATTTCCCTCTGCAGCCAGGCTCTGCTCTTACCTTGAGCACCTTCAACAGCTAAGTTTGCAGAATGCTTATCTGGGCTGATAAGCAGTGTGGAAATTTACCTGTTGAGTAAGACTAGCCTCAGGGTTAAGGCACCAACAAATGATTATTTAAGAATTTATTTTAAAAAATTAAGTGATTATGGCAATGTGAACTTCATTACACATGATACATTCATTTTGAGGATTAATCTTGAATCCACACTGAGACACCATAATCTGCTGTTCAGAGCTCTCATTTAAGTCATGATGGCAACACAGCCTCCTGAGTCCCTGCGGTCCACTCCCTGGGAGCTCCTCCAGCCTCAGTGTGGATCTGCAGGCTGCACTGACCAGCTCATCTGCAACAGCCCACCCACCTGCTTCAGGCTACTTCACTGTCAAGTGACCTGGGAGAAGTCACTTAACTCCAGTTGTGTGGCTCAGTCTCCTTACCTGTTAAAGGGGAGAGTGGCGTGCTAAATAGGATTGACCCTAAGAACATATTAGCAATTTGATACAGAACACAGAGAACATGCCTGGGACACGATAAATACAAAGTGTTACCTGTCCTTATTAATGTCCTTAATTCTCAGGCCCTTGACACAAGCTATTTTCTCTGCCAGGAACACCCCCACTGACCTTTCCTGTCTTCCCAGGACAATTCCTCCCAGCCTTCCAGCTCAGTCTGGTTGTTGCTTCCTCTTAATTATAAATGAATAAAGGCCATCAGAGATGGTGTAGGGAGGGTAGAGTGAGAAGGCGCCAGAGTCAATCAGGAGTTTCCAGGAAGAGCTCCTTTCTTGCAAACCTCTGAGGGATGTGACAAGACGCTGGTGGTTCCCTGGGTGAGGACGGGTCCCAGGGCTCCTTGGTGCTGCTGGAGGCCTGTGCGTTTCTCTCAAGCAACTGGATCAGAACCGTACCCACACCGAAGCAGCTGGACCGCTGCCCCTGAGCACGTCGGAGGTCGGATTTGTTTTTGTGAACGCGCCGGCAGCGACAGCTCTGCACACTTGGGGGACAGCAGCGAGGGGAACTGTGCCCGGGAGAGGAACGTGTCTCTGTCTCCTGCACAGTGGGCACCCCCGGTTTTCAGAATACACGCCGTACCAAGGCGCGGAGTTTTGTCGCTACGGTGGCGATGGTGGGACCGAGACTCCAGGTCCGTGCCCAGCTAGGACGCTCAAGGATTCATCTCCCGGAGTTCAGGTTCTTGCTTTCTTCATAATATGCTAATACCTGGGGTCCTCAGTCGCTCCAACGGCCGGCGCGGCTAGTACCTGGGAGGGGAGCTCAAGACAACCTGAGGACCCCGAAGGCTGGGCTGAGGACCTCTCCCCTGACCCTTCCACTTGGGGGTCGAATCGCAGGACTAGGGACGCCTCAGGCGCCAACCCCAACCAAAGCCCCCGCGTCCCGCGGCCTAGGCCCCGCCCCTGCACCCCATTGGTTAGGCCCGAAGGGGGCGGAACCCGACGGCTGGCTCCGGACCGAAGGGCGGCTGGCGCAGCTGGCCGCACAGACGGCCAGTCCCGCGGGGCACGCGCTGGCCAGTGCGCTCGTCCGCGAGGGCAGACGGACGGC
>NW_004567109.1:20964852-20973636 GCF_000260355.1 Condylura cristata | reverse complement strand
CCGCCGCCCGGCTGCCCGCGTCCGCGCCGCTCTTCATGCTGGACCTGTACCACGCCATGGCCGGCGACGACGACGAGGACGGCGGCCCCCTCGAGCGGCGCCTGGGCCGCGCCGACCTGGTCATGAGCTTCGTGAACATGGGTGAGTGAGCGCCCCGCGCCGGCTGGCGTCGGGGACCCCGCGGGGACCGTGCGACCTCCGCGGCACGCACCCCCACGCCGGCCCCTGGGGTCCCCACGGGCTGCAGGGACGAGGGCGCCACTGCGGACTGTGGACACCGCCGCAGGGGAGTGGGACCTGGCCAGGTCTGGCGCCCAGGTCTCAGGAGTTGGGATGGCTGAGCTGTGGGATGAGGGGGGCGGCGGCAGGCAGGAAAATGGGGGGCAACCTGCACCCCGCCCCAAACACACCCCAGGTGAGAATCACGTCATGTTGGGGTGGACCTGGGCAGTCCGGAAGCGGTCTGGTCCCGGGAGATGGCTGAGTAAACACGGCGTGATGCTGCCTCTGTGATAGGGCGGCACCGCAGAGAGGCCAAAGTTCAGTGACCAGAGCCCAGAGGAGAAGCTGATGTCCTGAGCCCAGCAGCCTCCTCCCTGGACCAGAGCCCGAGCCTGGGAGGGCAGTTTGGCTGCGGGTCTCGGGTGGACCTGAAATAGACTCTGAGCTGGCTGGGTGGGGCCTCCGGTCTGGTCACCTGGGCCACACCTGGGGCATGACTGGGCATGGACTGTGTCCAGGCCTGTGGAATGGCTCCGTGGGCAGCTCAGACACTCCTAGATGGTTTCCCAGGCAGAGCCCAACTGTCCTCACGGCTGAAATTTTCCTCCAGACCCTGGAGCCATTTCCCCTTCAAGTTCTCAAACTCCCTCAGTAAACTCGTTAATCTAGAGAATATTTGCCGCCATGAGCTTTGCCTCCTTTCGTGGCCAGTGAGGGGCAGGGGCAGGGTGTGGGCTGGGCGGACACCAAGCACAGGCAGCCCCGGGCCCAGGGACTGCAGCTGCTGAGTGAGGAGAGCTGTGGGTTGCGCGCCTGGAAGCCACCCTTGCCAAGGCCCCCCTCAGCCTGCTAGTGCCTGGAGGACGCAGGAGGACATCTCCCCGAGGGGACAGTGAGGCCCAAGGGCAGCACCACTGCCAGGACAGTGCAGCCTCTGCCTGGTGGAGCCAGGAGAGACCTGGCTTTCTTGGCCCCACGTCTGGTGCTCGGGAGGAGACATTTCTGCTTCTGGGGGGCAGGCTTTCAGGGCAGAGAGCTTTCTCAGGGTCTAGGAGGGGACCCCAGGGACAGAGCAGCAGTGGGTTTTGTGGGGCCCTCAACTATTAATACTTGCCGCCCACCATAGGGCAGGAGCCCTCTGTCCCTCCAACCCAGAGCTGGTGGTGGGCAGGGGTTGGGGGGGAGGCAGCAGGAGCCAGCCATGGGTCAGTGCTGGAGCCCAGTGTCCGGCACAGGACTTAGGTCCATGGGTCCTGGGCGCTGCCTCCCTGGCTAGAGACAGGGTGGGGCTGGAGACAGATTAGCCTTAGGTGGACCAGGGCTGGAGGCCGAGTGCTGTCCTCAGGACAAGCTGGCCCAGGCTCGGACCCCTGGGTGCCCTGCAGAGCCCTGGCTGCAGTCGCTGTAGGATGCTGGAGGTGGGGTGAGGCACCAGGCGGGGCACCCAGCAGGAGCAGCCCCCTCCTGCTCCCAGTGTCTCTGGGCTGAGACCTGCCGCCCTGGGGAGCTGCCTCTGTGGCTGGAGCAGCACCTTTGCCCAGCTGGTTCCTCTCCAGCCTCTGCGGCGTGTCTTAGCAGGTCCCTCGCCCTCTCTGGACCTCAGGTCCTCCTGGTAAATGGGGATCCTAGTGGGGATGCAGCTTCAGGGGTGCTGTTTAATGGGGGGAGAGGAGCAGCAGCCAGCGCCCCTCCTAGGGGCCTGGTCACCTTCCCTCCCAGCTGCTGCCGACCTGTGGGTGGCTGTGGTGGGAGCATGCCCACATGCCCCGAGTCCGTGTGAAGGCCAGCGCCAGGTGTTAAAGTCAACCTGACGGTGTTTCTGCCTAATTTTAGAGTGAGAACTAGCAGGGAAGGCCGCAGCCTCCTAGGTCCTTCTTCGTGCGTGCCGTGGAACGTTGGGCTGTTTTCCCAGCTCCTTCCCCTGGGCTCAGAGAGGTTAAACGCAGCCAGCGCCACACAGCAGCTCCGTGGCACCACCGGCCGTGGATCCCAGCCCCAGCGTCTCCCCACGCAGCTCTACATGTTTCTTTAAGACCTGAGGCCTCTGACGCTGTGGGATTAACAAGCAGATCTTTGTTCGCGGAGGCCCGAGTGGGCGGCCCAGCCTGCCGTCAGAGGCCTTCCTTGTTCTGAGGTACTAATTGCCGGACTAGATCTCTCAGCCAGACGCAGGTTTAACTGGTGATTACCTGGGCCGTGTGGGGAGGATCAGACACCTCCCAGGATTCCTCCTCTGTCTGGGGCCAGGCCCCAGGCCCCCGAGCTCGTGGAGCCCACGCCCCGCTCCCACACCTGTCAGTCGGCTCCATCTCTCCTCTCGGCCTCACCCGACTCCTGAGACGCCAGGCCAGGTGCCTGCCAGGCCGGGGTCACCCGTGGTGGTCTGCAGGACCCAGAGGCCGGGGCCTCTCCAAGGCCCCCAACTTAGTCTGAGCAGATGCCTTGGGGAGCTGTCTTGACTGACAGTGCCTGTGGGGGTGGGGGGCCAGCCTGCGTCAGAGCCGTGGCCCTGCCTGACCCATGTGTCCCTCTCAGCCTTGTAGACTCTTGGTCCCTCGGCCACCCTCAGGGTAGCGGGTGGCCCCACTTCCATATTGAGAAACGGGGGGCCCAGGCAGCGCTGCAGATGGGGTGAAGTCACGCAGGCTCGGAATGAGTGTCCTGGCACCCGCCCTGCCCTGAGCCAGCCGGTGTATGCCTGGCCTGGTGACTGAGGACAGGAGTGTTGGTGAAGTGAGGTGGTGGGGCTGGGGGAGGCGGGGCTGGGAGGGAGCAGGGACCTGGTCTGGTCTGCTCAGCCCCGGGCCTTGGGCCCCTCGTGTGCTGCAATGTCTGTGGCTCTCTGGGAGGCAATTCTCTCACTCCTGATTCATCACTAGTTATGTGGGGCCGCTTTGTGCCAGGTTACTGGGACATGACAGCAAATGAAACCTGTCCCTGCCTCTCGGCGCTGACCTCCTGGGAGAGACCGAGGCAGACACAGGCCCGAGATGGCTGTGAAGGGGCCCAGACAGTGAACCCCTACCTGAGACCGGAGAGGTGGCAGTGGAGGACCGGCCTGGGGTGGGGCTCTCACCTGGGTCAGGCAGGATCTGCATCTGACTCAGCCACCTCCACTGAGTGTGATCTGGACTCTCCAGTCCAGCGCTGGGACCCTCAGTGCCCTTTTCACAGTACCACCCTGTGGGCTGTTGCAGGACTGTGGGAGGTGACACCCAGGGATGACCATGTGTCCAGAACCTTTTGTTCTATTCCTTCATGGGTATCTCACAATGACTGCCACTTCTCAATTTTCAAAGAAGCTGGCAAGGTTCAGAGAAGTTAGGTGATTTTCCCAAGGCCACACAGCGGTCTTCTCCCTGGCCTGCCCCTTCTGCTCTTCTGCACAGAAGCTGCCTCCCGCCAGCCGGGCCTGGCCCTCCTCAGGGCCAGTGAGTACTGCAGGCCTGAGCTGTGGTGTGAGTGGTACAGTGGGAAGCTAACTTTTAAAATATCTTTGTTTCAGAAATTTATAGAAATAATACTTGTTCATTTTAAGAAAGTAATATTGTATAGAGTCATTATACACAATTCAGACTGTGTTTAGAAACACATAACATGAAAGCCTGTGGTGCTCCTCCGTGGGCCTCAGAGAAAACCAGTGTCTGAAATCCTTGGAGTCATTACCACCCCCTACCAGCCTGGCATTTTGTTAGTAAAAATGCTAGCACTTGTATTATTATTTTTGACAAAGTAGGACAGTGATGCCACTGTTATACTACTCAGTCTTTCATTTACCAGTAAATCTATCCTTCTTCAAAAACTACTAATGATCCAGTCCTGTCCATTCCTCCCTCCCCCTCCCTGGCTTGCTTCCCACCTTTCTCGTACAGCTTCATTGACGTATAGCTGACAAAAATTGTAGAATATTGAAAGAATGCATCCTTCTTCCCCCCCTGTTAATTGACACATCCCTCCCTCACATATTATATTATCCTTATTATTTATTCATTGGTGAGAACATTTAACTTCACTCCGTTAGTGGCTTGCAGTGATGCACAACAGGGTTGTCTCCACAGTCACTGGTTCCAGATCTTACTCATTTCACAGCTGAGTTTGCTCCCTTTCATCAGCTGCTCCAATCTCCCGCACTCAGCATCCCCGGAAGCCACTTCGTACTCTGTTTCTATAAGCTTAACTTTTTTTCAGAAATCACTTGGTAGTGATACCACGTAGTATTTGCCTTTCTGCAGACACTCTCGGCACGTACCGTAGGTCCATGCGTGCTGCCCCAAATGGCAGGTGTCCTTTCTCTGGATAGCATCTCCTTGAGGGTGCCCTCACTTCTCTCTCCTTTCCCTTCTTAAAAAATTTTACTTATTCAGTTATGCATATAAGAAGTGGGATTCAGGCCAGAGATGCAGGGGTGGGGAAGTGGGAGGATTCGCCAGAGACAGTGTGGGGAGCAGAACAGGCCGATCAAGGAAGTACACTGCTGAGGGGGGCACTGAGATCCACAAGAGAGGACTGGGAGACCAATTATGGCGGCCAGAGGGTCAGCCCTGTTAACTACTCTGAAATGGGACCGCAGGCTTCCTCGTGGGCCAGCCGCTTGAGAGCTGAGATGTTCGGCAGGTTACTTCAAGTCTCCACACCTCCGTTTCCTTACCTTTAAAATCAGGATAATAGCTGCATTGTAGAGCAGCCCTTAAATGGCTTAAGGTGTTTAAAAACAGCAAGTGCTTGGCATGCTCACTGAGTGGGAGGCAGCCTTACGAGGGAGGGCCGGCTGTGCGCGCTCACTCCCCCTTCTCTCTCGGTTACTTAGCGGCCTGCAGCCCCGTGGGGACGCCAGGGGCAGGATCATGCTGTCCAGACCCAAGTGCACGCCTGGCCCTCACCCTTTGTGCTGGCTGCTGCAGAGCCCTCAGTGTCTGGAGGGTGGGGTGCTGACAGCTGAGTCCTTCTCAAGGGTGCCCTGGGCCAGGCACCCTCCCTGGGGCCGCCTCACATCCAGGACTGGCTCATGGGGGTAAGCGTATCCAGTGTTGTACCTTGCCTCGAGAAGGGACAACACTGAGGACCCATAAGCCCAGAGCGTGCGTGCAGGTAGAACAGCCTTTGCTGTGACTGTGTCGCTGCTGTGTAAATTACATAATGTTCTGTGCCTCGGTTTCCTCAGCTGTAAAATGGGAGAGGTACTATAGTTCCTGCTGTAGTATGGCTGTGAGTATTGTGTGAGTTAATCTAGTGCTGAAACAGTGCCTGGTAGAAATGCAAGAAATATTAGCTTTTCTTTTTTAAATCCAAGGCCAGGTAATTAGTGGCAAGAACCTGAAGTGAACCCCAGTTGTTTCTTTCTTGCTTTCTTTTTTTTTTAAAAAAAGATTTATTTATTTATGCATACGGAAGTGGGGTATACGCCAGAGGTGCAGGGGCGGTGAGAGGATTCACCAGAGACAGAGCAGGGAGCAGAACAGGCCGACTGACGAAGTACACTGCTGAGGGGAACAGCGGGCGGGTCAGGAGAGGTCTGCTGCACCATGTGGGTCACCTCCGGGGTGGGGATCGAACTCATGCTGAAGTGGCTTTAGCTTCTTAGTGCTGTGCTTCAACCCGCCGCACCACCAGGGAGGGCCCTGTTTCTTTTAACTGCTACCCTGTTACCTGAGCAGAAAACACCCCTTCTCAGCAGTCTGGGGCACTGAAGACAGGGGAGGGTTTTGGGGAGCTGAAGGTGGCCAGACATGGCCTAGGGAAAGCTGCCTGGCTCAGTGTAGCCGTTCCTCAGCCGAGGCACCACATACCTGATGTGTGCTGTCTCCCCTCTTGTTATCTAGGGGTGTCATGAAGGCACAGCCCCAGCCCAAGATCTACTAAGGTAGTGGGCAAGGTAGGTCCATAGACCACTCACTAGAAATGATCCAAAATGGGGGAAATATCATTCACCAATTCCACGGTGTGAGCGGGGAGGTTCAGCCCTACCAAATACAGACAAGGCTGCTCTTTCATTTTGTGGAAGACCAAAAAGAAAGGCTGGAAGGAAAAGAGAAATAACCTTCAGACTGGGGGGACAGAGAAGGCTTGGGAGGCCATGACTGTGTGCTGGACTTTGAAGAAGGGTAGAATTTAGGAGAAGTTCTGGCCTGTTCATGGGACTCCAGCTGCCCCTGCTCAGGACCTGCTGTGTGTCCCCTTCATGCAGAATGGGACCAAGTCCCCAGCCTGGCATGCAGCACCCTCATTCCAGTCCCATGACAGGATGAGGAGAAAGAAGGTGGACTCTGGAGACGGACACACCAGACTCTAAATGCTTCTGGTTGTGGCTTCACACCAATCAGTTAGCTTTCTTCAGTTTTCTCGTCCATCAAAAGCGATGAATAAAGCCTCTTTCATGGGGTACTGGGTTGCCAGCCTTCTGGGTGACTCGCAATGATCTCTGCCTCCTGGAACCCACTCCCTGTGTGGTCTCCCCCACACTGTGCCAGCGCTGTTGTGACCATTAGAATACGACAGTGGTGATGACATGGCACTTACAAGATCAGGTTATAAAAGATGGAGCCCCAGTCCGCCCCTCGCCAGCTTGCTCATTCTGGAGGAAGGCCTGTTGTGCACAGCCCCCAGGAGCTCAGGGGTGTGGACCTGAGCCCTGCTCAGAAGTGAGTGAGCTCAGAAGTGGATGTGGGAGTCCCGGGAAAGTCTGCAGATACCATAGCCCCAGCCGACAGCTCGACTGTCACCTCACAGGACATCCTGGGCCAGACCCACCCAGCTAAGCTCCTGGTGCCTGATTCTCCGAAACCGTGAAATAACCAGTGGCTGTTGCTTTAAGCTGTTTCCTTTGAGTAATTTGTTATTCAGCAAGAAGTAACTAATACAACCAGGAAGCACTGCACACGGGCAGGAGTGCTGGGCCACATGGTGCCGGATACACTCAGCGCTTGTAAAACGGGAGCTGCATGGGATCTACCTCTGTGCCTGCCTGTCCGAATCCTACCACTGATTTCAAAGGAGTTTTCTGGAAGAGTGTTCTCTGAGCGCTCTTCCTCAAGGCATCCTATGTCAGAACCTCCCTCCTTCAGTGTGTTGATACCCCTTAGATTTCTAGTCCCTGTGCTTGTCTGGTTTGGGGTCCTGTCTGACCCTTCTTTCCTCTTCTTCCAGAAAAGCCATAAAAAAAACCCGAGATCAGGACGCAACCCGAGTCTTGTGGCACCCCCGCCCCAGCCGACTCCCAGCCCTGCCCGGCAGGTGCTCAGCCACAGGGGCCAAGTTGAAGGAAAGAGGAGCGTGGCAGGAGGCAGGGAGCACGGAGAGCCAGGAAGGCCTGGGCCTGGTCTGGTGGGCCAGAAGCAGGCCACACTTGGGGGGTTCCCTCCCCTGGAGCCCCAAGTGCCTGGGGTATTCTCAGGCTGCCTGTGGACGGAAGAACCTGGTGACAGCCCCCTCCCCACGCAGCATGGCCCCTGGAGACCGCTAGGGCCTCTCGCCCTACATGGGCCTCAAGTCCGGAAGACCCGACGCGGGACCCCTGGCGCCTCTGCCCTCTGGCCCGGTCTCCCATCTGGGCAGGGCTCCCCCACGGCCACTCCAGCTCTGACCAAAAGATGAGCCCTGGTGGGGAGGCCCACCCGGCCCTCCTCGGGGGCCCGCTGTCCACGGGCAGAGGCATGTGTCACCTGGCCACACCTTTCTGGAAAGCTCACACAGTTCGGTTCGTCCCCGGCTTGAGCCGGGCGAACTGCATCCTTCTTGCTCACAGCTCCTTCGGTCTGTTTTTGGCCGTGGCGGGTTTGATGTGGTGGGGTGTGCGGGTGTTCCCTTTTAATTTGGGGTCTGAGGCCGTCTGAGGCCTGGACCAGTCATTATGAGCGTGGAGCCATTTATGGAAACCACTCTTGAAAAAGGCCCGTGATGAGAAGTGACTAAAAATACCCAGAGAGGCAGCTGGGCCACCTCTGAGGCTGACAGAGGCAGCCTGAGCCCTGAGATTTCTGGGCGGGAGAGGCCCTCAGGGAGCGGCGTCCACAGTGGTCAGCGGTGGGGCTCCCGTGGGCCACGCCACAGGGCGACCGGGCTTGTTTGGGGCCTGTGCGGGCCCTGGGATCTGTCGGCAGCAGGACGAGCCAGACAGGCCCAGCCTGTCCGCCCTGGGGCCGGGCAGTGAGAGGAGGGCAGTCCGCGGCCCAGTGAGAACACAGCACTTCTGCTGGAGACACGCTGTGACGTGGACGCCACCCCAGCCGATGCCCCACCCAAGGGCCACAGATGACAGCTGCTGAGCTGCACTGGGCACAGACCCTTGGGAGGAGGGTCAGGTCTCCTGACTGGGGCCCCCCACAGTGGGGAGGAAGGTCGGGTCTCCTGACTGGGGCCCCCCACAGTGGGGAGGAGGGCGGGGTCTCCTGACTCTGGGTCCCCACAGTGGGGAGGAGGGTCGGGTCTCCTGACTGGGGTCCCCCACAGTGGGGAGGAGGGCCGGGTCTCCTGACTGGGGTCCCCCACAGTGGGGAGGAGGGCTGGGTCTCCTGACTGGGGTCCCCCAAAGCTGGGAGGAGGGCCGGGTGTCTTGACTGGGGTCCC
>NW_004567109.1:20962616-20964752 GCF_000260355.1 Condylura cristata | reverse complement strand
CTTTGAGAGCAGGCTGCAGAGAGCCTCCTGTTTGGCCCCTCGACCTGCTCACTGTCCAGAGGGCAGACATGCCAGGGCACAGGGTGAGAGGGACCCACAGGCTGCCCCTGCGGGTCAGGGGGCAGGAGGGGGTCTGCCGCTGACTGAGGGGACGGGAGCCTTAGATGGTGGGATGGCGCCCGGGGAGGGCAGCCTGGAGCAGGGCCTGGGGGGGGCGCTGGCAGCTAGGGAAGGTGAGGACCAGCTCAAGGCCAGGCCCAGAGCCTGACCTGGGTTCCTGCAGGGACCCTGCGAGAGCGTGGAAGGGCTCGAGGCGAAGTACATCAGGCCCAGCACCAGAGTCTAGCTCCTCCCTGCGGCCCTGGTGGAGAAAGACGTGCCTTTCACACTCTTGCTTTTTGTTCAGAAACAAGACCCATTGATCATTTTGGGGAGATTTCAAATCTACATTGTGTCGAGGACAAGAAGAGCTGAGGTGGTGTTGGGGTGGGCTGGCGGGCAGCCGCATCTGGAGGTCTAGCCTGTGGCTGAGTGGCAGGGCAGGGGCTCCACCTGGAAAGGCAGAATGTGGGCAGTGGCCAGGGCTGGCAAGGCCCTCCTGCCCACATCGGGCCCTTCCCAAAGACACACTGGGAGGCTATTTTGACAGGAGCTGGAGGGCAGGCCTAGCGTTCCATTAGCACATGGTGGTGAATCATAATTACTGTCCCAGAAGCCACATTAAGGCAATTCAGAAAGCAAATTCATTTGCTTTTTCCCCAGAGAGAAGACGGTTCAGGCTTTGAACATTTTTGGCAGCTTTTATGGTTTGTGGAAAATAAACATTTATTGAACTTTGTCTGTTCCCTGTGCCCAATGAATAGCTTTGTGCGTGCCTTTTCATATTTTTGTCAGTGTGTTTTTGGGATTGTTGAGTCAAAGGATAAATGCATAGGTAATTGCCAGGGTGTTGCAAAAGGACGTTGCCAAATCCTTTTCCACAGCATTCCTATTGTCCGTGGTAAGAAGGCTCTTGTCTGCTCTTACCTTTTTCTTTCTTTGAGGACATATAAGCACCCCGTGAAATGTATCTTCTCCATTACCTTATAGCCCATAACCCCCACATTTTGCTTATAATACAAATGACATCTGCATTTGGCTTCCTTTTTTTTTTTTTTTTAATAAAAAGATCATTCAAAGTCTCCCCTTCCCCAGCATGCATGGGCTCTGCTGGCATCACAACTTAAAAAAAAAAAAATTATTTATGCATACAATTACTAAGGTGTTGGCCAGAGGTGTGTGGGGGGTGAAGATTCACCAGAGACAGAGTGAGGAGCAGAACAGGCCGACTGACTGAAATACAACTGCTGAGGGGAACAGCGGGCGGGTCAGGAGAGGTCTGGTCAAGACAGGAGAGGTCTGCCCTGTCACAGGGGTCCACTTCCAGGATGCCACAGTGGCTAATGACAGCTTGATAGCACTGAGACTTTAACCCCTGCACCACCAGGGAGACTCTGCATCTTGGCACAAACCAGGAGGTTGCAGTTAGGGCGAACCAGAGACTCCCATTGGCTGACCACCGCCCCCAGGCCATCCTGATATCCACGCAGCACTGTGAGTACTGAGCACATGGAGCAGGCACAGTGTTCTTACTCCTAGTTCACAGACAAGGAGAGCAGCCAGGAGGGGAAATGCATACCTGCTGGGTGCAGCGAAAGCCCTGATGGCTGGCCAGGGCTCCCTGAGCTGATGGCAGCTCCCACTGGCTAAAGCAGGATTGGGCTGCTCATAACAAGGGGATGGGTGGAGAGTGGAGGGCATAGGCAGTGCCTTGTCAGGCCCAGCTTTGGGGAAGTAACTCTCCAAGCTCAAAGCCATATCCACTGGAAGAAAAAACAACCAATCCATAGGTGTTATCTGCCCTCCCTCCCCACTGACTGTACTTGCTCTCTTTACCTGATGCCACAGTTCAGGAAATTTCACCCATTTTTTATGAAAATAATTGTCCTAAAATGTCCCGCCTTCTGGTGCCTGCCTGGGACTGCCATGGCGGCGGTTTCCTGCGCAGGAACTCCTGGGTGTTGTGTCCATCTCACAAACCCACGGGACGGAAGTCTGGAACTGGGGTGGGGTCATTTGCACGGGGCCCTCTTGATC
>NW_004567109.1:20959411-20960471 GCF_000260355.1 Condylura cristata | reverse complement strand
GGGTGCTGGCCCAAGGCCCTGGCACCGTGGGGGGCCTAGCTCCTGCCCTGGCAAAGCCCTGCTCCCTGGTGGTGGCACCCCGAGGGCACTCTGCTCCCGAGCCTCTGCTCCCGTCTGCAGATGGGCACCGTCACCCTCCGTGATGGGCACCGTCACCCTCCGTACAGTAGCTGCAGTGAGATGAGGCACAGAGGGCGCCCGGCCCAGAGCCAGCAGGGTGACGCCCGGGGCTCCCGGGTGCAGGAAAGCCACAGGCGGCTGTGCTGGCCCCCAGTTAATTGTTCTTTCGTGTCCACAGGGAGTCTGACTTGTTCTTTTTGGATCTTCAGACGCTCCACGCCGGGGAAGAGGGCTGGCTGGTGCTGGACGTGACAGCCGCCAGCGACCGCTGGTTGCTGAACCGTAACCAGGACCTGGGACTCCGCCTCTACGTGGAAACCGAGGATGGTAGGACTCGGGTCCTCCTGGGGGGCCCGGCAGGTGCCCGGAGCCCCTCACTGGCCCCGGAGGCCCCACCTTTCTCAGCTGGGCCCTGGAGGCGTCCCCTCCCCACTCTGGGGCTTGGCCGGTAGAGGGTAGGGCCCACAGTGTGGGCTGCGGAGGCCCTGCCAGCCTGATTCCCGCCTCTCCCGCGGGGCCAGCGGCTGAGGGACGGAAACCGTGTTTCTTCTCCTCGAGGAAAGGGCGATCTTTCTGTTCTCCAGAGCAGCTCCTTTCTCCATTGGCAGTTTCTGCTCTTGGAGGGCATGAGAAATGGTCACATGGCCTGGGGGGGTTCCAGCTCTGTAGCTCTCACTGCCTCAGAGTCTGTAAACCGGGCTCCTTCATAGCTGCTTCCTCAGGCTCCGGCTGTGAGAGCCTCCAAGGGCTCCCACTCTGGCACAGTCCTGGCCAGGCGCCCGGCGGGACTCCCTGCCTCAATGGTCCACAGATGCAGCTGCCCAAGGAAGAGCAGACCAGCCCGGCCCCTGGTGGATGGAGCTCTCAGGGCTTCTGGGGCAGGCCCGGGCACTCAGGCCTGAGGGCAGCCCCGCCCAGGGCCATGCTGGTGTCAGCTGGG
>NW_004567109.1:20945931-20959061 GCF_000260355.1 Condylura cristata | reverse complement strand
GTCAAAGGTTAGCCCCGGACAGCTTCCTGTTTTGTCAGCCGCGGCCCAGGGGTGCAGGTCACAGCACCTGTTCAGGGCTGACCTTTGAGCAGGACAGGTGGGGCCGCTGTCAGGGGCTGGAGCTGCGATGGAGCCGCCCTCGTCTCGCCGAGGAGCAGGCGCGTCGCGTGTCCGCGTAGGGAAGTGCAGGCGTGAGCGTGAGCCGCGCACGGAGCGGAGCCTGACGGCTGGGAAACGTAGGCAGGGCTGGAGGTCGCACGGGCTGAGTCACATGCCCCCAGGGGAGCAGGGCTCCTTCCTCGCCATGGCCGGCGTACCTGTGGCGAGAAGCCAGGAGAAGCCCAGGTGTCTGGGAGAAGCTGTGGTCTCAGCCCCGGTGCGCGCGGGTCTACGGAGGGGCGTCGTGGCTCCGCCCGCTGAGGGGAGGCTGAGACCCGAGGCTGGGTCCCCCCGCTGTGCTGGGAGAGCCCGGGGCCTGGAGGGCACCCCGCACCGGCCAGCCGCCCGAGGGTCCCCACGGGGGGCGCGCTGAGATCCGTTCAGTCGCGCGTGAACGTCCCCGCTGGACCCTAAAGATGACGAAGGTGTTGGTGTGAAATCACCGGGGCCAGTACAGACGTCTTGGCCATGCTCACACCTGTGTAAATTAAGCTGGCGCGAAACTACCCCAGAGACGTGAGCGTGACGCGTGGAGGGACCCGGGGTGTATGAGTGACCTGTCTCCTCAAGCTTTTTTCACTTTCATTATGTTGCTTTGATAGTGAAAAAGCCAGGGAGTCATCTAGGACACGCGACCACAAAGGTGGTTTGGTGGAGGGGTCAGCGTGTTTTCAGGATGGGGGATACCCCCATTTTCCACAGCCTTCTGCTGGGGCTGAGGCTCCCGTCCCTGCCCACCGCAGGGTGACCCAGACTGTGGGCTCTGGGGGGTCGGTGTGGGGAGCCCAGCTCAGGACGATGGTCAGGTGGCCCCACCCACTGGGTCTGTGGGTCCCCGGGGGGTGTCGGGGCAGCTGTGTGCTCTGGGGGCCTCCCAGAGCAAGGGCCAGGCCTCCTGCAGCTGCTCGTCAGCTGGGCAAAATCCACTGAACATCCCGGAGCTGGACGGGAGGTGGGGCTCCCTGGGTGTCCTGCAGCCGGCTGGGAGCCTGGCTGCTGCCCCGCGCCCCCCGGGAGGGTCAGGCCAGCCCTGGGGCCTCTGGGGTCTCTCAGTGAAGTGGGAGCTCAGGACGGTGTAGAGGGGCCTGTGAGGTGGCGTGAAGCAGCCGAGAGCCCCGTAAACACCCCCTATCCCACCCCACCCAGCGTCTCAGGCTTCTCCCCGGGCTCCCTCAGACCTGCTGCAGGGGGCTGGGCTGGTCGTGGATTCTGGTCTCCTCCTGTGGTGTCCACGGCAAGGTCAGCACCCCAGAGTGACCGCCCTCTCCTCTCTCTGTCTCAGGGCACAGCGTGGATCCTGGCCTGGCCGGTCTGCAGGGGCGACGGGCCCCGCGCTCCAAACAGCCTTTCATGGTCACTTTTTTCAGGGCGAGCCCCAGTCCCGTGCGGGCCCCTCGGGCTGTGAGGCCCCTGAAGAGGAGGCTGCCGAAAAAAACCAACGAGCTGCCGCACCCCAACAAACTCCCAGGCATCTTTGGTGAGGGCCAGGGCCGGCTCCCCAGTCCCGTTCCAGACGCCCCTCCTGATGCCTCCTGCGCCGGTCACCAGCCCCTGCACACTCAGGCCTTGGGCGTCTGCCCTCCCCCGGCCCCAGGCTCCCCAGAAGTCTCCTGGGAATCAGGCGCCCCGGGAGCACAGCCCAGGTGGTCTGCCCTGGAGCCTGCAGAAGCCTCAGTGTGCGCACCTGCACCTGTGGGGTGGGGAAGGCCGGGAGGTGGGGAGAGCCGGCGCCACCCATACCCTAGGGTCTCCCCGGTCCGAGTGCGCCCTGAGCTGTCGATGGGCGTTGGGGGACCTTCGGTCTGGAAGCCGGGGGAGGCGGCGCTGGATGCAGGGGTGCTTCAGAGGCCCTGAGAGCTGCGGGGAGCCTGGAGGTTTCTTGAGCGGGGTCGGCGTCAGCAGTGCAGGGAGGAGACCCACTGGCTTCACTTCCGCCCTTCACGGGCTCAGCAAGGCCCACGGTGTCCTGCCCTGGCCCCAGCCCCCCATGGCTGCGCACAGCAGGAGCCCAGATGACCGCTGCCCCTTTCCCCTGCAGACGGCGTGCACGGCGCCAGCGCCGACCTGCGGCAGGTGTGCCGGCGGCACGAGCTCTACGTCAGCTTCCGGGACCTCGGCTGGCTGGTAAGTTCTGTCTCCTGCTCCCCGAAATGGCCGCACCCACCAAGGGCCGGGCGTCTCCAGGTGGAGCGAGGATCATGGGGGCGCATGCCTGGAATCTTCTGCATTTCCCCTGCATCAGTTTTCTAGAGAGAGGGTGCGTTCTCGCACGGTGGGAAAGTGCAAGTTTTATAAAAGTCATGACATGGAACACTCACTCCCTGACCGGTTGGGCAGTGGCCTGGACATTCACTGTGGCCACAGCTGCAGGCCCTGTGGACGGAGGCGGGGAGGGGACAGGCCAGGCCTGATGGTGGCGGCAGGCACAGCACCGCCTGGCCCTGACTGTGGGGGCCACGGGGGAGGTCACGCCTGGAGGGCGGCCACTTGAGAGTGCTGACACGGCCGTGGCCACGAGCTGGGCCCTGAAGTGGACTGGGGGAGGGAGGGGCCCGGCCGGGACTCACCTCCTTCCCTCTCCCTCCAGGACTGGGTCATTGCCCCCCAGGGCTACTCGGCCTACTACTGCGAGGGGGAGTGCTCCTTCCCGCTGGACTCCTGCATGAACGCCACCAACCACGCCATCCTGCAGTCCCTGGTCAGTACCGCGTGTCAGTCTGGGAGGGTCACCGAGGAGGGGCCTCCTGCGCCCCCGGCAAACGGGGGTGCCGCCTGCGACCAGGGTGTTTTCTCTGACGGGCTCCTCCTGGGTAGAAACCTCTGCCCTGGGCAGGCAGGCCCGGGGGCCCGAGCATGGACACCACCGGTCACACCCTGGGGCGCTGCCTGCCCACCTGAGCATTCACGCAGGGCCAGGGTCAGGCTCTGCAGGCCAGGTGCGCAGGCAGGAGGGCAGCACCCATCACAGCCCCACCCGGGTCCCACCCAGCTGCCCCTGCTGGTGGGGAGTCAGCAGCCGAGGGCCGGGCGCGTGGAGCAGGCCTCCCGCTGCCTCCTCATGGGCTCGCGCTGCCCGGCCCTCCGCGTGGCGCCCTGGTGAGGGTCTGTCTACACCGCAGCTCCCTGCCGAGGCGCAGGCCAGTGTTCTGGAGGCCGGAATAGCCCGTGCTCTCCTCAGGCCCCTGGTAGGTGGCAACGCTGTTTTGGAGAAGGGACAGGCCCTGCACAGGTCCAGTCCGTCACCCCACAGCCAGCCAGGCCGCCCTGGCACGTCACGTGGCCTGGGCCCCCAGGTCCTCCTGGCCAGCACGAAGCTCGCCTGAGCCGTTCTTAGCGGGGAGGTTCTTGGAGGAATAGTGGTGTTGACCCCCCGGGGGACCAAGAGTTTGGGGTGTTCTCCACAGACAGTCCCTGGCTTAGACTCTGGAGGGCGGGAGACTGGACAGGGCCGTGGACCAGACGGTCAGGGACGCTGCAGGCGCTGAGAAGAGAGATCCGTCGAGAGGGCCCCAGAGGCGGAGCTCAGGCCTGGCAGGGCGGGCACCAGCAGCGTCTCGGCTCCGAGGAGGGGTTGGCGCAGGGTCCCCGCCGTGCCAAGGGCAGCAGGGCAGCAGGCCCGCGGCCCGGGGCAGACCTGCCGCTCACAGCCTGGGCTGCGGGTGGCGGCCGGAGCGGCCGGGCGAGTGGCCCGAGACCCGCAGTGACAGCATCAGGGTGCTGGGAGGCGGCCCCGGCTCTCACGCCTCTGCCCACTGCCCCCGGCCAGGTGCACCTGATGAAGCCGGACGCGGTGCCCAAGGCGTGCTGTGCGCCCACCAAGCTGAGCGCCACCTCCGTGCTCTATTACGACAGCAGCAACAACGTCATCCTGCGCAAGCACCGCAACATGGTGGTCAAGGCCTGCGGCTGCCACTGAGCTGCCCGCTGCCCCCGGGCACCTCCCGGTTAGGGCCCTCCAGTCCTGCCTGCATCCAAGCAGTTGGGAGGGCTGGGCCATCAGAGGCCAACAAGTCCACACACTCTCGCCTTCCTGCAGAGCTTGGTCCTCTCCCTTCCTGCCTGAGGTTCAAGACTGGCTCAGCCCTAGTCCCTGGGGTCAGATCATCAGGCAGGGTTCTCGTCGGAGCAGGTGCTGCCAGCTCTCGGCCTGGGTACAGAAGTCAGTCTGAGGAGCTGACAGAGCTGCATTGCTGGCCCAGGGCGTGGGCAGGTGTGGATCACCTGAGGTGTCTGGAGCCCGAGTGGCCACTTGGATTCTTCACTCCCCATGGAGCAGGCTGCATGTGATCTCCGCTTGCCCAGATGGGCGCTCTGGGTCATCTTTAAACACAGCCTTGACCTCAGTTTTGCATTTGTGGGTCTCAAGTACCAGACTGCTGGCCACAATCGGACATGCAGGTCAACTCAAGACAAAGCTGTAGGCTGAGGCCCCGGCATCCAACCACCCCTTTACCTTCCTGCTTTGATCTGCCCCTCCTTTCTGAGGGAGACAGGTCGCGTGTGGACATTTGGCCTTTGGAGAAGCAGCATCATCTATCCAGCTGTCTGACCAGGAGCTTGGCTCAGATGTAGTTACTTTTTCGTTGGGCCATCAAAGTGGACACTGGGTGACCCGGGATGATGGTGCTCAGGACAGATAACGTAATTCCCTTTCACAGTTACAGGGCAGACATTAACAATCAATCTGGGTATTTTTTCTTCCAAATATGGATAGAACTTCAACATGATCAGCACAGAACTCCAGGAGCCACTGCCAACAGATCAGAGTTGGCCTGTAAAGGAAAACTCCTGCCATGCTAAGCTGCCATCCATTCCTGTCCCCATCCCACCCCTGCTGACAGGCAGTCTGTGGCTGGCACCTGTGTCCAGAAGTTGTCAACCAAGTCTGTCACCCCATGTCCAGGTGCCCTGTCCTGTTTCTTGGAGCCTGTCCGTCAAAGGAAAGGCCCCTGTCCCAAGGGAGTGACAGGCAATAATTAGGGCTGGGTGGGGAGGTTCCCAGAAACCCCCGTTCTTGGAGACACCGCCAGTCAGAGTGTTTATTTGATTTCTGCCTTGCTAAGCCTATAATTTACCTGCTGGAGCAGACAGAGTCCAGATGCCGAACCCTGAAATACCGCGTCACTAAAAGCAGATCCTGGGCCCGCCCCAACCCACAAGCACAGCCTAGGACAACCTCAGCCCGATGCTCGTCTCTGGATTTCTGCTATACAGCCCCAGGAGGCGCACGGGGGCAGGCTGGCCGCAGGCTGGGGCACCGTTGTGGGACAGCAGCCGCCCCCCTGGATCTGGGAGGGGCCCTGGAGCAGCTGCAGAGGAAGAGACCCCCCCCTGCACGAGGCAGGCCGGGCTGTCTGGAGGGGAGTTCTTCATCAGCATAAGGATCTAAACTCTGGCCTAGATGTTGGGAGATCCGACTTGTAAGGTGACTTCTTCCTCTTGAGTCTCATTTTCCCATCTATAACATGAAGGCATTGAACTGTTTGCTCTTCCAAAAGTCTTCAGCCACGGAATCTGTTTCCTTTCCTCACACTGAGCCGAGGCAGCCTCCACCCTGAATTCAGCACAGGTGGCTACCCCAAATCAGAGATGGTACCTTACACAGAAGCTGCTTGCCAGTCTGGTCCTTAATCCCTCAGCTCTCTCTTCTGAACGGCAAAGGTCTTCTAGGCAACTACAAATCAGTCAATTCTACCGTTAACCTTTTTCTACCAGGATCTGTAGCGGTCAGCCAGTGAGCCAGCACTTAGGGTGCAGGAATGGGTGTCAAAGGGCACGACGGTTTGTGGAGATGGACTACACCTGATGGATCAACAAGCTGTGCACAGCGGGGGACAGCCCTCAGTGTGGGGTGCTGTCTGCCTGCCTGTCAGACTTGGGACTTTTACCATCTTCTCACCAGATGAAGTGAAACAGAACAAGCCCTGAGTGGTGCATTGTACCCCACGAAACCCGTCTGCTTAGCTGCGCCCACGTGCCCAGCGGTGTCGCCCTCCCCTGCTCCGGTTTGGGAGGGTAAGTGTGGGGGCCCGGGGACGACCCAGGGCAGCAAGCAGCTGTCAGTGACCACTGACGGGCCACGTGGAAGAGCGCAGGAGACGCAGTGCCTCCGTGCCAAACACCATGCAGGGCTGGCCTCGAGGCCCGTCATTGGCCTGTTGACTCTAAGCTTGGCAAGACGCCAGTGGACTTGACCCCAGCTTGTCATCTTCTGTCGAGGATGCTGGCCTCGTGCTCCTGATGTACAGCGATCAGACATGCACACACTTCGCACAGCAGCTGGTTTGTAAATGCTTCACCGCTGGCCCCAGGGATGTGGTGAACCCACTGCTGACTTGGAGCCTCTTCCGCCCCTGCCCACTAAACGTGTTCCCTGCGCTTTTTCTGTATACCTAGACACCACAATTCCTTGAAGGCAGCTTGATTCTTACCCGAGGCATGTGACTGGTTCCACTGGCGGAAGAGGTGAAACATCCTGTGTCCCCAGTTATGGGGGGTCCTGCTGGCCTGCCAAGGGCACTCGGTCCCCATCAAGTGACTCTTCCAGCAATCTGAATGAAGAATTATCCACCTTGGGCTCCCTACTAATGGGAAGGCCTTATCTAAATTGTATTTTTCATTTATTACAAAAATCAGGCAGTTTTGGAGGAGATTTTTAAAAAACCAAACAGTTCAAATAACCAAAGTCCTATGATTCGAATAAGCACAGTACTAATATTTTAGTGAATTTATTTCTAGGCTTTTTGCTTAGTATATACATATTTACATATATTTTTACAAAATGGGATCATACTGTACTACACCAATTGCTTTGAGATACGCTTTTCTTACTTTATAAGATATGCTTTCCACTTTGTAATATGGCCAAAAATTCCCTGCTAATAAATATTCTTTGAAACCCAGTTCTCTTATTTTCTATCACCTGAACTTTATGAGCCTCTTTTCGTCAGTGGAAAGCAGATCCCTTCCGGGGAGGACCGCTGGGCGGGCGGGAGGACGGGGAGGACGGGGAGGACCGCCGCGTGGGTGCCACGACCGTAGGGAAAGTGCTGTGCCGGCAGCAGCTGGGGGCCAACGTGCTGCCCGCGGGGAGGCTCTAGCAGTCCCGGGCAGACGCCGGGCCCAGGATCAAAGGGCCAGCGTGCAGCGGGGCCGGGAGGGAACGCCCAGGTGGAACCAAACCCCAGGTTCTAAGTCCTGGCGCGGGAGTAACGGGACAACTGCCACCGCGCCGGGGGGGGGGCCACCGTCGCCAACAGCACACGGAGGCGGCTGTGTTCCGCCAAAACCTTATTCACAGAAATAGGCAGCAGGCTGGGTTACGCCCACACGTTTGCTGACCTCCTCTCTCCTGACAAAAAGGACAGAACCTGGCATAGAAGGCATGTCGAGACATAAAACATCACTTAACATGTCAGCAGAGTGGAGCTGGACAGAAAGCACGAGGCACTGAAACTGGCACGGGTTCCTGTGGCCATGAGGCTGGCCAGCATGGAGCAGGGGCAAGGCAGCAGAAGGCAGGCGCTTTCCCACCATCGTTGGTTCCATGGTCCTGACTCGGGCCTCGCAAGCTCCTACCTGGCATCTTAGGGAACCACCCAAGGGAGGAAAGAACGCTGGCAGGAGGCCACTGTGCCCTATGCCTTTACCAGCCCATCTCAGTGGGGCAGCTCAGTCACAGCCGCGATCCCCGAAACCACCCCCCAGGAACCAGCTAGAGGCAGCAGTACAAGAACTAAGATTTATTTACCAGAAGAGTCATCTTCTGGGCCCAGGAGAGGCCCTGGCAGCAAAGGCCTGGAAAAGGCCATCCACACTAGCTGCCTGTGCCCTGGGTGCAGGGCCACGCTTGGGGAAGAGCCCAAGGAAGCCCGGGCTGCACCTGCATGGGGCCGCCCAAGCTGACCCTGAGGAAGGGCTGACAAAGCCCTGCCTGCTGCCAAGAGGACCCACTTGGGGGCTGGCTTCCGGCCTGAATGCTTCTGTACATGGGGCCTTGCAGAGGAAGCCCCGCGTCACATGTATTCCCCGCAGTCCGCAATGAGCACCTTCTGCTTTGGTTTCCCGTCCTTGCTGCCCTGGGCCTGTGCAGGCAGAACAGAGATCAGCTGGGAGGGTGAGGGTGAGAGTGAGGAGAAGCGCAGCATGCCAGCCCCAAGCCCCCACTCCGCCCCAGTGTCTAGAAGCAGCCATGGGTCCTCCAGGCCTCAAGGCACTGTCTCCAGCTCTCCCGTAGGGACCCAGGCGGCCACCCACCTCAATCTGCCGCAAGACATCCAGGCCTTCTGTGACCTCCCCGAACACCACGTGCTTGCCATCCAGCCAATCTGTCTTGTCACATGTCAGGAAGAACTGGGAGCCGTTCGTGTTTGGGCCGGAGTTGGCCATGGAGAGCAGGCCTGGGGCAGAGGACCACATGAGCCGCCTCCATCCTGGCCCTCAGAGGACATCTATGCAGGACAGAGCAGCACAAATGCTGCTCGGAGGTGGCTAAGATGAGGGCCAAGAGGTGGCTCCTAGCACAATGATGGCTGCTGGCATTTTTGATGAGCAGGTTTCTGTGGAAGGCTAGAAGTGTGGCAGGAAGGAACACAGAAAAAAGAGGAGACAGAGGCTGCACAACTTCTTCAAAAAGTCTTAAGTAGAATAGGAGACCAGAAGTAATGACGATGAGAAGCATGAGTGATAGTGGAGGGGGGAATGTAAGTCAAAGGATGATTTTTTTTTTTAAAAAAGATTGACATTGTATGTCTTTCTGCTGATGAACTAACCTGGCAGAGCAGGGAAATGGATCACACAAGGCACTTGTGAGCAATTGCAAAAGCCACATCCCTAAGTAGGGGAGGAGGGGCGGGGGCCGAGCAGAGGGGCAGGCCTGTAGGGAGACAGCTCATCCCGTGTCCTCAAAGGAAGTCAGGGTGTGCATGTGTGGACAGAAGCAGGGGGCCCAGCATAGCTGCGGTGGAGAGTGAGCAGCGGCTTTGGGACTGAAGGAAGGCCCGGCTCGTCTCTCCTACCCGGACTCGGCATTAAGTGTGAGAAGAGTCGAGGAAGGCTGCCGAGGACCGCTGAAGAACTGTAGCTTTCACGCCAACCGCTGAGACAGTTCTGTGTTTTCCCTAGGTGCTGGGGCTCACCCATTGAGATTTGCTGTATGAGGTCAATCTAATGAGAAGGGCTGTGGGACTGCGGCAGTAAGAGCTTACAACGGTGGCCACAGCACCTGGGCTAGAGAGCACGGGCAGTGTGTGTGACCGGGAGCGAGCTCAGTCCACTCTTAGCCAGGCTGACCGCTTCTCCTCTGTTCATCAGCTGGGGCTCCTCCAGCCCCGACTCTTCAACCCACCTTGCACAGCTTCCCACCCTACCTGCCACCACCCACCCACTGGTCCTACCTGGTCCCGTGTGTTTCAGGATGAAATTTTCATCGTCAAACTTCCTCCCGTAGATGGACTTGCCCCCTGTGCCATTGTGGTTGGTGAAATCGCCGCCCTGGCACATGAATTGGGGGATGATGCGGTGGAAGCTGCTACCCTTGAAGCCAAAGCCCTTCTCGTGCGTGCACAGGCAGCGAAAATTCTCTGCAGTTGAGAAAGGAAAAGGGCGCAGGTCAAAAAAACAAGATCTCTAACTAGACTATGAAAACTATGTGGCATCTGTGTAATGTATACAGTTTCATTGTCAACCTTTGTGATACTGACATCCTGAAGGATTACAGGGGAATCCAGTCAAAGGAGGTGGAGTAATAACCTACGACCTAGCCAACTCATGGTAACTATCTAAGGAAGATGAGGGGCAGGGAAGGTGATCTTAAAAGCCTAGCTTTTAAAGTGGGAAGCCGCCGAAAAACCAGAGGCAGCAAGATAAACCTGTTCTACCAATAGGAACATGAAAACCAAAAGAACCAGCTGACAACTGAAGTCGGTGAAGAGCAGGAATGGCAGCGAAGGCGGGCGAGGCAGAGGCGCAGCTCCAGGAGGCTGCTGTTTTTCCACAGCAAGCTTTGTGAAGCTGACTTTTTTATTTATACACATATATAAAAAATTTGGATAAAAAACCGAGAAGTCAATATAACTAGAAGGAATTCTCAATAAAGTTAGTATTAGCGACCATGAGAGAGGAGGCCAAAAGTAGAGATAGGAAGCTTGTGTTTTTAATTTACTGCCTCCAGTATTGTTGGACTACATGCCTGTATTTTATTTTTTTTTACCATGAATACAAATTTACTTGTAATTAATCATCAAGAGCAGGCGTCTGACTCATCAGTTACTAGATCTCAGGATCTGAGGTGTTTCAAATCAACTCAGGTCAGAACCTTGTCAAGGGCACGAGAACCGAGACCTTGGAAACCACAGGGAGGCTCAGTGCTCCGCCACCAGCCCCGCGCTCCTGACCAGAGTCCGGCCCACCTGCCGTCATGGGAACCACGTCTGAACGCAGGAGGATCTGGATGCGGCCAGCCGGCTTGTTCCCAATCTTGATATCCATGTATACCTGAGGGTTTGACCGGGCCTTCTTCACAGTGGGCTCTCCCTGAGCACAGAGGAAACCTCTAGGTTAGAGAATGCCTGCCCCCCAGAATAGGAGAGCTTTGTTGCTGAAACACACCTAAAACCCAGTGAGTAGGCTGGAAGTGATGCTGACAGAGGAGGCAGAAGACAGGAACACGGCACAGTACCAGGCTGGCAGGAGCCCTCTGGCCCCGCCCACAGCCTCCTCACGGCTCCCCTCAGCCTGCAGGCACACAATTGCGCTTTCCTGGCCACAAAATGCAACTGCCAGCATCTCACAACCAGCTGGAGCCCACCCACTAGTGCTGTTAAGTGGCCCCACTTATGCACACCGCTTTTTCTGGTACACTCAGCCCCACACAGCCACGGGCTGGCTCTGTGGGCAGAAAGAGGGCGGGCTCTGGCTTGGACCCACGCACTCAGATGACAATGGAGGATGTCTTGCTTTGTGATCCAAGGAGACAAAGTTAATCAGAGGTCACAGGTTGGCTTTACTGAGTGACAATGTGGAGAGGAGGAAATGAGATTGGCAAGGTGGACAGCGTCAAGAACTTAGCCCCTCTGGACCTAAAGCCATGAAAATTTTGATGGGGAGCCAGGGAAAGTTCTCAGCAGGCGAGTCAGGTGACCAGTCTTTTACTTTACAGAGATCTTCTAATGGCCTTTATGACAGACTGGAGGAGAACAGGGCTGTAGCCAGAGGCCAGTTAGGAGGCTCAAGCGGCAAATGGGAGGAGTGAGTCAAGGTTAACTTCAGAGGAAACAATCAGCAGAAAATGATGGTGTGCTGCTGTTTTAAAGAGGCACTAAGGACAACTGAGGTCATTCTGCTTGCTGTTCTGCTTGGTATCAGAATTTCTGACTAGAGTCAATGTGTGGATGGACGGTGACAAATGAGCAAGCTTGAGAAGAAAGGAAAACAGGATCAGAGAAGGCAGAGCCCATTTGAAGGGACTTTAAGCTGTCTGTGAGACTTGCTGCAGTAACGTCTGGCGCTCAGGACTAGGAGTGTCAATAGCACAGGAGTGGCTGCATGAAACCAGAGTGTGATTTCTATTGCTCCGGCGGAGAGGCGAGAGATGCCAAGAGTCGAGGACATATCTAGAAGGAGTACAGGCTCATGGTCTGAGAAGGGGAGGTCTGAGATGCACACTGACGGTCAGAAGAAAGTGCCAGGTGGCTGTCCTAGGGAGGGAGAACCCACGTGCAGACCCAAGGGAAGGCACTAGCACCCTGCCCTGCCACCCCTGTGACAGGGCTGGGTCCGGGCCCCTGTGAACGTGGTGCCAAACACTTTTAGTTAAAGGGATGGCTGACTGGGGGGGTGGAGAGGGCACTCACTGCTTTTCTTCACTCAGGCTTCCTCCTTGTCAGCAGTAATCACAAATCAGCCTCTGAGCAGAATGCAGAAGCACGTGACTCAGAGCACAAGGAGGAGAGACCAAAAGCTCTTTGAGTCATCCATCCACCTTCACCCAGTACTAAGAGTTCACTTTCCATTCTCTGCTTTTGTATATCTATTCGCAAATTACCAATAAAATGGAGAAATCAAAAGTCTCCTGTGGAAGTACTGCCTGCCTTTGGCTTTACACGCCTTCAGTCTCACCTCCTGGGGTTCTGCTTTGGGAGGCTCTGACCCTTCTTCTTCTTTATTTTCTTCAAGAGTCTTTCCAGAGAACTTCTTCAACCAATCATCATCTGACCAAACTGAAATGGAAGAATTGAACAACTGTTAAGAAATTCAAGCTACCAGCCAAGTGCTAATTAGCTGCTTTGGTCAGCAAAGTAGAACACACTGCGTGTCCTCGCAGCTGGAAGACTGCTGTGGGGACTCCCAAGGGTAAAACATGTTCCCCGAAGTCTGGCTCTCAGCAGGGCTAAATAAAAGGGCCAGGCCAGAGGGAAAGGAGGAGCCCTGAAAGGTCCAACCTGTGACGGAGCACCCCAGGAAGGGAGTGCAAGGTCAGGATGGGATTCTCTCAGAATAGAAACAATTACCCTGGCTCACTGAGAGGCTCAAGCTTTTTATTTCTTCACAAAGATGGAGATGCCCTTCACCAACATGAACTATCCTTTACCGCCCACTAGGAGTGGCATTCGGTGCATGCCTCCAAGTACACAGAATACACATGCAACTAAGGCCAGTAGAGGATGTGATGGGGACTCTGGCTGTGCCGACCCACCTGGTCTGGAGGAGCCTTCCTTAATCCTCATTGGTTTGGCCAAGTTGACACGAATTGTTCGTCCAAAGAGCTCAGATTCATTCTGAAAAGATTAAAAATCCAGCTATTAGGTTAAAAGAGAATCGGACAGCTTATCATTTACTTGTGATACATCTGAAACATGCTCATGATCTGTTATTTAAGCCCTTAACAGCAGACTATGTACTCACCACAAAGCAACCTGTGGGTTGCAGGCAATTTCCTTCCTAGAACCATCACACACCTTCTTTCTTTCTTT
>NW_004567109.1:20904020-20945610 GCF_000260355.1 Condylura cristata | reverse complement strand
CTGGGGTACAGACCAGAGATGCAGTGGGTGATAGGACTCACGAGAGACAGAGTGGGGAGCAGAAGAGGCAGATCTGCTGAGGGGAACAGCGGGCGAAAAAGGAGAGATTTTCTGTGCCATGTGGGTCACCTCCCTGGCCAGGGATACAAGCTCACGCTACAGTGGCTGCAGAGAGCTTCACAGTGCTGCTTCTTAACCCCTTGTGCCACCAGGAGGACCCACATAACTTCCTTTCTTCAGTACCAACATAGATCTAAGCTACCAAAAAACTCTGGTTTCAGGGTGGACTGAAATTACAAGAATAAATGCAGTTTCCAAGCATCTGAGTTCATTTTCAAAAGTCAGCTTTGAAATGGCGAAAAATAATCTCTCTGAAAGCCAAGGAATATGTTTGGTTATGAATGGGTAACAGAGGACAGGAGTAAAGAAGAACCTAGTTAACCAAAGAAAACTGATACCAGGAAAGGCCATTTAATGTGAATCCACTAAAGACAGTAAAGACAATTTCATGTTTGAATCCAAGGTTTACTTGTAACTTTTTTTGTGATAAACAAAAAACATGAAATTTTCTTATAAAATTTAGGCTTAACTATGCACTATAATTTGTAAAATAAAAATATATTAGATACTGATAGCTGCAGTATTTAGACAAATGTTGGAAGACAGAACAAAATCCTACAGTACATGTTACCATTGCGATTCACATGCGACATGAAGATCAGATCTCAAAGAGGGCACAAATACCCAAGCTGTTCATAGTATTTCCCAAGGACCTCTCCAGGATAATCAAATCATTTGCATCACTAGCACAACCTATCGCCATCCTCAACTGTACTGTTCTCAACTGTGAACTGGCTTAACAGCTCACTGAACACTGTCTCTTTTGCAAAAAATATGCAGCTTCACTGGGCAAACAATATGCATTGTGTTTGCAACTTATTAGACATGAGCAGTCAGTGAGAAATTAGCTAATTAGCCAACAAGGATAATTAGGATTTACATTATTGTAATGGGGAAAGATATTAAAGAAAGGGTAATTTTACAAGTGATCCATTCACAGTGACTATTTTCACATGATGACAATTTTTACTTCTCTATGCAACCTTGTAACTTGGGAAGTTCAGCAAACCTGAACTGTACCACCAAAAAGCAACTTCAGCGAGAACTCCCAGTCATACCATGTTGTCGATGGCCGCTGCAGCATCCTGCCAAGAACAGAAAAGGGATAAGTGAGGCTTGCAGCTCAGTATTGCTTGTAGTGTCTAAACACTCAAAAACAAGGCCCCCAGGAAAAGTTACTTCTCTATTTTCTGTCTAGGCCATGGGCATCTCTAACAAGGAACACTTCCTGACTGACTTCAGAGATGGTAGTGCAGCAGTTTGCTATCTACTGGAAGGCATGAGAAATAATCGACAGCGTTGCCAGGGAAGTGCTCTGTGAGCAAGGCTGTAGAAGCTCTGCAGAGGAGAAGGGTAAGACCTGGCAGGTTCTACAGTTAGGTTAAGTGAGGGAAGCTTTCCTCTGAACAGTTCTTCTTGCCAGTCTACAAGTATCAGTGTGAGGCCCAGAAATCTAACCAATGGAGAACAGCTTCCTTTGTAATAAGTAAAAACAGTAACATAAGCCAAAGCTAAGCACAGCATAGGTAACATGAAATTATCTCACCTCTGCCAACTCAAATTCAACAAAAGCAAATCCTCGATGCTTTTCTGAAAAAAAAAAGAAAAAGAAAAAGAAAAAGAAAAAGAAAGTGAAATCAAGTATATACCATGTGGGACAATAGGAAGAAACAGACGGTCACAAGGAAAATGAAGTCAGTCTCATACCACAATCAGACACTAGGAATACTATCCAATCGTTAATTAAGAAATCTCACCGTTCTATTCTTCCTACTTTAAACAACATTTCAAGCATTATTAAACCTTATTTTCTAGAACACAACTAAATAATGAACTATACTTTTAATATTTAAATAAGCATTGCTTGGAATTACAAATAAGTAAAATAAGCATTAGATTCTTCTACCAAAATCAAGTCAAATCTTTTTTGCATGCAAGGCAGACAGAAAAATTAAGTCATTTAACATACCAATTATTCATTCCAAGTTTACATCTTGAGCATCAACCAAGCATAAAGCCTAAAACATGGATACGGATGCTTAATCTTTGCCCTCAGAAAAATGCTACTCTAACTAGAAAGGCCAACCACAACAGTGTTTATTTAACTAGGTGATTACCTTTAGAGACCATTAGAGCTTTACTGTGTTTTATAGATAAAGATCCCAGGCCCAGAGAGCTTAAAAGCTTTGCAAAGTTGAGGATAAAAACTGGACCTTAGCTCCAATCTTAAAAATGACAAGAAAGGTAAAACAGAAAATTGATCTGTAACTGCATGCCAGTCAAAGGAAAATGTATCCAGATGTACAGAGGCCAAGATCTCACCCATTGTTGGGACTGGGCTTACCTGCTGCCTTGTTTAGTAGTACAGCTACCAAAGGGGGCAAGAATAGTGGGGTACCCAGAATGTAGTTTGGAATTACAGTCAGATCTCCATGTAACCCAAAACCCATTTTCCTACGGGGACATTGAAAGTGTGTCTTACCTCAAACCCAACAGATAGGACGCTACAAAATATGTTATACTTCACAACCACACTACAGAATATTCCTTTAGCATCACAATCACTGTCATGTACCCTCCTGATCTTTCATATATGCCACTTAGAATGCACTACGGTATGACTTAAGACAATATTTTAAATTCTCTTCCTAGGAGGATTCTGAACATGAGCAACACTAAAAAAAGGACTTGCCTGTTTCATAATCCAGAGGAATTTGAATATCTGTGATGTCTCCAAAAGGGATAAATGCAGCATGAAGAACTTTGTCGTCCACCTCTTCTGCCAGCCCACCTGCAAAGAAGCCAAATGACTTTGGAGTCATTGTGCTCCATTCTCTTGATAAGTTCCTGCAGCCCAGTTAGCATGGTATAGCCAAGGGTAAGGGTTTTTCCATCCAGCTTTTGGGTACATAAGTATCCCATCTAATCTACTCCTTCACCCATACTTATGAAGCACCTTCCTAGCTTCACCCTTTCTTCAGACATTTATCTAGTCCCTGGATTACCACCATAGCTTCTTAACAGACCACCCTCTCTTCCACACAGCCAACTAGAGTGTTCCTGGGAATGTGCAGATTTTAAATCATCACTTCATTACTTACCACCTTCACAAGTTTCCCACTGTTTGAATAAACTATAAACTACCTTGAAGTGTATACTAACTCTTCATAAACTGAGTTTTGTCCATCACTTCAGTCTCTCTTTGCTTTCCCAATTCCCTGTGTTTCTTACAAAATAACCCCTTTTTCCCCACATGTTTGGGCTTTTGCTCTTATTGCTTCCCTTCAGAAAACACACTTGCCCCAACTTTGACTACATGATTATAGCATATCAACTGCGGCTTCACCACCTCCTGAAAGGTTTGGTGTCACCTCTCCAGATGGAGAGTTCACTTCTCCCTGCAGCACCCAGTTCCATGTCATCATAGACTGTCCCTATCAAATCTCTCATCAAACTATGCTACTTAAATTACTGTCACTCTATCTCGCCAACCTAACACCCCTTCCTTTAAGGCAGGGGGCGGCGTCGAACCATCACTGCAATGAAGGTTTAAAAAATAAATGGACGGGTGAGTTTACAGTCCATAATGTCTCTACCAAGTCTTGCAGCCCAGGAGATGAGGTGTTCCTGTTAGTTTAACTGTTCTGGAAGGGAGACGGAAAAGTTCGTCACCTCTATGGTTCAAACCTTAAAACAAAGCAGTGCAACCACAGATCCTAACGCAAGAGATGGTCGCAGCCCTCCACACCCTGAGACGCATCCCGCCCCAACCCCAGACCCATGTCGGGTTCGGTTCGCCGTCTCCGCTTAGAGCCCGCGCCTGCTCACCCACGTACAGCACACGCTTGGTAGTAGCCATCTTGCTCCCGCGCTCTTCCGCCGGAAGTTGGCGCTAAGCCCGCCCTTCCGCAAGGCCCCGCCCCCCCAGCTTCGGTCCGCCTCTCGCGCACGGAGGCCCCGCCCACCCCTCTGGGGACGGAGTTGAGACGCTACTTCTGAGCTCGCGGGGTCAGGGGCACCGGGCCGAGTGAAGCTGCTTGTGAGGTGGGCAACAGCCCTCGACCAGTTCCTTGGTGTCCGAGTAATAAGCTCTGGTCCGCGGGCCATCCCCGACTTGTTTGGGGGCCACTTGTCCAAGTTGCCATGACGAGCGTCCATGGAAGGGGACTCCCAGTACTGTGTCCATCCTTCCCTACTGTGTCTTTCTCCCGATGCTGTTCGGGAGCACACCACTGCAGGAAATTGAACACCCAAATGTACGACTCTTCCTTGTCTGAGAGGCAGCAGCAGCAGCAACCGTGCCCGCCTTCTGGGCCATTTTTTCGTAGCATGGTAAGCCCGCAGAACTGCCACAGCCTCATCCACCTGTGAGAAATGTCCAGGGGGTCAGTGACATGAAAAGAGCCCCACCTCCCATCCCTCCCTGGTGTCCAGGCCCAGCGGTGTCTTTTCCTGGTGCTGACCACTTTCCCCAGTGCCCACGCCGCAGCAGCCCTCAGCCACAAGTGGACAGAGGAGGTTGAGGACAGCAGTCCTCCCGAGCAGAGCTGCAGCTCTGCATTTCACCTCAGAGCAGAAGGACTCGGGGGATTCCAGCAGCAACCCTGTGATTCTTCCCTCCAGGTTCGAAAGCATTGTTTGGAAGAGCGGAACAAATGTTACCTGTGGGAAGACACCAGCTAAAATCCAAGTGGAGTCCCAGGAAAGAAGGACTGGCTTCCAGGTCAGTACCAGGCTCTGGTGCCCTCTTCTGCCCGCATGTGGGAGTCACTCACCCGGCGGGCAGGTACTGGCCAACATGGAGGCCGTGGGTTAACACCATGGAAAAGACGTTTGCAGATTGTCAAGGTTAATCATACCCCACCATTTCACACTTGAAAGCAACCGTTCAGAATATCATTCAGGCAGGGGAGAAGAGGTGCAGTTCCTGAACAAATTCAGTAAGCTCAGAGAGGAGTGGTGGGAATATGAAAGCTATACAGGTTCTCACATATGTATCCAGGCATATACTACAATGCAATGAAGTAAGAAAGGGGAAGGGAAGTGAAAACACAGAGAACACACCTGGTCTGTGCCAGGCTTAGCAGTAGGCAAGGCACACTGGGTCCTACTGCTGTTTGTTAGTTGTGCCTCATTTTAATAGGGTTTCTCTATATTACTGTTCGTACTACCATATTATTACTCTTCTAAAATGCTTGGAAACATTAGCTGTTCTAGATGTTAGTGTCCAGATGTTTCTGTGACCTTCAGCTGTAAAACTGTCCCAGAAGGATAAAGATAGGATTCATATCCTTTCACATGGCATTAGTTTTGGGAGTCCCCTCTGTGGATATTATAATAATAAGCTCATTTATATTTGAGCCAAAACCTTGGGACAATAATTTATTATGCAATAGCATAATAAATTAGATTAACAGCAATAGCATAAGAAATTAGATTAAAACAACAGACTAATAAAATGGAATGGTTAGAAGAATATAGTAAAAGGTTAACAATAATCCACTTAAAATAGAATAAATAAAACAATATACTGTAATGAAACTTAACTGAATATGGCTCTTTCACTCAAAATATCATGCATAATTCACACAGTTGACCACAGAGGACTGCAAGTAATTGAAACCATGGAATGCAAACTGAATAAATGGGGTTGGGGGGATCTAGCAATCCAGGAAGTGAAATGTTTCTCTGAGTCCTGTGAGTTGCTGTGCACACTGATCAAACTCATGGTGGGGCTCATGAGAACCTCTGATTTACAGTTGAAGTTCAAGGAGGGGGTCATTGGAACCTTCAGGGCATAAGTACTACAGTCTGAAGCAGAGGCTCAGGTGGTGGTCAGGGCAGTATTGTAGGACTGACTGAACCTCTGATCCTCTGGAACTGATGCTGTCTCCAGGTATACACTGTCAACATTGTGTTGACTTGTAGGACACCCATCTGCTGTCCCAAGAAGTGCTTGTTTGTGGGAAGATATCCTTCCCTACATGGAATTGGTACAAGAACCTACTTAACATCTATAGAAAGTATTAGAAAATCAGTGGCAGAGAGAAACCTAGATGAAGGCTTATCTCTCTCATTTTTGAAGGGAGTTTGTTAGAAATCATGATCAAACTTAGCACAATTTATATCCAATTTTTTAAGCCCCCTTTCTCTGCATTTTGAGAGCAGGGACCATGTCAGGTTGTTTATCACTGTAATCCTAACCCAATGCATAATTCCTTGGCATTTAGTGTAGTTTTAATTATCTGATGCATGAAGCAGAGAAAAGCTTCTTTCAAATAAAGTTGAAATGGAAAATTCTATTCTTAGCACATAGGGTGCCCGAGCCTCCTCCGCAGGGGCTGAATCACAGGACGTGGGCTGCTGACCCTGGAAGTACATTTATGTGGAGCAACAGCCCAAGGAGGACGGTAAGCATGAGTGGTGGCTGGAGTGCTAAATGCCGCACAACAGCAGGATGCTGAATTAAAAACAAACCAAATCCAAGTCCATCAATCTTGGCAACCACAATCTCTAGGCATCTACCATCCTTTGGTTGCTGGTTGTTTGTTCCATGGAGACTGTGTGAAGGTCTAGAAGCTAATACACTCTCTCTGCTAGCCAGCAGTCGGTTTCTTCACTGGTCGCAGGAAGGACAGGACCTAGAACTGGTGGCCACTTTCCTGCCTTACATTATCACCTCACAGTACTGACTCATACTGCCCTAGACTGCAGTCTCGGTTCTGGCAGGGCCCTGTTCTAATATGACAGTTCTAAATGTACAACTGCTTTAGAATTATGGGAGGCTCTTCTCCCAGAATCACTGAAGTAATAGGTCAAGGGTAGCATTGAGAATGTTCATCTCTAGGTAACACTGTAGCTGGTGTCGGGTTTTCCCTAGTAGCCCAATTAAGTGCAGCACTATGAAGCTCTCCGCAGTCACTGCAGCACGAGTTCAATCCCAGCCAGGGAAGTGACCCACATGGTGCAGCAGACCTCTTCTGACCCACACACTGCTCCCCTCAGCAGTGTATTTCAATCAACCTGCCCATTCTGCTCCCCACTCTGTCTTTGGTGAGTCCTCTTACCTCTCACACTTCTGGCCTGTACCCCAGTTCTTGTTTGCATAAATATATAAATCTTTAAATAAAAAATACAAGCAATGAAGCTGGTGTGTTGGGAAGAGCTTCAGGAACCACTCATTCCAAGAAAAGTAGTGACCTGAAGAGCAGGGCTGGAGAAGATGTCCATTCTGGATGCAAACAACAAAGCGGTATATTATCTGTAGATACTATTCAAGCAATTATAAACCAACTAGAAAGTCACTCATTTTTTTTTTTTACCATAATCATGCTCAGGTAATTCTGAACAATATCAGTTACAAAATACTCCTGAGAAAAAATATTTCTGTGGTCTAAGTTGAAATAATTTTTTGCTTACTCTTGTGCATGTTTCAAAATAGCACATTTTAATTACTTATCTTTAATCAATAGTTAATTTTATATAAAAGCTAATTTGGGAATTTAATTATACAGTAAGAGAGTAGAATGATAACTCCCCAATATAACTGGATGCAGCCATAAGCACTTATTTGTAGAGTAAGTTCTTTGTGGTTCAGGATACTTTGAGCTCCTTCAAGCTCACTTTGGACACAGCTTGTGTGTCTAATGCTTAGTTTACTACAGATCCCTGTAATTAAATAGTAGATTCAAAATTTGAAAAGTATATAGTTTATGTGATTCTTCTTTTCTGAGTGACCTTTGTTTCCTGTGATGAAATTTTAGATAAGGTAATAAGAGAAAAATATTTGCAAATAGTGGTATTCAGTCTTGAAAAATACACAGTAAAAGTTTCAAAATTGTCCTCAGGATTGGGTATCATTTCTTAGATAAGGCACCAAAAGCACAAACAACAAAAGAAATAATAGATAAATTAAATCTCACTAAAATCAAGAGCTGATGGGCATTAAAGGACATTATCAAAAGAGTAAAATGGTAACTCACAGAATGGCAGAAAATATTTGCAAATAGTAAGTGTTTTAAGAATCTAGTATCCAGATTTTGTTTAAAGAATCAAAAGAAAATATTATGACTATGAGTCAGCAAATAGGAAATCTCAAACAACTAGAAACCGCAAAAAAAGAACCAAATGTAAATTCTAGTCTTTTACAACTCAACAACAAAAAAGCAAACAGTGCTATTTAAAAATGGGCAAAGGATTGAATAAGCTTTCTCCAAATGAAAATACAAATGGCCAAAAGTGGTTGACAAATTCAATGTCATATGCCTTATATCATTTCTAAAGAAGCTGAACTCATAGAAACTGAGGGCATGGGAGTGGGGGAAATGGCGAACGCTGGTCAAAAGGGACAAAGGTCCAGTGATAAGATGAACAAGTTCTGGAAGTCCATTGTACAGCCTAGTGGTTATAGTTAATGAAAACATGTCATATACTTGGAAGTTACTAGGAGAGTTAATCTTAAACGTTATCCCTGCGTGACTTGGAGATATAAATACAAGAAAGTACCAGAAGGACCCATTGAAAAGGAAAACCTGGGGAAAGCCCGTGTACATTGAATGTCCTGCAGCCACACACATATTCATAGGCAAAGAATGAAAATCTTACTGGCTTAAGGATTTGGGCAAAACCTCTCATCGGTTACCATAAGATATTAAACCCACTAGGAAGCCAAATTAAAAATAAAGATAACAACAAACACATTTAAAAAAACCAAGAAACACAACTGTCTAGAACACTGCAAGAGAGAGATTCTGCAGATTTGATCTAGACCAACTACTAAAACACAAGGAAAAAAAAAGTAAAAACAACCAACAACAAAAACAACCTCCCCACCACCACCGGAAGAAAGATCAGAACTTAGCTTTGCCACAATATATTATTTTAAATATTATTTTTATTATGTTCAAGTTTCGATTAAAATTTTGAAACTTGCAAAGAAACAGAAAGATGTGACCCATTGTCTGGGGAAAAAAGGCTGTCAATAGAAAACTCTCATTGAGTAGGCTTAGATACTATATTTAGCAAACAAAGTGATCAAAGCATCTATTATAAATATGCTGAAAGAAGTTAAAGAATCTGTTTAAAGATGCAGTGAAAATATTGTAAGTCAGCAAATAGGAAATCTCAGAAAGGAGCTAGAAACTATAAAAAGGAACCAAGTGAAAATTCTAGAGATAAAAGTACAGTAATAAATGAAAGATTCACTGAAAGGACTCAATAGTCAACTTCTGAGCTGGCAGAAGAATAATTAGTGAATTTAAAGATAAAGTTTTATAGCTGGTATCTCCTTTTCCCTCCAAATCATCTTGCATATTCTTGGATGTTTCTCTTTAATATGAATTTTAGAATCCACTTACCTAGAATCCACTTACATAAAAAATCCAGATAAGTTATTATTGGAATTAATTTAATTTGTATGTTTATTTTAAGGGGAAAAATGACATCTTTCAGATAGTAATTATATCCATTCATAAGCATGTTGTAACTATTTACTCTTTTATGTTCTTTTCATCTTTTAAAATGATGAATTTTTTGTATTTTCCTGTTCAAAGATTTAGTGTATCTTTTATAAGATGAATTTCTAGATAACTTTTACTTTTTACTGACACTGAATATCTTTTTGTCTATTATATCTTTTTGTTACTTATTCCTGTATCTATTGATCTATTGATTTAGTAGTTAGGAGACCTGCCAAACATTAGTTGAGATAGTTCTCTAAATTTCTTGGATTTTCTGAAAGGATAATAATAGAACCTGAAAACTGAGACTGATTCTTTTTAGTTCTTATACTTATTATATATTCCTCTGCTCTTGTTGGCTAGGAACTCTAGTAGAATGGTGAAGAATCGTAACACTAGCACTCAAGCTTAAGCACTGTTCCTGACTTAACAGCCGTGCTCCCAAAGTTTCCTCTTAAGTAGAATGTTTGAGTTTGGAGCAGAATCTCTTTAACAGGCTGAAAAGTTTCCTTTCTATCCTGTTTGCAAAGAGTTTTTATTATTTAGTTTTGTGAGTTAGACTTCTGCACTTTTTAAAGAATTATGTGACTTTATCCTTTACCAGTTAATTGGCAAATCATATTGCTCAATTTCCTAATCTGTTAAATGATCCTTCTGTGAGGGGACGTTAATATCAGGTCTGAGCCGATGCAAGCCTGCCACAGACTGCGTACTGTATCCTTGGAAACTGCAGAGTTAAGGTAAGTGGGAGATAGTGCATCTGCCTCCTTCGTTGCATGCTTAGGTTGTTATCGGGCCATTTGATTGCAAGAAACTACCGGGCTTCAGGAGCAATAGTTTTGGAAGTAACAGTGATTATATTTAGCAAAGTAATGGAGGCCATGTTTTGACATTACCTCTAGAGGGCAGTCATGGATCACAAATTAGTATGCTGTTTAAGTAACTATTACCTAAAATTAAACTGCATTCTCTTTTAGGTATGTGTAATTTTCTCCATTTTACAGATGAAGTAACTGTGCCTTAAAAAAGCTGAGTAACTTGCTTAGTTGTTTCATGGAAGTTGAAAACCGTAGAAAGCAGATCTGGATCTATTAACCACTAAAAATTAACCTGGATTAACCTGGATCTACTTACCACTAAAAATCCATGTGCTTAACATCACTTCTCTCTGTCTCTGTCTCTCTCTGTATAACTGTCTCTCTCTTTCCCTCTCCATAGAAGGAAGCAGTATAGCTAAGTGGCTAAGTGCACCAACCCTGCCGTCCATCTGTTTCACTGGGAAGCTTTGAGCAGACTGGCATCAGGATATTAATTGCCTGGAAAAGTCAGTGAGGCCTGGGGCTGGCAGTTTTGAGCCCCCTTGCCCAGCCCATGACCACACAGGGGCCAGCAGAGCTACACCATGTTTGGGCCTGTGCCCTCCTCAGAACCTCAGGATGGGCAGTGTCCTCAGGAGCCTGCTGTGGCCACACCCGCACCCCCACCACACCCACACCCCCATCTGTGTCACCAACAGAAGCACAGACCGCTGCCCGGGACAGTCAGGCCCACTCCTCCTACCCACTGCTCCCTGCACTGGTGGTCACGCTCGGCTCACACTCGCTCACAGACACGGGAGCACGCCCAACCGGTTACCCATTAACCCGGCCCTGAGGGAGGCCAAGCCACAGGCCTCTTTTTCTCACAGCGCTGCTTAGTTAATCCAGGGAAGCAGAAGAGTTTCATCTCATGTGCCAGTGTCAACTCATTAGGCCTGGCTCCCGGTAGCCCTGTGGCCGCAGGGGCGGGGCAGGGGTGAGCGGGCAGCCCCCTCACTGCGGTGTGTCCAGCAGGCTGGAGAAGGGGAGCTGCCCTCCCAACACTGCCTCTGGGAGAAGCGCCTGGCTTTCTCTGTCCTTCCCTCAAAGCAGCCTGGGTGGGGAATCTGAGGACTGACCTGGGGTTGGGTGGGGGTGGGTAGAGAGCTGGAGCAGGAGGGCAGTGAGAAGCTGTGTGCACTCTGTTTATTCAGCAGTTTTTGCAGGCCTACTGTGTGTCCAGCGCTTAGCTGAGTGCAAGGGGTGAAACCCCAAGGCGATGGCAAACCTGCTGTATCAGTGAGCTTGGGTTGTGGTAAGAAAATAGCAGAGACTGGGCGAGTGAAACAACAGAATTTATTTTCTCACAGTCTGGAGGCTGGGAAGTCTGAGGTCAAGGTGCTGGCCAGTGGGTTTCTGGTGAGGATGCTCTTCTTGTCTTCTAAACTGTCACCTGCTTGTTTTGTCCTCACATGGCCTCTCTTCTCTGTGTGTATTTGGGATCTGGGCTGGGGTAGGGAGAAAGAAACAGAGATTTTTTTTTCTTTTTCCTTTTCTAAGACCACTAATCCTATTGTATTTGGGGTTATACCCAACTACCCATATCCACATTTATGACTTCATTTAATCCTGATTACCCTCTAAAGACCCTATCTCCAAATACATTGGCGATTAGGGCTTCAACTTACGAAGTTTTGGGTCCACACAACTAGACCCATAGCATTTGCCTTCATGGAGTTTATGGTCTTATGCAAGTTCACTATTTAACAATATAAAAAATAAACAAAAATATAATTACAAGTCCTAATGAAAATATATAGGATGCTACAATATAGAGGATAGAGAGGGAGAATCTAATTTATACAAGGTGAAAAGTGCTTTCTGAGGATGTGACTCTTAGGTTTGGATCTAACACAAAGGATAAGAAATATGCCTTGAGTGAGTAGGGAAGAGGTTCTTCTGGGAAAATAGACCCAGGTGCAAAGGCCCTGAGGTAAGAAAGAGTTTGATGTATTTGGAGAACAGGACAGTTTTTGCTTTTAAAATCTCACTCTGGATTTTTCTGATGATTAGCCTGTATTGGAACAAGATTGGAGGAAGGCAACCCACTTTCAAAGCTATTTGCAGTTATCCAGAGATGATGATGGTTAGAAATAGAGTAGTAAAAAGAAGAAATGGTAAGAAATCATCTGATTCTAACATGTGTCATTTGATGCTAGACTTGATGGCATTGTTGATTCATCAGAGTTTGGGGGAAAATGACCTGCTCCTGGGTGGATTTATAGATAGATGCCTGTAGGAAATATAGATTTGGAGAGGTTATTTAAGAGTGCTAATTTGGCCTCATGTGATTTGAGATAAGTATTAGGCAGCTAACTGAAGAGCTGTTGAAAGAGGCCAGTGAGTTAAAAACAAAGGCACATTATGGTAGCCAAATGAAAAAGGGATCTCAAGAACTATTTTCAACTACACTGAATGCTATTGAGGAGAATGAGGACAGGAATATAAAATTGTTACTGGATTTGGTAAAGTAGAGGCCATTTGTACCCTAGGGTCCCTTTAGGTAGAGATGATCACTTTTCCATTTTCAAGGGGCAGGAGAGATAGATCCAGACATGAATGGTTTGTAAACTTGGTAGAAAACAGTAACTTCCCCTAAAAAGTTATTAAAATGACCTCATGAGTGATGACCATTACTCAGAAAAATACATATGCAGTCAAACACACTGTAGGTAATATGAGGCATGAGACCAGCCCTGGAGTCAACACCCGTCATCACGAGGAGAAGGTCAACAACTCCAGGTGAAAATCTATGGCCATGTGTCACTTCATTAAATGAGCAGAAATGGTTATTGGTTAAAGGTCGTTAACATTAACTGCTGTACCAAACAACTCCATAATGTAAATAAATGACTTGACAATAGAAAGTTATTTCTCACTCATGTCACTGAAGTGGATTGATGAGGATTCTGCGCTGCAATCTGTGATTTATAAGAAATATATATTCAGTCACTCAGATGAAAAAATAGATGTCTCATACATTTGGTCTTTGTCTACAGTTCCTGACTTACAACTCCCAGAGCCTTGCAATTTCCTAAGTATTGAGCATGACAAATATGTCTTTTGTTATATGAATGGTGTGATTTTTGGACCTCACCAAGGGTGGGGTCTGGTTGCCAGGAGAAATAGCCATGTAATTATAGGATGGGAATGTCCAGACCTCCAGGGAGGGGAGCGCAAACCAGTAACCAGTGGTCAGTGATTTAATCATCTGTGCTTATGAAATGAAGTTTCCATTAAAAATCCAAGTGCAAAGATTCAGAGTTTCCAAGTTGGTGAACACTTAGAGGTGTTGGGACAGTGGCACATCTGGAGAGGACATGGAAGCCCTGTGCCCTTTCCCCATACTTTGCCCTGTGTATCTGCTCATCTACCTATTGATCCATTCTTCTAACATCCTTTGTAATAAATGGGTAAGGTGATGAGTGAGTAAACAGTTTCTCAAGCTCTGCAGCCATTGAAGTATAATTAACATAACTCAAGAAGGGGATCTGGAAATCTTGGACTTAGAGCCAGTCAGTTAGAAGCACAGCTAGCAGCCTGACTTGCAAACAGCATGGGTGGGGGAGGGGGAGAGGGAGGATGGGGATGGTCTCAGGAGCCTGTATCTATATTGCGTGTGGAATCTGATGCCTTCTGCAGGTAGATAGCATCTGAACTGTGTTCTGACACCCCACTGGTGTCCAAGTGTGGCTTTTGGTGTGTATTGGGAACCACCACCTACCCCATTAGAAAGTGGTGATCAGGATACCAGAAGAAACTCCACACAGTCATTCAGAGACCCACTCTCCCTGAGAGTTTTGCCTTCTTCTAGGTCCCTAAAGCCTCAATGTTGAGCTGATGGATGGAGAATAGAAAGGACCACACATGAAAGATTTGTGTGGGCCAAGCCGGAAGAGATTCCTTTCACTTCCATCCACATTCTGCTGGCCAGATCTCAGGCCAACAACCCCACCTGGCAGCCAACATCAAGCACCTGACCGATAGAAAGGTGCCTCCAGATGGTTTTAGTCCTCATCTGTCATGTTTCCAGTAAGGCTCTGGACATTGAGGACATTCATCCCCTCTCTGACCTGAATGTATCCCTATAATTGTATAAGTTTTCATTCCTTAACACATTCCTTTTTCTCTATCATTTATGGTGTTTCTGCTTGCCTGATCCACCCAGACTGGTACAAACCATGAGCTTTAACAGGCCACTCTGAATGGTACAAGTGCCATACAAACAGCACAAATGTAGTGAACACAGGGTGCCTTTACTTCACTAGCAGTATCTTTTTAAAAGAGTTCAGACTCAGAGCTATTTATTGTTGATATTTAAAAGAAATACCAGGGCCTCCCTGGTGCCCTAGGGGTTACGTTTCAGCACTATCATCAATATGGCCTGAGTTCGATCCCCAGCCAGGGAGGTGACCCACATGGTGCAGCAGACCTCTCCTTTCTTGCCCCCTGCTCCCCTCAGCAGTGTAGTTCAACAAATCCACCTAATCTGTTCCCCACTTCTTGCTCTGTTTTGGGTGAATTCTCTCACAGCCCACCTCCCCTACCACTGGTCTCCACCCAAGTTCTTCTAAAAAAAAAATTTTTTTTTTAATCAAAAAAGAAAGAAAAGAAACACCAACTACCATTGACTCTATCTGGGGTTTCATCTCTAAGATTTTCCAGTAAGTTCTGGATCTTCTAAGAAAACAAAACCCCACACCCATACTACTTAACCAAGTGGTATAATACACCAGCAATAAAATCTAAGGAAAGGGTAAACTATTTAGAAGCACTAACAAGTGAGTAATTTGAAGATAAAGATAAACTGATGATTTCTTTAAAGCACAGTGAGCTTCCTGAGAATGAGCAAGGCGGGGCGTGCTGTCTGCAGAGGCGTGGGGGGTGGGGAGCAGCAGAGAGCCCCAGCCTTCCTCAGAACCGCTATTTTAGGAGGTGCATTTATCAACGTCCGTGGTGGTATCCACTGAACTAGTGAGCTTCTATTATAACTTATGTTTATAAATAATCGATCTTACTATTTATTGCAGTTCCTATGTGTTGTGGACTATGCTATGTCAGTATTTTCCAGCTGTCTGTGTCTTCATGGAGCATACCTGTTAGACCCTGCCCTTCAGCAGGACCTGCCTCTGTGGGGGGCCGGGGCCAGGCAGAGTCAGGCGAACTAATTAGAGGTCTCTCCCCACCTGTACATTCTCCTTTCAGAATTCAAACGGTAGATAAGTTGATTTGTTCTTCTCTACGCCATCAAACCCTTGTCTTCTGCCTTTTCACATCTGGTTTATTCCTGGAGGCCTTTCTTTCCACTCAGTCCTCCACACTCAAGCTTACCCGTTATTGTGATTTTACTTTTCGTTTGGTTTCTAGTTTCCCTGAGCTTAAAAGACATAAGGAGGACAAGAAAGCAATTCTCAAACCTACTACACACAAAATGCAGATTCCCAGGAGTCACCCCGCTCCAGAGTCCAGCTCTGAGACAGTGCATCTTCCCCAGGTCAACACCAGCATTGCTCTGCTCTCCATCTCCAGCTTCATGCGGTAGTGCTGATCTGCCCACAGCAACCAGGTCTGTGTGCAAATAAGGGGTTAAGCGAGGCTGCAGAGCCAGCCCAGATCCTCCAACTCCAGATCTCGCTAGTCTCTTCCAGAAACAAGAGCTTTCTCTAGTCCATTCGCTGAGACCTGCCCTGTGCCTGAGGCATTGCAGTGTTTTTTCATGCATCATTTAATCTTGACAACAAATGCTGTGAGCTCAGGATCATTATTTATCCTGCTTCAGAGAGGTGGAAACAATATCAATGAAGCAAAGTGTCAGGAGGGAATGTATGGCAGAGTTGCGGTTCAAATCAAACCTGTCCTGAGCCTGCTCATTCCCACTGCACGTTACCCCAAGATTAGGAGTTGGGGGCCTCCCTGGTGGTGCAACAGGTTAAAGCACAGCACTATGAAGCTATCTGCAGACATTGCAGCACAAGTTCAATCCCCACCCAGGGAAGTGACCAACATGGCACAGCAGACCTCTCCTGACCCACCCACTAGTCCCCTCAGCAGTGTATTTCAGTCAGTCTGCTTGTCCTGCTCCCCATTCTGTCTCTGGTGAATCCTCTCACCTGCCCCCCCCCCCATACCTCTGGCCTGAACCTCAGTTTTTTTATGCATAAATAAATCTTAAAAAATAAAATGATCAGGGAAACCCGCGGGGGATTACAATTGAGATGGGGGGTGGGGGAATGTACAAAATGAGTAAAAATAAACTGTTATAAATAAAAATGATCAGGCGCAGGAACTCATGTCTGGAAATGACCCAAAAGTCAGTCTTGCTGCCCATTAATTAAGCCTGGTGCTTCCCTCTCCATGGGTTGGCTCCATGAGGCTCCCCACTCCAGAGCCTTAACACACAGGCACCTTCGCACCCCATGCCCATATGATCTGGGGTCTACAATGGGGGCTCAGCTGTCAGTCACCGCCCATGCTCATGGTGTGGAAACTGTGGGACAGGTCCTAGGCTCTCTTCCCATCAGCCTGCTCTTCCCTTTCCATCCTGTTGCCACCCCCATAACCACTTCCTAACTCCATTCTCAAACCCCTCAAACTCATTCTCTGCCTGGAAGCCTGAGTAATCCTTAGTATGATTCAGGTCGCTTACATTGCCCAGTCCCAGCCACAAAATAATCTGATGGCATTTGGAATAAAACGTCTTTTCTCCAGCCACAAAGGTCTTTGATCTCGTGCGCTGAGCCTCTTGCCCCCCCACCAGGTGTCTCTGCCCATGCTGTCCCTCAGATCTAGAACACATCTCTCTTACCTGGCTGGCCACTTCCAATCCTCTAGATATCACCTACTTGGACACTCCAATCTAGCATTGAATTCAGGGTCCCCCTTATTTGATCACAGCGCCTTGTTCATTTCCTCATGGCATATTGTGATATCCGCATGTAATTATGTAGTTATTGGTTTACTTCTTGTTTGTTTTCCCTGTTTGATCATAAATTCTATGAGAGTAACTGCCATGTTGGTCTTTATGACAGTTAATTTTATGTGTCAACTTAACTAGGCTATGGGTTACCCTGCCCATTATTTCAGGGTGTACTTCTGGATGTGATTAAAATTTAAGTCAGTTGAGGCCCTCCCTGGTGGCGCAGCGGGTTAAAGCACAGCACTGAGAATCTAAAGCCGCTTCCGCATGGGTTCGATTCCCGCCTGCCCCGGAGGCGACCACATGGCGTGGCAGACCTCTCCTGACCCGCCCGCTGCTCCCCTCAGCAGTGTACTTCGTCGATCTGCCTGTTCTGTTCCCCTCTCTGTCTCTGGTGAAGCCTCTCGCCGCCCCTGAGCCTCTGGCCTGTACCCCAGTTCTGTATGCAAAAATAAATAAATCTTTAAAAAAAAAAAATTTAAGTCAGTTGACTCACTGAAGCAGATTGTGCTCCCCAATGGAAGGAGGGCTCATCCAGTCTGAATGGGACAAAAACTAATGAGCTCTTGCTCTCTCTGCCTGTCTCCACCTAGGACTTTGGCTTTCTCCTACCTTCAGATTTGGATTAGGACCGGAAGTGACACTGTTATAGCCTCTCCTAGGGCCCCAGCATGCTGACTGCAGACCTTGAGCTTTCTTGGGTTCCATAATTGCATGAGCCATTTCTTATCATAAATCTCTATATATCTTATCCCCTTTTGGTTCTGCTTCTCTTGAGAACCCAAAGTCACACACATTTGTACCCATAGAGCTTAGTACTTATTAGGCACTCAGTAAATCTGTATGAAAAGAGTAGATGAAGGATGAAAGTCAAAAGAAGAAAGATGGAGGATTCACATGAAAAAGGAAGCCCAGTTTGTGATGGTGGAGAAACTGAGTCCTTGCCTACATCTGACTGTGCAGATGGCCTGCTTCACAAAGACTACAGGCCTGTGGGAGAGGAGGAGGAGGACTCTTGACTTCCAGGCTGCCCCCCTTTGCCAGTGTTTGTCCTAATTTTCTCTTCCATCACTTCCAGATCATTCAACCAAACTCTGGGCTCAGAACTCCTCCTACACCTTCCCCTCATCCTTTTCTGCACCACTGACTCCCTGGTAACATCCTATTTTCTGGAAGCATCTGAAGTCTGTGTCCACTGTCCTGTGACCCTTTAGTTGGTTGTCACTTGTCATTTTCTGGCTCTACGTCTGGCCCTTTGATTATTGGCTCAGTGAAATGGGAGTGGTAATAGTAACTAAAATGCACTATGTGTATATTCCAGACAACATTCTAAGCACTTAATCCTCACAACAACCTTGTAAGACAGGTTCTAGTCATAATCCTAGTTTTACAAATGGGAAAACCAGAGAGTTGGGTCCCACAGTGAGTGAGTGGTGTAGCTATGGTTGAAACAAAGGCCTCTGACTTCCATCTCACTGTCACCTACCACTCCTTTCCTGCTGCAAGAAAGCACCTTCTTCCCACTGGCTGGTTCCTCCACTCTTCCTCCCTTTAAAGGCCTCTAGTACCTTTGGGGGTCACTCAAAGGTCCCTTTAAAGTGAGCCTACGGTGCCCTCTCCTGGCAGTTGGCCTCTCACTGCACCTCCTGTCTGACCTTAAATAGCCCTTATTCGCTGAGAGCCATTTGGCTACAGGCCATAGAAACTAGGTCTGGCTAACTTAAGGGGAAAAAGGGTAGGAGGTGGGTGATGGGAGTGGAGGTAGGGGGGAGGAAGTGATGTACATTAGATGGGTGATAGGGCAGCTCATGGATTCTAAGAAAGGGTTGAGCAGACAAGAAATTGTCACCAAAGGCCAGGCCTAGAGCCCGGCACAAGAGCTTATGGGACTGCCTGTCTTCCTAACGCATCCATGTGCCTCTGCTCTAAAGACACTGAGATTTCTCCACTCAGAATTCCCAGGAGACAACATCTGAATGGCCAGCTTGGCCCAGATGTCTCCACAAGTCCAGCTTTAGGCTGTGGGGCCCATGGTGACTCTCTTCCAATGACCAAGCAGGCCCCTTGGTACATGCCTATTTTCCCAAACGCCCTTGGGAGTTAAGAACAAACAGGCATGCCAGGTGCATGTGTGTGTGTCTGTGTGTGTGTGTGTAGATGTCGGTGGCCTAAGGATAAGGCATGCTCTGGGTTCAACAGCTCAGCATCCCAGGGCCAAGAATTGGCAATGGGAGACTGGAGAAGGAGGTCAGCACCCAGAACGAGGGAGTTGATTCCTTTCATCTCCCACCCATCCCTAACCATACACCTAAGCCCAGCATTTGCATTACTTTTAATTTATTGAAATTTACTTTAATGTTAATGTTTAAATTTCACATTGGGTGGTGCAACAGGTTAAAATACAGCAGTATGAAGCTGTCTGCAGCCACTGCAGCACAAGTTTGGTCCCCACCCAGGGAGCTGAACCACATGGCACAGCAGACCTCTCCTGGCCCACCGCTACTCCCCTCAGCAGTGTACTTCAGTCAGTCTGCCTGTTCTGCTCCCCACTCTGTCTCTGGTGAATCCTCTTACCCCTGCACCTCTGGCCTGTACCCCAGTTTTTGTGTATATAAATAAACAAATCTTTTAAAAAATACATAAATAAATAAATTTCACATTGGACTCAAAGTTCTTTCCTACCCACCACCCAGGAAGGTCCAATTTGAGGTACCTGCCACCCGCATGGGTAGAGAGGGATCTCTTACACACTCACCTCCTTCCTTGGCACTGATTCTCGAGTGTGAGTTTTCTGAAAGACGGAGCATGAAGGGGAAAGGGCTTCTTACTGTACTGTTCATGGTGAGTAGGGCAGGCCCTACTCCCTGATAACTGCTATCCCTCTGTGTGACCCACCGCACAGATACCGTGTCTTCAGTGTTCAGTACTAGAGGTGACATTCCAAATCATTTATAGCCAGAGTGGCACAGGCACCAACCCAACACACTGGCCAGTCCCCAGAGCTGGTTTTGAAAGCTCCCTGCTGGGCCAGGTCAGAGGGGAGGGATAGTGGGGGTTCTACTTGGCTCAAAAGTTCAGGGAGTTGTGGGGGCAGGGGAGTTGGGGTGGCAAGAGGCACTCACTCAAGGAAATGGCTGGTTACCAACTGATATGGAAATGTTCCGTTATTTTACAATTAGTGTGGTTATACTGGTGTGTTCTGGTTGAGTTTCAGCCTTGCTACCAGCTAATCATTATCTGTAGACTCAGCTCAGTGAGATCCCCACAGGCCCTGCAGGTGAGACACTTGAGCTCACATCCTCTTGCTATCTCTTGGATATCTATGGTCTCTTGAAACACGACTATGTTTTTCCTGTAGGTTCCCCAGCCCACAGCATGCCACGTTCCTTTGCAGTGGTCCCAGGGAGCCGTTCCTACCCACTCCTCACCCCCAGCTGCAGGGTCTGCAGCTGAGCTGTCCAAGGTAAGTATACCCTACACATGATGATTTAAATTAAAATTTACTACAAATGTAAAGTTCAGTTCTTCATTCCTACTAGCCATATTTCAGGTGCTCAATAGCCACACATGACTAGTAGCTACTGTATTAGCTAGCACAGACATAAAACATTTGTTTTGTCACAAAAGGTTCTATTGGCCAGCACTGGAATATGGTCTCTATATAACTATAAAACTATAAAATTATGTAACTATGTAACTATATCGCTATAACTATATCCATATAAATAAATCAGGAATTGACCACTCAAGGGCACAGTCTCTCCAACTGGCACTGCCACCACGTCTTCCCACCCCAGCGTTTTTTTCTCACATCACCCTGCCCCTGCCATTTCAGGCAGATCAGTGAGCTCTATGGGTCAGCTGAGATAGGGGTCCGGGCACTCCAAGTGACTTAGTAAAGCCATAAAATGAGCTCCCTTTTGCCTCTCCAGCCTAGGGGTGGTAGCAGTAGTGGTCTCCCCCAATTAGAGGTCTCTGGGTCACCACACTGTCTATTTTACTTCTCCAGCCCTCCTAAGATTTTTGCACCCAAAAGAATATATGGAACTCACTCTTTGAACTCCTAGAATGTGAGGGGAGATGACATGAGCCACTTCCAGAGCAAAGTCTTCAGAAGCAGGTGTGTTTTCTCTATTCTCTCTTACCCTTCTCATTGTCTGGAGACCGTTGGGGGTAGGAGAACCATCAAAGCAGAAGGAGGCTGGGTCCCAAATCTGATAAGGAGAGTCACCTAGCAACTGACACCACCCCTCGATTGTATGTAACAAGAAATAAACTTCTATTGCATTTGAATTATTGAATGTTTGGAGCTATTTGTTATAGCTGTTTACCCTTTGCCCTCAACCTGCACCTTAACAGCCATTATTTATATATTTATGTGACCAGAGCGCTGACTAGTGCCAGCCACTCTGTTGAGCTTATCCTGGCAGAGTGCTCAGCCATTTTCAGAATAGGGGCCTGACCTGCGGGTTCTGAGGTTACACAGCTCATCAGAAGGTTGTCTGGCCGGAAAGCCTCTGCTACCCCATGTTCCTTCTAATGCTCGTCTCTTCCCCCTCCTTAGCCACTTTTCCCCTTTCTATGTCTTGCAGCCAAAGTTCCTATGTGGATATACAGGTATAGATATTCCCTTCTGGTCTGTTCTCTGTTGCCTTCACTCTCTACCTCTCTATGCGGCTATCAGCTGGGCTTTTTTTGTCCTTGGTTTCCAATGGTTTTGGCCAATGGGAGAGATAAGTAGGAGAATGGTGCATGGGAATAGAAAGAGGTTGAGGTATTTATTCCAAGATGCAGAAAGGCAAGGTAGCTTGCCTGTGGTCACATAGCTGGTGCAAGAGCTGAGGCGCAAACCCAGGCAAGCTGGCCCCAGAATCTATGCTCTTAACCCACTGCATTATGTAGCTTCTCTGTCAGGAAGAAGGGGATGGAGGCAGGGCAGGCAAAACACTCGCTTCCCTGCAGTTACTGCTCCAGGGAGGACTATGAGTAACTTTCATTCTCTCAGTATTGTTTTTTAGCCACCATGTATTAACAAGCCAAAAAAAAAAAAAAAAAAAAAAAAGAATTGTATCAAACTAAAAAGCAAAAATAAATCCTGTTTAGCCAATGGGGAAAAGGAAGGAGCCCAGTGCTGGTGAGCTCACTTTCTCCCAGCCACAAAGGAGACTGAGAAATAGCTAGGACCCAGGGGAATTCCAGCTGTCACCAGGCTGCACTAGCCAAGGCTGAGGAAACCCAGGGAGTCCAAAAGGCATTATCCATCATACAGGCGCTGTTCTGGACTGACAAGGGGGAGGAATGCTAACACTTCGGTGAAGCAGTGAATGGCCACTGCCTGCACACCTCAACTCTGCTCTCATCCAACCCTGAGGGCCCCCCCACCTCCTGCTCAATCCACTCTTCCTCTTCCATGCCACCTGCTATGCCTGTCTCGTTCTGTAGGGCCAACAAGATCAATACTGTGGCACAGGGGTACCAAGTCTGAGAATAGCAAGGCCACAACATAGCTTCAGAACTTAAGCCACATTAGCTGCAGAACAATGGCAGCCCTCAATCAGTTCCAGACACTGCCCTTCCTAGGCACACAGGTCAGTATGTGGTTAAGGGTGTGGGTCCTGGAGTCAGATGTAGGTTGGAATCCCAATTCTGTTCTAAAATGCTGTGGGTAAATAGGCGAATTACCTAATCTCTCTGAACCTCCATCCTCTGCAGTGAAATAAAGTAATGCATAACAGGGCTGAAATTCAGCTTCTATGCACTTTCAGCTGGACTTGTTTTTCAATACAACTTTATTGGTAAATCAACAGCAGAGGTCCCTACCACTCTGTTTTTTCTCATGCCTGCTCTCCTATACCCAGTGGGTCTCTAGACAGCATAGACACTACTGATAACTTGATCTAGCACCCAAAGAGCAGAATCCAGATCAGAGTCTCAATTATGAGCAGGGGGAGATGAGTTTTGATGGGCAGTTCAGGGACAGTCAGAGGACCCTAAGTTGAGTCATGGACAAGGCCACCTGAGTGGTCTTGCCTGCTTGAAGAGCCAGCCTAGGAGCAGTGTAGCCTGGTTTACCAACTGCCAGTTGCCTTCCTTCTCCTGCTTACCTGGGATTCCTGGATTCCACACCTGATTCCAGGGCTAGGGATGGGGATAGTGCAGGGTCACACGCTGGCCTTCTTTTTTTTTAAGGTTTATTTATGCATACAGAACTAGGGTACAGGCCAGAGGTATAGGGGTGGTGAGAGTCTTCACCAGAGATAGAATGGGGAGCAGAACAGACAAATCTCTGAAGTACACTGCTGAGGGGAGCAGCGGGCGGGTCAGGAGAGGTCTGCCCACACCATGTGGATCACCTCTGGGGCAGGGATCGAATTGGTGCTGAAGTGGCTTTAGCTTCCTAGTGCTGTGCTTTAACCCGCTGCGCCACCAGGGAGGGCCCATGCTGGCCTTCTTGCAGCTTCTCCCTGCTTTCAGCACTACCAGCTCTACTGCAGCTCTTGGAATCTCATGTCTTGTTTGCCTGAGAGACAGAGAAGAAGCCTCCAGGAGTCTGGGCTTTGCCTGTGTAATGTCTCTGGCATCAGAAAAGAATATTCCAATTCAAAGTCTCTCCTCTAAAGCTCTTGAATCTTAAAGAGAGACAGTGTTATGGTTTGGCTAGGGCCAGACTACCTGGCTTCAAATCCCAGTTGTACCATTTTATAAACATGGGTAAGTCAGTTAGCTGCTCTGTGCCTCAATTTCCTCATCTGTGAAGAGAGGGTAATTCTCTGCCTTGCAGTGTTTTATGAGAAATAAATGAGGTAAGCTGTAAGGAGTGTCAGGTTCGAGTCTAGGACAATGTAAGCTCTCAATGTGAGCTCGTGAGGGAGCTCACAAGTGTAGTGCAACAGTCAGATTCATGTCCACATGATTGTCTGGAGTGACAATCTTCTTTACTCTAGTGGTTGAAATTCTTCCCCTGCTGCCCTGGCCCTCCTGTATCAGTGCCTACATTTCACAGGCTGAGCGGCCGAGAGAAGGGGCTCTCCCATGGTCAGATGTGGTGTCAGTTGGCAGAGTCTCAGTTTAGAGTTTCAGACACCACTTCCAGCATCCCGTGCTATCTCTGTCCACTTCCTCATGTCCTGGATTATGGTTGTCCGTAGGCAGGGTTGAGCTCTTGCACATCTCTGGATCCCCTAGGCCCAGAGCACAGAAGGTGACTGTGTCAGGCACTCAAACACCTGCCTCCTGTGAGTCACCTACCAAAGAGGTCAGTGAGCTCTGCTCACTAGAGCGCAAGGTACTGATGTCTTGGGTGCCAGAGAGAAGGCACAGCCTACAGCTGGGAGAATGGGACATAAAACAGCTCCCAGAAGACATGAAACCGTTTACAATGAAAAAGAGAAGTCCACTGATTCCTCCCAACAAGCTGGGCCCCGGAATTTCTGGGACCAGCAGGAGCCTGTTTCCACTCTTGGCAGGTGGGTCCTCACTCCCATTGCCCTGCCCACCTCAGCATTTGCTCCTCGGGGAGAAATGCGACTCTTCCCTTACCTCCAGCACCCCCCGCTCCCCCAACTCCTTTTTGGGATCAGGGTCCTGTTGGATCATAGCCAGCAGCCTGGCCCCACTTTTGAGAGATACCTAGAAGTTCCCTGGCCCCGCCCCCTTGTTCGTGGTCCAGCCAGAAGCTCTCAGTTCCCCATTCGCCCCAGTTTGAAGCAAAAGGTTCCTTCCCACCTCCTTCAGTCTCAGCTGCCGGTGTAGGGGAGGGTGTGGCCGTGTCAGCTTTGGGGAGACCCCCAAGGGCGGCAGAGGGTGGGGGGAGGTGTTCCTTGGGCCCTGAAACCTTCCAGACCATTTCAGTGTAAACCGCCTGGGGTTTGTGTCAACATCCGAGGCCGGAGACTGGCGGCGGCTGGGACAGGCTCTGTCTACCGACGGGAAGACAGGAGGTTTGGAATGGAGGGGTCCTTGGGGGAGACCTCAGAAGCCTCTTGGGATCCGTGAGAGAAAAAAGGAAGACCTATGTGTGAAGGGATGGGCATTAAGGGCTGTAGGAGCCTCCTTACGACTAGCTGTGCGCTTGGGTACTTCGCCAAGCTTAGCGCTGTCTGCACCCACCCGCCCTTCTTTCTATTCCACCGCGTGAGGGGAGTGGGTGTCTTGGGGTGGGGAGGGGGCTGAGGCGTGGGCTGCTTGACCGCTCCGCTCTGTCTCTTCTCCGCTAGGCTACTCGGCAACTATTTGTCACCCTCCTCCAATTTCGGGTGGGATATGGGGGGGGGTCACATCTTGTGACTCAGCCCCTCTCCCATCCCCACCCCCGCTGAGGCCCAGGAAGGGGAAGCTTAGCGACTCGGCTGTGGCTCTCTCGTTTCCATAGCAACCGTGCGGTTGTTTTTGCGAATCACTTCAACTGTCGACACTCTTCACCCGGGACTGTGGCCTGCAGTCTGAGCCTCAGGGCGGAGGACAGCTAGCACGACGACCCTCTCCCTCCTCGCGACTCCGGGGAAGGTCAGCCGGGGCAGGCGGGCGCGCTCCTGCGGGGCCTCGCTGGCCACCCTGTCCCCACCTGAAACCCACCCTGCCTTTCCGTTCCCACGGAGCCAATCAACGCCCAGTCTGTCTGGGATGAGGCGGGGCTAATGCAAATCGTGTCGCCTCGGAAAGACACATAGTGATACAAGAGCAGGGAGGCGGCTTCGGCGCGGACCTCCGAGAGGCTGTCCACCAAGCCCGAGCCAGTCCCTGTCCCAGCGGCCCGCCGAGGCTCGGAACCATCCAGCGACCCGGCGAGCGGCCCCAGGTAACGCGGGGCAACATGGGGCAGAGGCCCTCGTCCCTCCCCCCACTTTCCACTCTCCATTCTCACCCTCTCCTGCTCCCTCCGATTTATCTCCCTGACCCCGGGTTCCACCATCGGTGGCAGCATCGGTTGGGCTCTCCCTTAGTTCAGGGACCCCCATCCCAGTACAGGCCCTACAGTCCCAGGGAAGGAGGCAGATATGCTTCCTTATCCCCAGTTCTGAACCCCCAAACACACGCACACTCACAAGTCTCTCTCTTCTCTCTTACCCGAATCCCTCCCACCCCCTCCACAGGTCCCATGTTTGTTCTTTTTCATCCTGGCTGGAGGATAAACCCAGAACACAACCTACCCAGCAGACTACCCATAACTTGTCACTCTCCCCTGCCAAGGTCCCAGCCTCCTCCACGCTCTCACTCATTCCTCACTCCTCTCTTGTTCTACCTCTCAAATGTCTTTCTAATTCACACCCTCTCTATTCATCTTGCACCCGGTCACTTGCTCTCTCCCATCTTCCTGCTGTTCTGCAGGGACCCCACCAAAGCTCCAGGTGGACTGTCACTCCTTTCTCTAAAGTGGCCTGAATTTGGAGGGCAGTGAACTTGGGTTCACTTTCTTCTTAATGCTTTATGAAATAGGGAAAGAGAGTAGGACACATGAAATGGGGAAGGGGGTGGATTAGATGAGGTGATCTGGAGCAGCCTTCCAGTGCACAGGTACCCTGGCACTGGGACTGATGATGACAAAACTCTTTCCCTGAGCCATTAGGGAACCATTTCAGAGAGAAGACCTGGGGGCTCAGTCCTCACCAAAGGGACATTGCTTCTTGCCCAGGTGGCTTAGGTACTGCCTCCCCTACTCTACACAGGCTCTTTCTCAGCCGTTAGGAGTCCCTCCTAGAACACCTGTCCACAAGGTGGAGATGGTCAACAGGATCCAAACTTTATTGTTTCCTGCCTCTCATCAAGGAGGGGGGAAGATCTGGTGCTGCCGCTATGGCTGGTGGCTGCTGCTAGAAGAGCAAAATGGGGAGAGGAAAGAGAGAAAATCTGACCAGGGAGCTGTTGTCACCATGGCAACTGTCTCAGCACCAGCTCCTCTGAAGCTGGGTGAGAGTGTGGGATTATTGCCTTTCTCAGTCTCTCCTATCCTCATTGCCACATCCCCATTTAAAGCCCGCAGGCCTGAACTCTGCCCCCTGGAAGAAGCCTCTGAGCAGTGGCTTTGTGTAGGGGCACTACCGGCTCCTTCATGGCTAGAGGGCAGCCCTCAAGATGTTGTAGAGGAGCCCGCCCATGGCCAGCAGGACCAGATCCAACTGACCGTGCCCCTAGTGGGTCCGGACCTAGATACTGATGAGCTCTAGTTGACCTTGGGTGAGCCCTTCTGTTCCCTGGGTCTGGGTTCCCTTATCTCTGGAGCAGGTACACTGGCAGGATAATGCAGACAAGATCGCCTGATGCTGTTCCAAGGAGAACGAAGGGGCTCTGTCCCTCTCATGTAATCCACCAAGACAATCATGGAGATAATCACTGAACTGTGTTTAGACATGCTTTTGGGTCTTTGCACAGGGCTGTTTTGTGTACCCTAGAGAACTTTTTCTGGCTCAGACAACAGCTTAATGCAAAAGCCTCTTCCAAATCAGGGTCTGTTCTAGAACTCTAGAGTACCAGGTGAGGGTAAGAGAGTTCTGGAGTCTATTTACTTGTAGGGGGTTCAAGTTCATGACCTTGAAGGCTCTACTCATGCCCAAAATGCTGAATGTATGCTGCCGACTGCCCACTGTCCAGACTAAGAGGGGCTGGTCATAAGGGAGTGGGCTTTGGTCAGGCCCAAAGGCATATTAGAGCTGCGTCATCCCAATGGAGAAGAAGAGACATGAGGGGAGAGGAAGACAGCTAAACAAATAAGTGATGTAGTCTGACTATGAGAAGACTAACTTGAAAGGAGTGTGTCATTGTGAGGGGGTGTGGGAGATGAGGCTAGACAGGTAGGCACTTGACACACTATTGTCGAGTTTTTGGAGTTTGAGGGGGCTCGTGGGCATGACTATCTCCATCCTATATTGAGCTTCTGGGCAAAACCAGGGGAGATATTCCCTGTGAACAGAGGAATCAGAACAAAGGCCCTCTCAGAGAGACAACTGAACCCACAGACGTGGCTCAGCAACACGTGCCCCAGTCCCAGAGTTTAGCCCCCTTGACCATGACCTTGGCCTTGACTGGGTGGGAGAAAGAGGACATGGTTAAAGTTCCAGGGGCATTTCTAAAGAAGGACCAACAGGGCTTGGTGGCAAGTTGAGCCTAGGGAAAAGGGAGAGGGGAAGCCCGAAAGTAAGATTGAATTCTGCCCCCTCCATGAGGAAGGAAAGATGGGGCAATGGAGAGAGAACCACCAGGGGCTGAGGGTGATTCTGGTTGTGGATGTGCTGAGTCAGAGATGCAGGGAGGCCACCTGGAGGGTTGGATGCTTCTCAATGATCTGGGTATTAGATAGTGGCTTGAAGCTCAGACACTATGGCCCCACTAAAGCCAAGAGGAAGGACTAGCCTGGGAAGCAGATAGGGAAGGAGAAAGTCTGTACCGGTCAGTAGAAAGATTTGGAGCAGGTTGTTCACGCCAGTGGCATGGAGGCAGCTTGGGTCTTCATCTAGACCCTCCTGCTGACCTGCTGTGTAACTCTGAACTTTTTTTCTGCTCTTTCTGGGTTCAAATGTTCACTAAAATAGCAGTGATCTTACAGGGCATTGCCAGCTTTGGCCTGTCAATCTAAGAGCAGTAGCAGGAACAAGGACAATGAAGGAACAGCCACAGCCCTGAGGGTTGGGGTTGGGGGGACTGGGACCAAGTGGGGGCTGAGAAGAGGTATGGCCACCGGAGTCTGGGAATGGCGGAAATTGCACAGGGAAGGAGAAAAGGAGCAGAAAGTGAGGGCCACACAGACGCTATGACGCACACACACACGGATGCATCTGACAGAATGCAGTATCCTCCACTGACGTGCTCCCACATACACCAGCCTCTTCTGAGACACTCAGGCGCACCACACAGGAGACAGTGGGAGAGGCTCTGCCTCCCACATGAGAAACCGCCTCCTCCAGCTTCGCTAGCTTCCTTGACTATCCCTGAGCCTCCGGGACCCTCTGTATTTGGGGAGGAGCAGCTGGAGACGGTGCCCACCATCTGCAGTAGGCCTAGAGCAGCTATTTGAACCCCACAGTTCCAGGTTCCTGAAGAGTGTCCAGGGAGGAATCTGAATTACAGAGATATCCCACAACAAGCTTGAGGTCACACAGCACGGGGAGGGATGTGGAAAAAACAGTCTCAGATCTGATTGTTTAGAATGCTCCGAGCAGTAAGGACTGGAAGCCACTCTGGCATGGGGCTGTGGAGATGGAATTCTTTTTGCCAGCCTGAGGGCTTCCTTTCCCGGTGGATCTTCATGGCAGGTTACCTGGGGATAGTCTGTAGCCCTTCCAAAGAGACTCCAAGCAAGTCAAAGTCACCTTCCAGGCCGCATCCTAGGAAACTCCATGTTCTGAAAAGACATTTCTCCCACGGAGGTCTGACAGGAGTGCACACCCCTCCTTCAGGGCCTGGCAGGCCAGGCTTCCTGCAGAGAGCCTATACCTCCCTTTGCAAACAGTTCCCCTGGCACAGACCACTCAAGACACTCAAGTTCCAGCTGAACACTGACTTTGCTGTCCTCACACCTGCTTTACAGCAGGTGTGCATTCAGCTTCAAACCTGCACTCAGCTCCTCTGTCTCTGTCATGCCCACATCCAATCAGTACCAGGCCCTGCCAATGCCTCCTCCTAACATCTCTCAGCTGTCCTCATCTCTCACATCCCCATCCCCCCAAGGGTCCTCATCACCTCACACCTGACCTATGCAGCAGGCCCCTCTCTGCTGTTCCTCCTCAGGCTATCTTGCACACTGTAACCAGAGAAAAATTCTAAACCGCTTTCCTTCTCTCTGGGCCCCCAGCACCTAGTTTGTGACCTGCCATATGATAAGTATCCTGGAATGAAAGAGGGCATGGATGAATGCTGTCTTCCTGGCCCTTGTTTTAAAACCCCAGAATTTCTCTCCTCTACAGTAAAGGCCAAACTCCTGGCAGGGATTAAAGACCCTTTACAGTCAGACAGCTACCTCCTTGACTCAATGATGAATTAATTATTGAAGGTTGGTCTGTGTCTATTTTGTGGCCATCACTGGCACAGAGCCCAGCATGGTCAGCCTCAACTAATGCATAGAGAGTGGATGAATTAGTGAAAAGCAGAATGTAGCCAGGTCATCAGTTCTACCAGCTAAGCTTTCTATTTGTACAGAGGAAGGAGGGAGAGAAGCTTCTGGCTGGGGTGGTCCAGAAGGCCTTGAGAAAGAACGCAGAGGGACACATGAGGAACTAGTCCGGGGTCTCTAGTAAAAGAAGAGCCTTCTGGGCCAGGTGGGGCTGTGTGTGGAAAGATCTGAATAGCAAAGAGAGGATTAAGACTGATTCTGTGGATGTGAGGGCTCTGGACCTGTGCACTGGAGAGGAGACGATGAAGGTTGTGGCTTCAGCACTGGCATGCAGGTCAGTGGGAAGGAAAAGACCTGAGACCCAAGGCTGGAGATACTGGCCAACAAAGGAGGAATGCTGTGAAGACAGGGGCGGAGCCTGTGAAGACAGGGGTGCAGTGGAAGGGGCCCCTGTGAAGAAGGGAGGCCCTATGACACAACAGAAGTGGGGGGGAGAGACACCCTACCCCACCCCACCCTGAGTGTGTGTGGAGAGGACTGGCCCCCGTTGAGGGAAGATAAGGGAATAAGATAAGGGTGGGGAAAAGATGTGGCAGAGCTGGGAGCTCAGCTTCAGAAGGTGGGGCTTTTGGGGTGATCCTGAGGGGTACCCTGTAGGTTACATGAGGGACTTGTAATGGGAAGGGGCTGTTGCAGAGAAAGGGATTCCTGTTCCCAGAGGACTTGGGAGACGGCTGCTGGGGTAGGGGCCTTGCCCTGGACCTAGTCGAGGGAGCCCTGTCCTGCAGGCCCCGCCATGGGGAAGACCAGCAGCAAGCTGGCTCCAGAGGTGCTGGAGGACCTGGTTCAGAACACCGAGTTCAGCGAGCAGGAGCTGAAGCAGTGGTACAAGGGCTTCCTGAAGGACTGCCCCAGCGGCATCCTCAACCTGGAGGAGTTCCAGCAGCTCTACATCAAGGTGGCTGGGCCTGGCGAGGAGGGCGGGCAGGCGGGTGGAGCCCGCAGACAGCCAGGGCGGGGCGGGGCTGGGCACCCCAGGGGGCGGGCTGGCGAGCGGGGTTCGCAGAGAGCGGAGGGGGGAAAGGCTCGAGACGCGAAGCTGGAGGGACCGGCATCGCTGGGCGTCCCAGGAAGGGGCTGGGCGGACGGCAGGGGCAAGAGTTGGCACTGCGCCGCAACCTCCCGTGCCTCGGCCTGCCCCCAGTTCTTCCCCTACGGCGACGCCTCCAAGTTCGCGCAGCACGCTTTCCGCACCTTTGACAAGAACGGAGATGGCACCATCGACTTCCGGGAGTTCATCTGTGCCCTTTCGGTCACCTCCCGCGGCAGCTTCGAGCAGAAACTCAACTGGGCCTTTGAGATGTACGACCTGGATGGCGACGGGCGCATCACGCGCCTGGAGATGCTGGAGATCATAGAGGTGCGCTGCGGCTTTCCAGAGGGGGGTCGGCGCCTGGTCTTTGCTCCTGGGGCCTTCTCTGATCCCTCGGCTCAGGCCCCAGGACTGGTGCTGCACTGCGCCCTGTCCTGCATCCCAGCATCCAGGGGTCACTGCCTGCAGTGGCTGTAGTGTAAGAACGGCTTTGTGCTAAGTGATTTACCCAACAACCCTAGCGAGGAAGAACTTGAGAAGCGCCATTTTGCAGAAGAGGAAACTTAGCAAGTGGCCATTGAAATCCAGGGAGTCTGACTCCAGAGCCTAAGTTCTTAACGCAGTCACCCTTTCATAAATATATCTTGAGTGTTTGCTGCCCTGCCTGTTAGGCGTTCCTCAAAGTTTTTCCTTTCATGCAACATTCCTTCAAGTGAAAAAAATGTAAAACAACAGCAATAACAAAAACGGATTCTGTGTCAGGCACTAAGTTTTTAAAAAGATAAACAAAGCAAAGTAAGAGGAGAGTGAGTGACGGAGCAAAGAGATTTTTTAGCTAAGGTGACTTGTGAGTAGCAACCTGGGATAAGGTGAGAGAACTAACCACACAGATCTCTGGGGGAAGAATGTTCTATGCAGAGGGAACAATAAATACAAAGATTCCAAGGTCAGACTGTTTGCAGTGTTCAAGGAGGAGCCAGGAGGCCGGGTGGCTTGGAAGAAGTGCGCCAAGGGCGGAGTTACTCGGAAGGTCGGGTCCTTGGCCAGCAGCGGCTCCCTCAGCGCCTCTTAGGCGGTGATGTTGTCTGTGCGCCAGTAACGTGGGCGGCCACCAGAGGGCGCGCGCTCTCCGTGTGTGGAGAACAGACCGTGAGTAGGAAGGCGGCAGAAGCCCGACAAGTTAGACTCCCTCAGCACCTTGAACACCTCCTTCCCCGCCCCAACTCCCCGCCCCCACCCCCGTGTCCGTCACGACTCCAGGCCCTCCAGTCATGGCGCCTGCCCAGGACCGAGTCCAGCCTCAGAAATGGAAGTGACATGCTGTGTCTCAGATTCTGGCAAGTCCTTTTGGCCAGTTGCTCCAGCTCAGCTCGGGGCTTGCACAGGGGTGTCTCCGTAAGCTTTCCAGCCTGGAATGTGATTAAGGAAATGGAGAATGATGACATCAACTCGGATAAGCATCCTGTTCACACGTTCTCTGTGTTGGGTAAATCACTTAGCCCAGCGCAGGGCTGCTGGGGGAGTGCAAGTGGCAGGAAGCGGTTGGAAATGGGTAGAATGCAGAATTAGGGCTGACTAGGTTTGCTGAAGGATTGGATGTGGGGTGTGAGAGGAGTGGAGTCAAGAATGGCATCGCAGCTTTGATCTGACAGCTAGAATGAAGCTGTTATTACTGGGACAGGAAATGCCAGGGATGAAGGATTGGGTTTTAGACATGTTTAGTGAGCGATGCTCTTTAACCATCCAGTCTTAAGAGCATCCATCGCCTTCCGGCATCCTCACCGTCTCCCAGTGGTCTGCCTGTCCATCCCATGTTCCTCCTCCCCTGCCCCTTGTGAGGGTTCACCTCTCCCTCCTCGCCCCACCAGGCTATCTACAAGATGGTGGGCACGGTGATCATGATGCGCATGAACCAGGATGGGCTCACACCACAGCAGCGTGTGGACAAGATCTTCAAGAAGATGGACCAGGATAAGGATGACCAGATCACCCTGGAGGAGTTCAAGGAGGCAGCCAAGAGTGACCCATCCATTGTGCTACTGCTGCAGTGTGACATGCAGAAGTAGAGGCTGGTGAGGGGCAGGGCCCCTGGCCAGGAGGGGCGTGGGCTCCTCCCCAAGCAATGACCTCTCTGGCTGGCCCTTTCCCCAGAGAGAGGGGAACTCCAGCCTTACTCTTTGGCTTACCCACCCTCTGCCCAAGTTCTTACTCCCCTCAGTCAAGATCCTTGAGGGACCACCTCACCCTGGAAGTGAGACAGATCCTCAGGTATCCTGTCATCTAGCCCCACCCCCAATCTTGGCCCAGAACCCAACATCTACTGGGCGTGGGAGAGCTGGCTTTTGCCCCAAGAGCAGGGTTAAGGAAGGTGGGGCTCTGGGGTTCTGCTTTGAAATTCTGTTGTTCTTGGGATTCTTCATTATAGGATGGGGTGCCACAGACCCCAGTGAAAGGGCCAGATTGTCTTTTGCTGAGGACCCAGACCCCTTCATGCTCCCCTGACTCTACCTGGTCCCTCTGGCCCCCGTCTTTGGAGTGTTCATTCAGTCCTGTCTTCAGCTGATGTTTATTGAGCACCTGTTCAGTGCTGAGCACCTGGAGGTGCTGAGGAAGTGTTAGTTTACAAGGCAGGCACCTTCTATGCCCTCTGGAAGCTTCTAGGGCAGTGAGAAAAACTTGCGGTGGTCAGGGTGTCAGATGAGCCATGGAGCACTGCTGAGCAGAGGGTGTGGCAAGACAGGTCAAGTTGAGGAACTATTAAGTCTTTCAACTCCGCTCCATGAAGAGCTGCAGAAGGATGAATGAAAGTGTTTGGAAGTCTAGGAGCTGTCTGAGTGGGACTTTTAAGAAAAATTGAAATTATGTAATAGTTATATTTTTTGGTACCCTTTAAAAGAGCTAAAGTCAGTTTATTAGTTTAGGATATCAAAACATACTTTATATTTCTTGGTTTCTTATGAAATGGTTACCTGAATATAGGAAATGCCGATTTTCAGGAGGGGAAAGAGCTGAGAATAAAAGGGGAAGAATACCTTCACGTTTGCCAGTTAATTCTTTTCCTTATCAGGCCAAGTCCTGAGCTGTCATCATCAGCAGATTCTGCTGCTTTTGCTGCTTCCTTTTTAATGATCTTTTTCAATTCGGTGAAAAAGATCCACTTACTGTGGTCGGGCGCTGACATCAGACACAGAAAAAAACAGGTTTGCTGAAAGCAAGACAAGTGTATTTCCCATATCTTGGTAGTTCAGTCCTGGATTTGGTCTGGTTTCAAGGAGGAACTTACTCTTTCATTGCTATGGAGGCGGAGGACTGGAAGAGGACCGCCTGGCCGCTGTCTGGGCTGCCAGGCTGCATTTATGGGCCAAAAGCCTAAAAATGTGCTGAGCGTGCTCCGTTGGAAACACTTTTTCTAATCCCATGCCCTAAATTTGCCAGGTAATTCATCATCTTCCAAGTGCACTGGCTTTGCTTTCTAATTTTGGATTCATGGCTATACAGCTGCATGCTCTATCAGAAAAAGTAATCTTGCTTCTTCATTGGGTCTTCACGCTGCTTTCTCTGGCCTTGTGATCAGAAGTTAGCTTTGCTCTGCAGTGGCTTCCTCTTGAACTGCTGGTGACAACAGTCCAGTACAGAGGTGCTGTCCACCCAGGGTGGGAGTGGAAGTGGCTGCTGAGTCAGGGTGCGGGTTGTATCTGCAGAAAAGAGATACAGTTTCCTCTCGCTTCTGAGTGCTCACCTGTCCACCCTCTCTGTGGGTGGAGACTCTGGGGACGCTGACCTTGGGTCCCAAGCTCTACTGGACTTCTTCCTCTTGCTGCCCTTGGAGGTAGCCAGGCCACTGGGTTGCTAGCCTCTTTCTATCTTTCTACCTATGACCAGCCACATGGTAAGCCTGGGGAACTCACATCCTCAGGCAGCAACCAGCAGATTTTTAATCCAGTAACACCTCAAGGGATGTTCCATCGTTCTCAGGAGATGGCTGTTAGGTGTGTCTGAGTCAGTTGTACTCCAGACATCGATGCATAACAGCCTGGCTTAGCTGAGATCTGATGGATGGAAGACTTTTTACCAAGTGGGGTTCCCTCCTCACATGTTGAATCTAACTTTATTCACAATCACACAGAACTTCACGGCTTTCAAAGGCTTGCTGTTTACCCATCTCACCCTAACCTCACCGCCTAGGGAAGCGGGGGTTTCCATTTCCCTCCTCCAGTCTCGGGGACCTGCAGCCACATGCTTCAAGGCAGAGGTGGCACAGGGCAGCGCCTTGAGCCTCAGGCTCTACGAGGGCTCCTTCCCTTTGCAGCCTCGTCTCTGATCATTTCTCTGATGCAGAGCAGTGCAGAGGTCAGCTGTGGGGCAGACTACGTAGATTTGGGTCTTTTACAAACTTGCTGTGAAGAAGTTTCTGGGGCTGCGGTCTCCAAAAAAGGAACTGGAGCCGAAAGGCCCCACAATTCCTGTGGGTAATTCTGCTTTCTGGACGGCTCTGCTGAGGGGCCTCTCACTCGAACCTGGGAGCCTGCTGCACTGTCTTCACCTCCTTCCGGTCTAGAGAAGTGTGTTTGTTTTCCCAGCTGGCGGGAGTCCTACTCAAGAGGGTGTGTTTGACTGCTCCAAGCTTTCAAACACACCCATGAGTGATATTTGTTGAGTGGGCCAAGGATTCTGACAGCCCAGTGGCGTGAACACATAAACCAGGTCAAAGACTGGGGCCACCATCTTACACATGGGAGGAGCCCAGGTGGGCCAGGCCTTGCTCCCACATAGTCTAGAGTGTCCAGGGGACTGTGACCTCTGCAGCCTCTGTGGTCGAGCAGCTGCCCGCCTTGAGAAGAGAGGCACACCTCTTGGTCCTGCCCCACCAACAGGGCCTTGATACAGAGCCCCAGGCTGGTAGAGGTTGATGAGTGACTTGTTATAGACGCAACGATACACAGATGGGTGAAACAGTAATGTATCCCAAACCCTCCTTTGAAGAAACTTGAGGTTCCTGATTCTTCTTGCAGCAACTCTGTGAATGTCAAAGTCCCAGACTCTGCCTTCTCACCAAATTCTGTCCTAATTCCGCCTTTTCGGCTCATCGATGAACCCATTCTTTATCGCTACAATTATCAGCAAGGAAGGACTATGTTGGGCCTTTTCTATCCTTTGAGCCAGAGTCAGGATTCTGGAGTTTATCTTTAAGTCAACGTTTCAGCAAAGACATAAAGTTTTTTCGGACAGTAGCAGTCTCCCTAGAGGTAGAATCAGAAAGATGAAAGGGGAAGGGAGAGAAAGGGAAGAGAAGAGAAGGAGCTGGAGTTTCCAGTCAGGATAGTAAGCTGACACTGTAAATATTTTTACACAAAAATGTATTAAAGCAACAAGTATTTCCTGAAGATCCACCTTGGGTGAGGCTTCGTGCTGACTTCGTGCTGATCACTGCGTGGGCAAGAATACATTTCTTACATATTTTATTCATCATTTTTGAAAAGTAATTCAAGTCCTTCCATTGAAGTCTCAGGAAAAGAGAGGATTTTCTTCCTGAAATTTTCGGGCTTTTCTTCCATCTTTGCCAGAGTGTGGAGGCAGATATGCACCCCCTTCCTGCCCACCCCCCCCCGCCCCCCGTACAGCCTCCTCTGCTTAGTGGGGGCTAGAGAAAGAAGTAGAGGTCTGATGAAAAGGGCAGGGGGGGTGGGGGGTTGAGGGGCTTCCCACTCCTCCTCCAGCCTGGCACCCTGGTCCCCTTCAGTACGCTGCCCCTGGCTGTGCCCGCAGTGACTGTCCACACTGTCCCGCCCTGTGCTGTGTGCCATTTTGATAGAAATAAAAGGTGTGACTGTGCTCAGGCTTCTGCTCTTCCTAAGCCGGAGTAGCCGGGCCAGGGGAAAGGACAAAAGGCCCAGGAGCCTCCTTGGGGCTGAGATCTTCCTAGCAAGGTGCTAAAGGGGCGCTGTTCTCTTCCTGGGTGGGGAACAGTGGCACTGAGGAGCTAGCTTGCACCTGAAACGCTCAGTTGCATTTACAAGGGTTTTCTCAAGGACACTTGGAGGGGACTGGCTCCCTTGGCAGGAAGCAATTAGGACACAGGAAGGAGGCTGACCTGGCCTCAGGGCTACGGTGACCCTAAGGAGGTGACTCCCTTGAGAACTTGGGCCTGCTATTCTTGCTGAGGCTACACTGGGGGCATGGAAGTCCTGTCCCAGCATGCCTGGGGTCCCGGACACAGTTCTCCCACTCAGGTCTTCATCCGCTCTAGTCCCCCCCCCACCAACCATGAGTCTACCTCCTGCACGTAGCCTTGCTCTCTGCCCCATCCAGCTGCTGATCGCCAGAATGGTTTTCCTAAAGCACAAACCTGACCAAGCCAATTCTTCAAAGTGCCCCGGCTTTTCTCTGTATAATAAACTTCTGAAGACTCAAGGCCAAGGCCCTGCATGATTCGCCACCCGCTGACCTCAGAGGCCTGGTTCTTCCCCTGCCTTCAACCCCTGCAGCCTGCACTTGAACTACCCTGGGTTGCCCTCTCCCCATTTCCCTAAGCAGATTGTAGCTGGCTGTGTTCACATACTAGTCACTGCCCCCCTGGGCCACCCACTCCCCTCATTGATGATCTCCTCTGAAGCCCTCCCAAACCCCAAGGGATTGATACTTAACACTGGCCTCAGTTTCCCTCAGCCAATAAAAGGAAACAGAGTTTGAGGAAAAGGAAGGTGGTTTAATTTGTCAACAAATGAGGAGGGCAGCAGACTCAGGTCCGAAAGACCACTGTCTTGCTCTTTGGCAGGGTGCAGGGTTATTTATACAAAGGGGAGAGAGGGGGTCCATGAGCAAGAGTCTGCAAAGGGGAGGGGAAAGGTGGACACAGAGAGACTGGTGGATGCCAGTTTGCTTTTTCAACAACTGCGTTTAACTCCCTTTTCCTGGAATGCAAGATGAACCCATCAAACAAGGGGGGGATTGCAAAAGATAGGGGGAAGGCAAACTTGTTAACACTTATCCTGGAGACCAGTCTAATGTAACACCTCAATGTTGTATAGCCCATCAAGGTTACCAAACAGTCTTCTACATGATTCCATCAGCTCAGGTTCTAAGTCTCCTTTTTATTTAATTTTAAAGGTGAAATGCAGGCTCATAGAATGGTAAAGCTGGTTTCCTCCCATAAAGGTCACCATTAATTGTGACTTCTTGAACTCTGGGAGAAAGACTCTGAATCAGCATATGGAAAGGGAGCAGGCAAGCCCTCAGCTACTTCAGAGGAAGGGTCTTGCCTGGTGATGGGCAAGGGGGGAGACGGGCCTGGAGGAGGAGGGTACAGGTGAAGTGGGAAGGAAGGGAGGGATGGCCTCATGGGTGAGTGGCATCTGTGCAGGCTTTTGCGAGAGACAGCCACAGGGCCAGGTATGCTAGCTTAGGACCTCCAGGGCATCAGTGCAGGCGCTGGGGTTCTGGAGTCAAGCTGGAAGGGTTCTGTGCCAGCTTAGCCACCCAGGGATGTGCCGAACTGCAGGAAAATCCTGGGTGAAGTGCAGGAATGCAGAGACCCCACAATGCTGGCACCAGCACCGCACCCAGCACCCAGGCAGCCCTCCGGGAGTCACTGAAAGACAGAGCCTCAGAGGGGAAGAGTGCTCTGACATCCACTTCTCTCCTCACCTTCCAACTTAAGGGAAGTCGTTAGTGAGCCTGAACCAGGCGAGGCCCTCTCCTGCCAGTGTGCTGGAGTAGTGGAGACTTTCAGTACAAGGGAACAGAACTCAGCTCCAAGGAGCTTAAGCAAAAAGACAGACTTAGTGGCTCACGGAATGGGGAAGTCCAGGCGCTGCTGGCCAGAGGCCTGCTGGCCAGAGGCCCTCCCTACACTCCCTCCCTCTCTCTCAGTGAACTCATGCTCTCAGGTGTACTTCGCCCACAGTCTTTCTGGTCGCAGCTCACATGGCCCCAGAGAAGAAGGGAGCAACTCTGCTCCCATGAGTGTGCAGCCCAGGGGCCTGCCTGGGGCACCTGCCCATCCCTAGCTCAGCCCCGGGGTCCAGGGAAGTAGGGCTCTACAGCTAGTCAGGGCTGGGTCACACACCTGCTCCACACCAGGGAGGCAGGGCCTGTTTCTAGAAGAAGGTAGAAAAGGTTGCTTGTCAAGCACAACCAAGGCCACCAGCTTCCTTTGGGACACTTGTTAACGCCAGCTAGAGGACCTCACGGAAGTTCTGGGAAGGGCACATCAGCCAGACCTCCACTGGGGCAGGACTCCCTGGGCAGGCGTCACCTGCCCTCTGCATCTTTTCCCCATCTTTATTTACTGATGGGTTCATTCTGCTTATGCAGAGTTCTGCCCCTCTGAGCTTTACACCACACAGGACTGTGTCTTGCCAAGACTCATCAGGCCTTCTAGAAGCCAGCAACCTCACAGCACCCTCGACTCCTGTACCTATAGTTGACTCTCCAGCCCAGTTTCCATTTCCTGAGAAAGACGAATATAACTGGCCCTGACCATCCTTTCGGCTCAGGTCACACAGGCCAGAGGTTCCTGGACAGCATGGAGACGGTTCCCCTTTGCATCAGGCACTGACCCCACCCAAATAACCCCCTGTACATTCTTCCCAAGTGACTTCCTTCTCCGTGAGGCTTCTGCAAGTTTCATTACTCCTTAAAGTGTAACAAGCCCAAGCTCAGTGCTTAAAACAAAATTTATTATTTTTTCATGAGCCTGCGAGTCGGCTGGGATTAACTAGGAGGTTTTACTGCTCAGGAGCAGTTGCTGTTGGCTGGGCTCACTCGCCCAGCAGCACCCCCTGGAGCTGGGGCTGGAATGACCAAGGTGGCCTCACCCACGGATGGAGCAGTTGGTGCTGACAGTCACTGAGAAACCATTGTTCTCCACTGACTTCTTACCCTCCAGAGCCACTCTGGAGACCTTTCCAGAAGGATAACGTAAGTTTCTTCCACCGTAACTGGTTTCCAAGAGGGCACAAATGAAATCTTCAGGGCCTCTTCAGCCTTTAACTTGGACATGCATAGCATCACTGCTGCATCTTATTAATCAAAGCAAGTCATAGCACGTGGCTGGACCAGCTCAGAGTCAGCTCCACCTCTGGAGGGGAAGAGTGGCCAAGTCACATCGCCACCCAGCAGGCAGGATGGGAGTGATCTGGAGCCATCTGTGGAAATAATGTATCAAGCCCTGAGAAGGGCAGGTCTGAACATATTTCCCCCATCCTGAAACTTATTATTTTCCCCTTCCTCCCGCACAAGGTTTGGTTGGCTCCTCCCAGGGCAAGGTGGAGGCAGGCAGCGCCCTCCTTTCTGCACCCTGTCTCAGTCAGATGCCCTGGAGGCTTGGCCAGGATTTTCTGCTGCCCCCACCCACTTTTGCACCCTCGTAGGCCCACGCAGAAGCCCCTCGCCTGCTTCCCGGTCTGTGCCTTGGGACGGGGGCACAATGCCTGGAACTCCAGGACGGTGGTCCAAGATGCCTGGGCTTTGAGGCTCCTTTTCTACCCTCCCGCCTTCCAGTTCCGAATAGGCTGTTCACTCACCCGCCCCCCATCTCCAAGCTCGGTGGGGGAGGGAGTCCTGAGAGTGTGCGTCCCCTGCTGGCCACTGGGGAGTCAAAAAGAATCCGGGTTCAGAGTCTCTGGGAGTCTCTGAGGTTTGGGGGTTGGGGGCAGAACCTGGTCTGGCCACAGATTTCGGGGGCTCTTCCGCCTGGGTGTGGGAAAGCTACCCGGCCCGACTTCCTCGCACCCGGGTAGCAGCCGGCTCTTGCACGCACCGAGCTATCCATCCAACACCCCACGTCCGCGGAATATTCCCAGGGTCCTCGCGTCACAGGAGGAAAGAGAGGGTTACTCTGGGGAGAGGGGAGGGCGCCCAGCTTTTCTTGTTCTCCTTTGGAGAAAAATGTTGCAGGGCCCCCTCCCTCCGTGCCCTTGAACGCAGACGATTCTCCGCAATCCCGAATCCGCCGCAGCCCGCAAGACCCCTTCAGGCGCCAGGCTCCAGAGGCTTCCGCCACCTCCGCACCCTGGGCGCGCAGGAGGTCCACGGAGAGCTCAGCGCCCCCACCCCCTATACTCTGGCCGCAACCCTGGGCGGGTTGAGCACCCCGTGCCCCCC
>NW_004567109.1:20839449-20903350 GCF_000260355.1 Condylura cristata | reverse complement strand
CCCCCGCTGGTTACACCCCCCCTCTAGAACCTGGCACCTTGCTGTGTTCTCAGTCTCTACCATCTGGCCACCGGGTTCTCACTCAGCCTTGAACTCTTAGGCTCCTGTCCTAAGGCAAGGAAACTGCCCTGAGACTGTACTCTGAGTTCAGGGCTGCAGCTCCCCTGTTCCTAGCCCCAGCTCTGGGGTCTACTCCCCTCACCATCGGCACCCACATTCCTCATGATGCCTGTGGTGGTCTCAGCCCTCTGGGGATCACAGGGAAGAGACCCCCTCCTCCCTTAGGACAAGTTCAGGATGCCTTGGTTGGCTTCAGGCAGCATTCACTCCACCCTCCCAGCCCTCAGAGCTTGGGGAGGAGGTTGAGGGTAGGGGTAGGCCCAGCTCTGTCCTCTGGAGAGCGCCAGTGGGAACTTAAAGCATCTTGCTGCTTCCTTCAAAGACCCTTCCCCACCTGGCCCATCCTGTGCTGGCAGCAACTTCTGGCCCGAGGAGCAGTGGGAACTGAGGATGAGTTAGGCTGAGTCCTAGCCCAGGGAGCTGTCAGTGCGGGGAGGGAGAGGGAGAGCCTTCACGGTGCCCTGGGACAGAGGGGAGAATGACAGCCCACTAGGGAGGCTGGTCCGGTTGATACTTTCCCTAGCCGAGAGAGAAACGCCATAGGGAAAGGCATGGCTGAGTCATTAAAACTGAGTGGGAAAATGCAAGGTGGGTGGGAGAAGAGCTGGAGGGACCCTGCACGGCACAGAGGGCCTTCAGGGCTAGTTCGTTAAAGAGCCTGGACTTTATTCAGTGTGGTAAGGGGTTGTATAACTGGATTCCATGGAGCCCCCTGTTTCAGGGGTTTGCGTGCTTGTGAAACCTTTTCTTCTTTTCTTTCTTCAAACCAAGTTTTAAACATTTAAAAACGCGTGACAAATTACAACACATTCAGATGTGTTATATGGACATCTTAACACCTTGGAGACTAATAACATATGAACTTGTGTTGCAGGTTGAGTTTTTGTAAAGCAAATTTCAGAATAGAGTCTTTCCTGTGACCTTTTTAATAGGTTATTATCTTGACATTGCTGACAGTTGTAGATGCTGAGAATTGTGAGGTTTGTAGTTTAAGAACCAAACATTTTGCCACTTGCGATCATTTATCAGTGTGATTCAGAGCTTTTTCAATACTGTGCAAAAACAACAAACAGAAACAAATTGCCTAGATGCTGATGTTTACGTCTGCACTGGCATCCTAGCCGGTTTCAAGTGTGTCGTCAACCAAACAACTGTATTGCTTTCATTATAATAAATACACTGCGTACATGTCACATATTTGAATGTGTCCTATAAATGTATACAATAGAATAAGGGAATGTCTGGCTTATATAGTTGAATAAAGAGTTGATTTGAGTTTAAGGCCAACCTGCTTTTTAAAAGTATGGAAACCTTATGGGACTATTGCAGTGTTTTCAGAAGGGCATGAACATGGTCCCGTTGCCATTTTAGAAAGATCGGCCTGGAGCAGTGTGGGGGGTGGGCTGGAGAGAGGCAGCAGGCAGGTCACTGAGGAGGCTGCCCTCTGCCTAGGGGGGAGCGGGCCTAGGGGCATGGTCTGGGGTTGGGAAGGAAGGGACAGATGTTGGGGACCAGGGCAGTCAGTAGGCCAAACTCACCAATCCATTTCCTTCCCAGGCACCAAGGAGCCTGGGAGCTCAGGGCCAGTTGTCAATTATGACCTCTCAGCCCCTGACCCTCACCGTTCTCTGGAAGGCCAGGAACCTGGCGGCTTCCCAGTCCCTACTCCTCCCATAAGCTATTTTGGAGGCTTTGGGTCTCGTGGGCCTCATCAGGGCCTTGTCTGAGCTTATTCTCATCCCCAGGCTGCAAGTGAAACATTTAACCCCTGAGAACCAAATGGGAGGTCCCCATTGGAAGGGGCCAGAGGAGTTTATCAGCCGGTGTCTATCGTGTCCCCTCCAGCAACCTTTCTCCCTCCAAGTCCTTCTAGAAATAACAGCTGTTGGGCTGCATTCCTGTCTTGGGCCAACAACAGGCTGGTTCACGTTGACCTAAATGAGAGCTCCTCAGGCAGGCTGGCGGGGGCTGAGCTGCTGTCCATCATCCCCCCACCCATCCCTAAGCCAGAGTGACAGTCTGTTCCCTAGCCACAGTAGAAGGCGGAGAGAGAGCTGGCAGACCCCGGCTCCCTGGAGCCAAGTGTTCCCAGGCTGAGCCTGAGAGAAGGGTCTTGCATACCTAACTCCCAGTCTGGAATCTGGACTTCTTTCTGGTTGCAGAAGGAACTGTCCTTTGGCTGTCCCTGACCATGGATGGCATAGTGGCTACCCTCGGCAGCGAGGTCCAGGAAGGGCCCTTTGCGCTTGGCCTCTCCCCAGCCCTGACCGGCCCTTCCACCTGTTCCTTCAGTTCCCTCACAGCTTAGATTTGTGTTTTCCACAGCAGCATGTGCTCCCTGGGCTCTCAGGCTCCACCTCCCCTGCATAGCAAGACTTGTGCAGGGTCAGAGCAGGTTGAGCAGGGAAGTGGGGTCCTCCCTGGAGCTATCCAGGAGAGGAAAAAGAGCTCTGCCTTTGGAAACCTCAGTCTGCGGGCACAGTACCCCTAACCATTCCTCCCAAATCTAAAAATGGCGGTCCGGGAAGTAGCTGAGGTAGCAGGGCGTGGGGCCTCGGGGAGACACTGAGGAGGGCATAGGAGGGGGGTGCTTTGGATAACGAGGCCAGGCTGGACATTAGAGATGTGATATTCTGTCTTGACTGTGTTGATGTTGCTGTGTGACCTGGAGAAATAGCTGCCCCTCTCTGGACCTGAAGTAGGGAGTGAGACCTGGACCAAGGCAGCCAGGATATCTCAGCGGTGGGGTGAAATGGAGTCTGGGTAACTCAGCTGGAGTGGCACTGTCTGCAGGGACTGTCGGACAGAAAGCAGGAGACAGATGTTGGCCGGCTGCCTGGGCTGGAGAAGTGGCTTGGTGACCTGCCTGAAGGGGCTGGAGGGCAGCTGGCTTTCTGTCCTTGAAGGGGGTCTGGTCCTGTCCCTGGGGCAATAGCTCAGCCCCCCTTCTGAAGCACAACAGGCCTCCAGGGATTTTGAGAGTGGGGCCCCTGACTCCCCAAGACCCTCTTTTACCATCTTTGGCATGTCACTCCTTTAGTTTTTCACTCCTACCCTTGAGGGCTCAGAGCCTGTGAGGAGGCTGGGAGGTCCCCAGCCCAGCGCACAGACACACAAGGGTGGTGAACAACTGGGACAGGTGTTTGGGTTGAGCCCCAGAAGAGAGGCACCCGTCCTGCCACTCCTCACTCTGACCTTGCTGGCCACATCCACCATCTAGGTTGAGTTAAATGTCGAATGCAAGCTTAGATCTGCCTCATGGACTTGGGGAACTCTGGTCTTTATTCTATGATGAGGGTGAAAGTGTCACTGGCCACTCACCGTACATAGCTACTTAAAGCAATTTAAATGGAATACAATTAAAAATCTAGTCCTTTGGGCTCACTATCCACATGAAAGAGTGGACATATGGCCACATGGACAGTGCTGGGCATCTCTACGATGCCAGATGGTTTGGCTGGCCAGTGCTCTACAATGGGATGGCTCAGCTCTCTACCTGGAGAAGAGAGTGTGAGCTCCGTGGGGCTTGGGGTCCAACCTGCCTTGTCTCCTGCCATGTCCCCGGCACAGTGCCTGTCACACAGTAATCACTCATTGTTGTCAACTCACTGAACCCAGACCTGACTCCAGAGAGCAGTGGGGTCGAGTTCCTGGCCCTTGGGGCTATCAACAGCAGACCAGAACCCAAGGTCCGTTTGTGAACAAGCCTTGCCCTCAACTGGAAGCCCCATTTGCACAGGGAGCATCGTCCCAGGACTGCTCAGGTCGAAGAGACGTGGGGGGGACTCTCTGGGTGTCTGTGCGTCTCTTGGGCACCATGTTTGGATCCTCCCTGGGGATTATACAGCCAGCTGCTGCGTGTGGCAGAGGAATGCCAAGCACCCCCCACCACCGGGGACCCCCAGAGAAGGCTTCTGCCACCCAGCAGCTGCCTCCTGTTGGGGTCATGGACACCCTCACGGTGCCTGGGCGCTGCCCCACTCTGCGGCCTCACATCTGCCTGCTCACCTCCTCACGTCTTCCTTCACTCCCACTCCTCCTCTTAGGTTCCCCTCAAGCCTCTGTGCTCTGGTGACTGCCCCAGACCTCCGCAGTTAAGACTTTGCTCTCCCATGTCTGAGTACTCGGTTCAGTCCCTTTGTTTCTGACTAACTGTCTTTCTCTCCTACTTACCTGTGAAATTGCATCAACTGCAAGAGCATCCTCTGAGCGCCTGCTGTATACAAGCACTCTGGACACGGGGACGTACACTGGAGCTCCTCGTTCATGTTAAATTCGTGATGGCAAATATCGTTTCTCACTGAAAGATGTTACTTAAAGGTGTCTGGACTACGTGGAGGACAGACGGGGGTGGGGCAGGAGGAGAGAGATGGCGGCAGCCTGGCTGGGCTGGAGAGGCCAGGCAGACAGGACGGCGTGACCCATCCTGGTGTTGGCAGGCTTGGGTGACTGCTCTGCTCCTGGGGCCTGTGGAGGAAGCGGAAGACGGGAGGACTTCAGGGCCTCTGGCTGAGGGGGCGAGTGTGTGGCTGGACTGAGCACTGAGATGAAGAAGGGGAGACCAGGTCTGGGGTGGAGAGGGAGGCGGGAATTCAGCCCTGGGCACTTGAGTGTCTGTTAGGCAACTGGGGCAGTCAGATATGGGCCTGGCGCTCCGGAGAAAGATCAGACAGCAGACACAGATTTTCTTATGATTGTGTTTCTGGAACCGTTCCTTCCTAAGGGCATGTAGTCCTGGTTTTCTAATGGAAACCATCTGGACATTATCTGAAGCATCAGTGGTACTTGGGCTAAGTGCACTGTCTTCACTTTTCTGCTGTGTCCACATGGCTGGCTGATGGCGGTCTCCTCCCATCCGATAGTGCTCTTCTGTCCCCAGCTGGGCCCTGCCGTTGGGGGTCCTGGCCTAAGTCTGACCCAGCCCAAGGGTGAGCCCCACCCCTGTCCCCCACTCCCGAGGGGCTTGCCAAAAGCCCTGTCCCAGGGGAAAGGGACTGACCACCGTCCTCTTGCACCTCTGCAGCCCAAGCCACAGAACGCAGTGACCATCGCTGTGTCCTCCCGCGCCTTGTTCCGCATGGACGAGGAGCAGCGGATCTACACCGAGCAGGGCGTGGAAGAATATGTGCGCTACCAGCTGGAGCACGAGAACGAGCCCTTCAGCCCCGGGCCCGCCTTCCCCTTTGTGAAGGTGAGGGGCAGGGGCACCGCTTGCCCATGAGGTACCTCGGTGGGCATGAGCAGAAGAGCACTCCCATGGGAGTCCGAGGAGGGAACAGTGTCCTCTCGGGGCAGACGCCACCCAGGAGCTCGGCTGGCAAGAGGACAGCGACGTTGTGAGAGAAGGGGCCGCCCCGTGCCCTGAGCGAGCACAGCCCGTGCCAGGGTGCCGGCTTGGTGGATGACCACCGGCTGGGTTTGGCCCCCATTCACCCTTTCTGTGAGGTGCCCCCTCAGTGTCCCGGGAGGAGGTGGTCACTGTCGGGCCCCACCCTCCCTACCCCACCCCTTTACCCCCAAACCCCCCCACCCCACACCACCCCCACTGGATCCCAGCTCACCCCTTCTCCTGACCATGGCTACTAGCTCCAGGTGTCAGTCCCTGGAGGGTCTGAGCGGGAGGCCCCCTCTCCCACCAGGCGCTTGAGGCCGTGAACAAGAGGCTGCGGGAGCTGTACCCCGACAGCGAGGACCTCTTCGACATCGTCCTCATGACAAACAACCATGCTCAAGTGGGTGTCCGTCTCATCAACAGCATCAACCACTATGGTGAGCAGGAAGGGGTGGCGAGGGACACCCTACCAGACAGCGGGACAGCCCCACATCTCTGCAGGGGTAGGGTATAGGAACCCCAAGCCCAGCACTAGGCTGCTAGAATGACCCTTGCAAAACAAAACAACACAAAAAGAGCCTGATTGTCACACTGCTATTTTCAAGGTGTTAATATTCTCTCCCTGGCTGATTTTAAGCTACCAACAGCTGGACCATCAAACTGGATTTAAAAATCCCTAGGTGTTTAAACATTTGACTTGTACAAATCATATAAGCTTAAGCTGCAGAGAATAATTCCTTGTCAGATACAGGGAAGTCTCATGGAGTCACAGGACAGGAAGTAACATTGGGTCTACAAAGGCCTGAATCCAAGCTCTAGAATCCTCTCCTGGCCTTTTTCTTTCTCAGCCAAATGAGTCTTATTTCTGTTTCTTTGGCAAATCTATTCCTTTCCTTTTCCCTCCCTCTTACTCCTCCTCTCCCCAAACTAGGTTTCTCTGCATTTCCTGAATATGGCCAAAACCTTTATTTTTTTAAAAAAAATATTCATTTTATGCATACAAGAACTGGGGTGTAGACCAGAGGTGGGGGGTGGGGGTGAGAGGATTCACCAGAGACAGAGTGGGGAGCAGAACAGCACATAGACTGAAACCACTGTTGAGTGGAGCAACAGGCAGGTCAGGAGAGGTCTGCTGCGCCATGTGGGTCACCTCCCTGCCCAGGGTCAAACTCATTTTGCAGTGACTGTGGGTAGCTTTATAGTGCTGCATCTTAACCCCTTTGCCACCAACGAGGCCCTGGCCAAAATCGTTGAGTTTATATTTTCTTATTTTAAGTAGCCAAAAGTCCAGTTGACATTTTAAAACTTGGCTTCAAATTGTTAAGAGCAGGGGTGAGTTTCAAAATATTTAACCAGCTAAGACACAGGAACCTAGTAATCTGGCGGGACCCCACTTGTGGTTCTGGTATGGGTCCTGCGGTACCCCTGCCCTGCCAGCCATCACCCTCAGCTGTGGAGTGGTAAAGTGCTGGCTATCAGTCTCAGAGCAGTAGCTGCTCTGAGGAAGGTCACACAACACACACAGACTCGGTACTGGGCGACCATCAACCCTGAGGAGAATCTGATGGGCCGATGTTGGCCCCTACCAGTCAGCTGTGACCAAGAGGGTCAGTCCTTCTTAGAGTACCATGGGTCCCTGACAAGAGGAGGTTACTGTGAGCCAGGCAAAATCTCTACAGAGGTAAGATTATCCCCGTTTCATGGGAAGGTGGGAGGCAGTGTGCTGACTAAAATCACACAGAGAATCCTCGCCTGCCCGGCCACCACTCCAAACAAGATTGCACGCAGAGAGACCACTCTGAGACCCTGAGCATTGACCTTGGCCTTAACTGGGTCCTCTCTGCCTCCTTCCCAGACCTGTTCATCGAGAGGTTCTGCATGACAGGTGGGAATAGCCCCATCTGCTACCTCAAGGCCTATCACACCAACCTCTACTTGTCGGCTGACTCAGAAAAAGTACGAGAAGCCATTGATGAAGGTGAGTCCAGCTGGGGAGAGAAGATATGGGGAATCTGGTAAAAGAGTGGGAGGCCTGGCCCTCGGGTTCTGAGCAGGTACTGGGGTTGCCATGGTAACTGGAAGGTGAGGCTGTGCAATACTTTCCTTACTTCCTATGTCCTGTCAACTCTGAGAACAAGGCCCCACCTATTCCACTTATTGCCATCTCTTTCACTTCCCACCCCCTGCTCTGCAGTATTAGAATGCTTTTACCCATCAGCTTCACCCAGCCTTTTGTTGTCATGGAAACCCTCCTTCCAGCCCTGAAAGCTACCTCTTCTAAGATCCTGCAGGTCAATAGGAGTTCTGATTCTTGGGTGACCATGCCTCTGCCCTTCCTGGCATCAGTAGGGAGGGGCCTCTCCAACCTAAGCAGTGGGGTCTGCAAAATGCCCAGCGTTTCCAGCAGCTGGGCTGGCTACTGCTGGCGCAAGGTTAGAAAACCCAATGGCAAATACCAACAAAGAGAATTCCCTTCCACATGTTGCTTTCAAGGGGCAGTGCTGGGTGGCATGGGAAATCTCAGGCCTCTTGACAGGATGTTTATTGCTACTGCACCTGAGAGAAACAGGCCCACAGGGAAGGCAGGATTGCCCAACTGCCCAAGCAGGCCCCTCAGACTGAACACTAACACAGACTTATATATTCACTTTTCTCTTCCTCTTTCATGCTGTCTCCTGCCTGGAAGCCTGGCCTCTTTCCCACAATGCCTCATTCCCCTGAGCTGCCTGGGGGCTCCAAGAGCTTCCCTTTAACAAGGAAGCAGAAGCCGTTTCCCTAGACAGATGTCACGCCCTCTGGTTGGGTCTCGGCACCTGCCTGCAGGTGTGCCTTTCTACGTCTGTGGTGTGAGCTCAGGCTAGGGAGCAGGAGATGGTCAGGAGGGAGGGTTGTGGCCGGGGTGGGACGTTCTGGCTCATCTGAGCTCTGGCACTGGCAGAGCTGAAAAGGGGCCAACCTCATGCCTAGGCCTGGTCCTGCTGGTAGCATCCTTGGGCGCTGAGGCTGGCACCACTCACTCCTCCCAAACTCTGCCAATGCCCAGCCCCGGGAACCAAGATCCCCAAAGAGCAGGGTAGAAGCAGCCTTTGGAGACATGGAGAAGAGGGAAGGGGCTGAGCCAGTCGCCCAGGGCTCCAGCCTACTAGTGTTGAACTCTGTGGGCTACCATAGCTCAGACCTGGAGCCTGGGGCCTCGATGGGGCATCCTGGACCCCCTGGAGAATCCCAGGGGTACAGAGAATCTGTGCAAATAGTCAGATGTAGTTTTTGTTGCTACTCCGGGGGACCCACATTTTCTCAAGGAGCCCTGAGTGACCAGGCTGCCCTTCACACACCCGGGGGCCATGGTGGTGTTAGACTGGGGGCACCTACCCCACCCCATCCCACCCCAGACTATAGCTGGGAGCTCAGTCCCAGACAGAGCTGAAACACCCTTCATTTTACTTGACCCAGAAAATGTGCAGGACTTTTTGGAATCAACAGCAAGAGAGTAACTGAGACCAAACCAGAGTTAGAGTTCCTTCCCAACCACCCCGAAGGTCTACGACAGGGCCTGTGAGGACCCCCTGGCAGGAAAGTAGTGGCCTGGAGGACCCTTCCTTCCAGCCAGAAATCACAATCCCTTGATCTATTAGGTACTGAGCTTTTGAAACTGCCCCATGCTGATTGACACATAATTTCTACCCCGAGTCCTCTGAGGGCCCTTCTGTTCCCCCTGGGATTCTCCACAAATAATAACTAAGAAGGTAACCCTGGAATAGGTCAGGGCCTGGCAGACCTGCTAGAGCAAAAAGTTTTTGTCTGGTCTAGGGCCAGATTTTAAATATTAACCCTCTGCACCTCTCCTGGGCCTGGGTCAGGCAGATAGAGGGCAACCCTCTAAGGCCGCGGTCAGGGGGTCAGCTGCTGGCACTAGCCCCAGTGAAGGCTGACACTGGCCTCTTTTTGCACAGGGATCGCAGCCGCCACCATCTTCAGCCCCAGCAGGGACGTGGCTGTGTCCCAGAGTCAGCTGCGCGTGGCCTTCGACGGAGACGCTGTGCTCTTCTCAGACGAGTCTGAGCGCATCGTCAAGGCCCATGGGCTGGACCGGTTCTTCGAGCATGAGAAGGCGCACGAGAACAAGCCTCTGGCCCAGGTGCTTCACATGCTTCCCAGAACCCCCTAAGTGGGTGCAGGAGGTTGCCTTTGCAGGATGCTATTGGCTTGAACCCCCAGCCCAGGACGAAACCCCAGGCTCAGCCCAGATCCAGCCAGGCTCCCTGACGAAGCCTCCACCCCTCATCCTTCTCACCTGACCCCTGACCCCCCTCCACCAGCTTCTACTGCTTTGTGGAACTCCAACCCCTCCTCTGCAGTGCCATCACCCCTTGGAACCCCGATTCTCTCACTAGCTCCTCTCCGGAGCCCCTACCCTCTCTTTGCAGCTCCTTTCTGAGGTCTCCTCTTCTCTAAAGTCTCCACCCCTCTCTGTGGCCTCACCCTCTCTCTGGAACCCTGTGTCCTTCTCTGAGATTGTCCCATGTCTGAGTAAGCACCATCCCCCCAAGAAGCCCATTTCCCTACCTGGAAGAAAACACCTGGACGGCAGCACCCCTCGGAGCAGGGAACTGGGCAGCCCCTCTGCTTTGGCTCTCGCTAGCCCTTCCCAGCGCCTCCCACCCCCTCTCCGCCAGGGGCTCAGGGGCCTCCTCTCCCACTGCCTGGAGTCTCTTTGAGAACAGACTAGGCTCCAGATCTTGGTGGAGATTCCCTGGGAATACAGTTGTCAGGACCCCCGCCTTCCTGGAAGCTTTCATATTTGTGCTTTTAACACAAATCTGGGGGCTCAAAATCCCAAAGCCTCTCCCCCAAGAACAGAGCAGGCTGCTGTGTGGCCTCTGAGTAACCATTTTGCTTCCATTCTCCTTGGCTCCCACTGATTCGAGTCCGGGGCAGGACAGTTTGCCCTCTAAGAGGTGGGCAGAGGCCTAGGAGGCCGGCCTGCTCCAGGTCGCCCCGCATGCACGGGGTCTCCAAGACTGCCTCCCAGCACCTGCTTCTTTATTCATATCAAGCTTTGTTTTTCTGGACACTGTGGAAAGTAAATCCTTTTCCTGACCCCAGAGAGCTGGACGTGACACCCTGGCCACCATGTGCCTGAGGAGCAGGCTCCGTGTCTGGCAGTTACAGGTTGGCTGTGTGGCCCAGCTGCTTACAGCTGGAGTCCATCCCGACTGGGAGGCTCATGCCATAGTGAGTGATCTGTCACACCTGCCGTGCTGTTGAGCACAGAGGCCCACTGGTGTGGCTGCAGGGCAGACCTCACAGATGGGGCACGTGGACGGACGGCCTGGGTGGACACACCGAGGTGTGCGCACGGTGGCCGAGCAGGCAGGGCCGAGCTGGGAGAGGAGCTCCTGAGCAGCTTCCCACCCAGACAGCAGGCCTGGCGCCTGAGGCAGGAGCCGAGCTGCAGAGGGGCCCATGCTTGGGAGAGGGACAAGCTCACCGTGTTCCCTTGTCTTCTCACAGGGCCCTTTAAAGGGCTTTCTGGAGGCGCTGGGGAGGTTGCAGAAGAAGTTCTACTCCAAGGGCCTGCGCCTGGAGTGTCCGATCCGCACCTACTTGGTGACAGCACGCAGCGCAGCCAGTTCTGGGGCCCGGGCTCTCAAGACCCTGCGGAGCTGGGGCCTGGAGACAGATGAGGCCCTGTTCCTCGCGGGCGCACCCAAGGGCCCCCTCCTTGAGAAGATCCGCCCACACATCTTCTTTGATGACCAGATGTTCCATGTCGCTGGGGCTCAGGAGATGGGCACCGTGGCTGCCCACGTGCCTTACGGGGTGGCACAGACACCCCGGCGGGCTGCAGCTGCGAAGCAGGCCCCGTCTGCCCAGTAGCTGAGCCGCCAGCTTTACTGGCCCATGTTGCTCCAGACACTGCGCTGTGGCCCGGAGCGCCCCCCCTAGTTCCTGGCACTCTGCCCTCTGTATGTCTCCCCTCCGCCCCAAGCGAGGCGCCGTAGGAAGGCTGCAGCCAGGCCAGGGTCCTCACCTGTCCGCCTTTTTGGACAAATGCTGTGCCAGGGTGCTGCCTAGGAAGGTAAGACTGCAGAATAGCTGGGCTTCGGGGTAGGGTATGGGACTGAGGAGAGGAAGGTCCAACAAGCCAGGACGCCCCCAAGGAGGTTTGGGGTGAAAACTAGCTCAGTCTCTCTCAAAGAGCACTGCTGTGAGAGAAGGGATCTAGCTATCTGGTTCCTTCCTTCCTTCTTTCTTTCTTTCTTATTTTAAAGATTTATTTATTCATGCATACAATAATTGGGGTACAGGCCAGAGGTGCAGGTGGTAAGAGGCTTTACCAGAGACAGAGTGGGGAGCAGAACAGGCAGATCTACTGAAATACACTGCCGAGGGGAGAGCAGGCAAGACCAGAGAGGTCTGCCAAGCGGAGATCTCCCCTGCCAGGGATCGAGCTCATGCTGCCCTTGCCGTGGGGAGCGTCATAGTGCTGCACTGTGGCACTTGTGCCACTGGGCAGGCCCAAGGCTGCCTGGCCTGGAATTGACTGCATAACTTTGAGTATGTCCCTCCTCTTCATGGGTGTCAGTTCCCCAGCTCAAAAGGCGGCATTCAGATTCTCCTGCAGTCCAAGCAGCTCCATTGAGGAAGCACGCCCTCTCTGAAGAAGCGTCAGAGACTGTGGTCACCAAAGGATGTCTCGGGGAGCCTGAGTTATGAAAGGACGGTCCTTCCTCTGGGCTGACCCAGTTTCACACCCTCCACTCCTGAGCCCAGAGGCCTTTGTCAGACGGGCAAAGTGCACACTCGCCACAGCAGCCTGCCTTTAACGTTACATGTTTGGAAACCACAGGACAAGGTGGTCTATTTGCTCCCTGTGATGCTGGAATCTGAGTCCTCGGAGCTCATCTGCCAGGTGCAGAGTTTGAAAGAGAGGAGGGCCCAAACCTGCATGCAGTCTCTTCCCCAGCCAGCAGGGGGTGCTGCAGGTGCTCTCCGGGAGAAACTTTCTGGACCTTTGCTTTTGCTTTTAGCCAAACGCAGTGGCAGAAGGCCCAGTGACTGCAGCAGGGAGGTTGCCGAGGCTGAGCTGGAGGGAAGGCCTGCCTAGGGTGACCTTTGAAGGTGGGGCGCCTAGTTGGGGACAGTCACCCATCAGTGAAGAAGGAGCTGACATGTCCTCGAGCAGAGTTCTCCCCATTGGACTGTTCCTGGAGGGGTGCGCTCTCCTGTCAGCACATGCTGTGCAAGGCCTCCAGGTGTGGTGCTCTGTGAACCTCCTGCCTTTGCCAGAGGGCCTGCAGCTTTGTCACCGCTTCCAGAGAACTCTCACTGCCTAATGCGCCCGCCGCTGCCTCCTCCTCGGCTGACCAGCTCACACTGGGGCAGCACGGGCAGGGGTGGGGGGGGCTTCCTCAGGAAGAACCAGAGGGCTGAGGGGACACCTGTGACCTGTGTGTGGCACGGACCCCCAGCTCCAGGCCGGGAACCCTAGCTGTGAGCAGCACTTTGTGAAGAAAGCCAAAGGCACCCCGTTCAAGACAGAGCTCTGGGGGTGTGTGCAGGAGAGCTGGAGCGACCATGGGAGCCAGAAAAGGGGGTGAAGGGCAACTTGGGGCCTGATGTTGTCTTTTTAGGACTCAGCCCAGGGTCTGCCTGGGTACAGGAGCTGGGCAATCTAGGACAAGGAGTGGCAGATAATCCCAGAAGGGGAACGAAAGTGACAGGAGTCCTCTTCCTAGTGGGCAGCAGCTTGGGGCAGAGGCAGGGCGGGCTGGGCTTCCATTGTTGTGTTAAGGCACCCGAGGGTTTGGGGTTTGGGGGGAAGGGCAAAGCTGTGCTCAGTGCTGGGCGGATGCGGCACTGTCTCATCTGGACACAGTCTTGGGATGCCTTTGCACAAGGTCATTTTCTGTGCACAATTTGCAGTCCGTATATCTCTGACCAACAGGGGGCAGAAGCCCTGGTGGTGAGGCCCTGCCCCTGCCAGTGCCCAAGCCCAGCCACAGATACTGAGGCCTACAAACAAGCTCAAGAAAACTAACTTGAGAGGAAGTGAGAGAGGGTGTTCACCCCGAGGCACCTTGACTCTTGGCTGATCCAGAGCAGACCCTGCCCGCTGCCTCCCAGGACAGAATCACCCTGCTGAGTCAGCCAGCAGGTTGCCTTAAAAAACCTATAAAGCTGGGCACAGCTGAGGCAGGCTGGAGCCGCACAGCACACACCTAGCTGTGAGAGCAGCGCCAGATGTCACCTCATTAAGATAAACCCCAGGGGCTCTGCCAGAGGTCCTGCTCCCAGGCCTAGTGGTAAACACCGATGATTCTTCCAGTCTCTTGGGAAACAGAACATAGAATGCCACTGCGGAAAGATAAGGTGCAGTGAAGCTCGGAAAGTGAGCTTCATGGGGCCACCATTAAGAGACACGGACAGCCCTGGGCAATGAGAGACAAGAGGACCCAAATTATATTATTCAAACCATCAATGAGCACCTCGAGCCTGGAGAAAACGGCCAGTCATTCTGGGGGTGACTTAGACTATAGCCAGTCACATCTTCTGATAGTTTAAAGGACTCAGGCAGCATTGTTTATTTTCCTCACCAGGCAAATTAAAAGGTAGGGTGAACACCAAAGCCCCGGGCCCCCTGTGGACTGTAGCTCTGGGGTGAGGGGTGCAGCTCCTGAACCCCTGGGCCCTGTAGCTGAAAGCCTGGCCCCCCCATTAAGGCCTGCAGAAGGCAGCCTAGGAGATGCTTGCCAACAGTTCCAGGCCCAGTGGAAATGGCCACTTAGCAGAAAAACAGAAGCCCTGTTTCCACACACTAGGACTGCTCAGATGACTACAAATCAGCCTCCTCCCCTTCCGAGAGCCCAATCAGGATGGTGGGGAAGCAGCTGGATACACCAGAAGAAATCAAAACCAGCAAAAAGTTCAAATTTAAGCCGAATCCAGCACTGCAAAGCTAGTCAACTCATGTCCCCCAGCACGGCCAGATTGGTGGTTTAAACGCTAAAATACCTGCCTGTAAGAGCTGGTGAAGAGTGCTGGCCTGTGCCCCCGAGGGCCCTTCCATCTTTCCATGATCGTGCCAAAAGCGACCACACCGGCAGTGGGCAGTGTCCACTCTGCGCTCGGTGCCCCGGTCATGGTGGGTTAGAAGGTAAATAACTTGCCACCAGCTCAGAGACACTCAGCGGGTGTCTGCTGCTGGGACCCACACTCTTAACCCTTTTTGCTCTCCGGCCTGTGCATATGCACAGAAGTGGCAAGAGAAGCTCCCTTAGCATGTTGACCCCCGGCTTGCTAAAACGCTCTAACACACTTGAGAGGCTGCATCATTTTGCTATAACTTTTTAATTCACTAAGAATTTAAAGTAGTGCCAAACATTTGCAGAGCCCTGAATCACCTCCAGAGCGCCCCCTTGACTTCACTGGATCCCAGTTTGAAGTCCCCCATGTTGGGTTAATGCCCAGTGGCGTACATATATATGCCTGTGACTGCTTTTGCAAGACAATCAGAGAGTGGCACTGTTTCAGCAAGAGACTGCAGAGCTCAAAATACTAATCTGGCTGTTAACAGAGCTTGCTGACCTCTGGGCTCAGTTCACACCCACCTCAGCACAAGGAGGCAGAAGCAGAGGCTGCTGCGCTGCCCAGGGGTGGCATGGGGGAGCCCTGTAAACACCTGTGGGCATCATTAGGGCACAGAGGATGGCAGGCACTGGGTAAGAACCAGTCTGAGCAGTTAGGATTTCAAGTTTTATTTTTGGATGACCTTTTGTAATTTGAAATGTAGCTGACACGCCACTTGGCTTGAGTGCATCCTTCCAAGCTGACGGGAGGGAGGCAGGAGCAGGACCCCTGTCGAGACTGAGTCCAGGGGGCCGCTCCCCCCACCCTCAGTGTGGTTCTATTGTCCTCAGTGGCTCAGTGTGGCATGGCTCTCATGGGGGTGACCAGTGCTGTAGATGGTGGGCCTTCGCTAATACTCTTCATGACATGCCCAGTGTTGACTTAAGCTTCACATCCAACAAGTCACCCACATACTCTCTGTGGGAGCAAGTACAAGTTCCTCGAAAAGAGGGCTCCAGCCAAAATTTGAACTGGTTCAGTGGTTACTGAAGTGGGAGCTAAAACTCCAGGAAGCTTGGGCATGGCCACTGTCGTTCGGTATCAGAGTGTGAGCGACAAACACTAATCATGCACCCTCGTCATGGATCAAGAAGAATCTGCAGATTTAGAGATTTAACAAGCTGCCAGGGACCCCTGCAAGAATGACAAGCACCAAAGCAGCCCTTCTTCCCCCACTGCTATTGCTGGTCCATTGTGTTACTTTTCTGTTCAGCCCATTCTTGGCCTCAGACCCCTCACAACCCAGTGTTCTGGGCAGCAGTGACCAGTGAGTGTTTTGGAGTTGGCATGAGAAATGAAATCTGGTTGGTGCTGGACATTGCTTTCTGGGTGGCATGCAAGTCCCTGGTGTGCATGCTCTGATGCTGTAGCATGATTCTGAGGATGTGGCCTTGTGCAAAGAGGGAGAGGGATCCCAGGGGCTGTCCCCTGGGAGACGCTGGGGAGGCAGCTGGTTTCACAGCAGCAAAGTGCAAACGCCCTTCTCACCGGTAGGTGGCACTATAGGCCAGCTCTCAGCTGGGGGCGCTCCTGGCGCGCACCACCCCCCCACTCCGCCCCTTAAGTACTATTTACTTTGTTCTAATTTACTTTGTTCTATGTCACTTGGTGCTGTGCTGGACTCTCGCAGGCAGCTTAACCATAAAGGGCTTTAGGTGCTCTGAAAATGTCAAATGTATCTGTGCGACAAATCGATTGTTTTTACCAACAACTACTGTGATTTTTATGGACATTCATGAGTGTAGCAGCAGATAAAAGCTGCATGTGTGCATGCTTGCTTCTGTGGGTGTGTAAAAAGGGCCAGCTAGCTTACTGACAGTGTGTGCACGAGTGTGTATGTGTGTACAGGATGATTATCGCTGTTATATGAGGGTCCTGGGCTCCGTGTACCGACTGGTGACCAGCCCTGCTTCCTGGAGCTGCTTCTGACTATTCCCATCACTTCATGGGCATTTGCCCGTGTGCAGCATTGGAACAGCTGAGGCCAGGCCCCTTATCTGTCTCGCCAACTTCCAGCCTCTGAGCAACAAGGTCTTGGCTGTTAACCATCTCTCTGCCTTCCACTTCTATCCCCTGCAGCCTTGGGAAGGAAGTGGTAGAATCTGGGACATCCCCTTTTGTTTTTTTTCTGTTTGTTTTTAAAGATTTATTTATTTATGCATAAAGAACTGGGGTACAGGCCAGAGGTGCAGGGGCAGTGATAGGATTCACCAGAGAGAGTGGGGAGTAGAACAGGCAGATTGATGAAGTACTGCTGAAGGGAGCAGCAGGCGAGATAGTAGAGGTCTGCTGCACGTGTGGGTCACCTCCCTGGCCGGAAATCGAACTCATGCTTCAGTGGCTGAGATACTTCAGAGTGCTGCGCTTTAACCTGTTGCGCCACCAGGGAGGGCCCTGCGACGTCCCTTTGTTTCCTCCTTCTGATGGTTCCAGCGCCAGCATGAACACTTGGGCAGACTGTGCACTGCACAAGTCAACATGGAACCATTCGTGCCACTGATGTGAGTGGTGCCTCCTAGGCACCTGCAAACGCTGCCAACTGTACACAGTTGTCCCAGCCATCCTGTGGCCTTGGCTTAGACAACTGCCCTCTTCCCTGTCCTCTTGACCAGCCCAGCTGAGCCTGGGATTCCTTCCTCTGCTGGTGTGTTCTAATCTGGTCCAGAAGTGATTCACCCTTGGCTTTGATTGGAAAGTATCTCCCCACTGGATCGCCTCCCCTGAGGCCTTTGGAATTCAATTTATGAACGTGAAATATAGCTGGCAATGTTTCAGTTAACCATCTTTGCAAAGAGAGAGGCCCCTTGTAAGACTGCAGAGTGGGGCCAATGACCCCCCCCACACACACACTCTTGGTCTGAATATGCCTTCGTGAGCCAACCGTTAGATGGGTCTGCCACGGAACTGGGGCAAAGGCCTCAAGGCTAAACTTGTATTTGTCACCAAGCAGGAAATAACCAGGTCCCTAAAGGCTGGCTCGATGTCTCCAAGGGCTAAGCAGGAAACAAATAAGAGGATGAGCCAGGGCCTTGAATGGAGTGGAGAAAGCACGCCCTGTGTCTGGCCGTGGAAAGGCCGCTGGTGTTGCTACATCCTCCACCCCATTTCTCAAGAGAAGCCAGAAACCTGGCTTTTGAAGTGTTGGCAACTATTTTGATTTCAGAAAACACATTTCAAGCCAGATAAAACACGCTTGTAGGCTAAATTCAGCCCTCAAGTTTCCAGTTTGCACCCTCTGGCCCAGGGTCAGTAAATTGGGTTTTTCAGAAACAAGTAACTAAGACTCTAAGGCCATTATATTTGGACTCCCAGAGTTTGGGGTCTTTAAGAGACCCTAGCGATAGCCTGCTTCACCCCTGGCGCGTTTTAAACTGTGTCCATACAGGCTTCTTTATTAACATACACATCCTTCACTTCTGGTTTCTACTTAGAAGCATCTCAGTGTTCCCAGTTTAGAGCGCGATTTAGAATAAAGCCCAGGCACAGGGCGGCCGTGTGTACCTGTCGGAAGCCCACGTGTGTGCCATCTGCTTGGCGACCGCCCCACCGCTCTCTTGTGAACATGGGAGAACCTTCCTGGTCTTTCTTAGAAACTGATTCACTGGGCTGCTCTCCATGGCAAACCGTCCTAAGTGCCTCCAAGTTAGCAGCATGTGCGTCTTCATCTCTGTGACCCCCAGCCCGGGGGCAAGCCTGCTCCGCCGTCCCAGGGCTGCTACTCTGGGATCTACTATCAGCCGACCCGCACCCCCGCTATCCCCCTCCCCCCCACCCCCAGCTCGTCAGGAGAGCCCTGTGAGAAGGTGCTCACGCCCTGCCACACGGATCCCTGCCTTCTTCATGCTCGTCCTATACTTAGTTTTACAATGTGGGCTCTGCTTCTTGAAAGTCATCCAAATAAATAGAAGATGTTTAAAATAAACTTCAGTTGTCTTGTTTCCCACCGCCCCCTCACTCCCCACAACTGAATGGACAAACTGGCTTCTGAGCCCTTTAAGGAATGCTAGCGGGCTCATGTCGTGAACACCCTGCAACCAGTTCCCTCCACAGGTGCCTGTGTCTCCCCGCAGACACCCCCACACCCTGAGGGCAGATGCTGCAGCAGCAGGAGGCAATTTCCCCCCGCTGTGCTCTTGGTGTGGACTCACTGTTCCCATCTGCAACCACCCAGGGTCAGGGGACAGCATGGGAGGAAGAAAGGACATAAGGAAGCCTGTGAGATGAGGGGGAAGGTGCCTCAGGACTCCAGCTTCGGCCCTCACAGAACCCTTCTTCTGCGCCTTTGCCCCCTCCACAACCCACTCAGCCTAGGACCATCACCCCTACACTGTTCTGTCCCCTCCCCCATTCTTCTGCACTCCCCTCCACCTCCATGTGCTGAGGTCCTGTCAAGGCTCACGTCAAATGCTACTTAACTGGACTTCCTGTGTATCACAGGACACACCGCTTCCTCCCCGAACATTGAAGTCTATGGCTCTTTCTCCCACGACCCATAGCATCATCTCCAGCTTCATCCCTGGCGACCCCGGGATGCTGTCACTGAGCATGCTTATCATTGAATGACTGCATTTGGGACTGATAGGAATGGACCAGGTGTTGGTAGCCAATGTCATTTCTGAACAGGTTGAGAAATAACTTGCATATGTCTCCCGAGATCACCAAAGAATCACCAGTATTTTATTTGGACCGGAAAACAAAAACATTGGAGTCTTATGATGTATCAGGGACCTGTTGCTGCACAAGTGACTCCAACATTAGCAGCTCAAAACAGTTTTAGCTGAGGTCTCTGGGGCAGATTAGCTGCATGGCTTCATGATTCTTACTCAAGTGACTCATGAGGTTGTAGTGAGCTGCCAGCTGGGCCTGAGAACATCCGAAGACTTGACTGGGGCTGGAGGACCCGCTTCCAAGATGGCGCCTTCACAGAGCTGTGAGCAGGCAGCTCAGTTCCTGGCCACGTGTGCTTGAGTCCTCATGACATGGATAATTCAGAGGAATCCAAGAGAGAGCAAGGAGAAGAAGCTACTATAAAGCGTCCTTTATGACCCAGCCTCACAAGTGACACATGTCCCCTTCCACCATATTTTACTGGTCACACAAGGCCCACTGCCTCACGAGGGAGAGGCCTCCATAAGCATGGATACCAGGAGATGTGATGAGCAGGGGTCTTCTTGGAAGCTGGCCCACATACTATGATACCCCCATATACTTGGCATAGCAGGGGGCCTCTACTTTTTTTTTTTTAGAGATTGATTTATTTATGCATACAGAGCTGGGATACAGGCCAGAGGTACAGGGGTGGTGAGAGGATTCACCAGATACAGAGCAGGGAGCAGAACAGGCAGATCGAGGAAGCACACTGCTGAGGGGAGCAGCGGACGGGTCAGCAGAGGTCTGCTGTGCCATGTGGTCACCTCCGGGGCCATGCTGAAGTGGCTTTAACTTCTTGGTGCTGTGCTTTATTTAACCCATTGCGCCACCAGGGAGGGCCGGGGTCTCTACTTTTTGTGTGTGTGTGTGTGATTATAATTTTTTTTATTTTATAACAGTTTATTTTTACATCATTTTGTACATTTTTTTCCATCTCAATTGGAATCCCCGTGGGTTTCCCATCACCAAATCACCCGTGTGCCATCACCATAATCCCATGTGGGGCCTCTACTTTTATCCCAAAATTCCCCTGTCTCTGAGCACAACTAAGCCCAAATGTGCCCCCTCAATTCTCTAACCTGGAGTTCCCACCTTCCCACCTAGTCACCAACATTAAGGAGAAATGGGATTCATCACCCCCTTCAATCTTCACGCCTCCCGCCCCCCACCCCCATAGATTCCTTCAGAGGCCCGAGGTTCACCTGCTGAGGAACGTCATGGAAACTTGGTGTTCTGAGATGTCACGGTCTCGCTGTGAAGTTTCATAATGCTGCCAGGTCAGCAGCACTGGAGCTGCTTACACTGGTTTGTGGCCGATGGCCCATGTCTAAGGGGAGGGAGAGTACAGGGCAGGAGGGCGGGCGGGTTGGAGGCCGAATGCCTTCTCCTTCAGGCTGGAAGTGAACAGGCCCACTCAGGTGCTCTGACAGAATCTTCCCCTTCTGGACATGATCTTAGGTTGGATTTGGGAGCAACAAACCAGGACATGGCAGAAATGTGAATGTGACTTGGGACGTGGGGTGGAGATACCTTGAACACAGTTTTCTCTCCATCAGGCCCTCCCCTTTCAATTTGCAAAGTTCTTCCAAGACCTGAGCACTACATGTATTTGTCTTTTTTGTCTTTGTTTTGCTTAATGATAAGTTTCATGGCCAGTGAGGTCATTAAAAACTTTTTTTTTTATAAATAGGTAACTCAAAAAATAAAATTATAAACCCAGAAGGTAATAGTTAACTGTTTTAAACACTCAATACGGATCAATCCAGTTACTCATCACAAGGACCCTAAGAAGTAGATCTAATTATTATCACCATTTTTTTTTATTGCTGAGGAACTGAGGCTAGAGAGGTCAGGCAAGTCTGTGGGTGTCAGTCAGAACTTGATTTCAATTCAGGTTGTCTGGCTCCAGAGTGTATGTCTCAAATGCTACACACTACTGACTGTCACGTATTTTTTAAGGTAATATGCACATTTTTAAGATCAAACATGCACAAGAAACTTTTTTTTTAATTTTGAAAATTTCAAATTTTTTACATCATTCTTCATTTGGTGCCTTTTCCCATCTCAGTTGTAATCCCCATGGACTTCCCATCGCCAGTTCACCCGTGTGCCATCACCACAGTCCAGTGCGCTCTTCCCACCCCAGTTCCGATCCCACTCCTCCTCCCACCCCCATAAAACGTCTCTGGTTTATAGTTGTTCATTGTTTTCATTTTTAGTCTACTACATTTGTCAGTCTTTCTCTCTCTCTTTTTTTTCTTCCCTCGTCCCTTATGCTCCTGTTATGAGTGAAACCACCCGGAATTTTTCTTTCTCTTTCTGGGTTACTTCACTAAGCATGATCCCTTCCATGATTCCATCCATGTTGCTGCAAAAGGCATAAGTTTATCTTTTTGATTGCAGAGTAATATTCCATTACTCACACAGGAAACTTTAATCTTACACCATGTTTATTCGAACCATACCCTTCTGAGCCTTAGGGGGTACAAACAATTCCTCGGCCCTTGTGGCTACTTCAGGAGAAGCTTCTCTGTAAGAATCAAGCCTCCTTTCCAGAGACAAAATACTGGTTCCCCTCTCCCCACTGTTTCCGGATCTGGGTTGGAGAAGAATGGAAGAGATATTCTCACCCATGTCTTACAAAGACAAAAACCAAGTTTTAGAGAAAGGATGTGACTTGCCTGATGACACACCCTTGTAAATGCAGAAAGAAAATTCAATGCAAGGTTGTTGCTCCAAATTCGTTGTTGTTCCTTCTGGAACACCGTATTCCCACCTGACTTCCTCTGGATGGCCTTTCTCTCCTTTCTGTAGCAAAGTCTCCCCTTAGAAGCCCTGTGAAGACCTGACTGGTTTAAAGCTCATCCCAACCTCAGAACAATGCAGCCACAGCCCAAGGGGGTGAACTTGTCACCTGCTCCCTGGGCCAGGTGACCTTGCAAAGCACACAACTCTGCCGCTGCCAGGAATGTATATTACTCCTAAGTGCCTTCAAAAGAAGCAGCTGCTGGGGTGTCACAGCGGCTGCTGGGGTGTCACGGCAGCCTCCAGCTGCTGTGCCCGGAGCTGCTACAGCGTTCACACAGAGACCAGGCTTTCCTGCCTGCTCCCATCAGTCACACACACCATGGGGACGCTAGAGCCAGGCTATTGCTGCTTGCCATGGACTCCTCTCCCAGGACCTGGCCGAGGCCCTCTGCACGCTGTGCTCCAGTTGCAGGGCCTCCCTCCGCTCCCTTCCTTCCCAGGTCAGGCCAAGAAGGCAAAGGCGCTCGCTCCTTTCTCCTGACCCCTCCCTTCCTTAGAGGGGCGTCACCCCTCAGACACTTGCACCTCTCATTTGCCTCAGCATCTGTCTCCTGCAAATCCTGAACAGACGCCTCCTCGCTGGTCATAGACCCCACGCCAGTCTGCTCCCCGGGATTCCTTGTGCCTGGTGACTCTGTGGCAGAATGCAAGTGTGGTTTCCCTGTCCACACAGCGGACCCTGTGGAATCCAGTTCCATCCACAGCCAGATGTGAGGACAGTTCCCGAGTCTGGAAGGAACCCTGCTCCTCCCCCTTGTCAACCTCCATCCAAGAGGGAGGCTGGTGGAAGGCAAAGGGCCTCAGGGCCCAAGTGCTAATCCCGTCTCTACTGTAGGGCTTCAGCTTTCCCCATGTGGACAGTGGGACTTCGGCTTGGCTGGCCTGGGTGGGGAATGAGAGGGACAGCAATGGCCATGTTCTGGGTGTGAGAAGTGTGCTGGTAGCTGGTGAGGACGGAGCTACTGGCCCTACCTGTTAAGACCAGACCCGCTAAGACTGGATGAGTGGGAGGCAGCCCCGGGAGACATCAGAGCAGGTACTGGTCCAGAGTCATGTCCTGATCATGTGAGGTGCTGTGCCGGGGGTCCTGAGTGGTCTTTGGCCCTTGGAAGAGAAGCCCCCTGAGGAGCCAGTCAGGGAAGGTGGACAGAGAGTAGCAGTATGGGAAGGTCAGGTTGCCACAGTGGAGACCATGGGAGTACATGGAAGCTGGACAGTCCTCCAGCGAGGGACTTTGGAATTGGGTTTTGAAGGCTGAGTAGAAGTTTTCCAGATAGGGAAAGGGACGTTCTCTAAGAGCAGATGGAATACAAAGACTTAGAAACAAGAAGCTGTGTTAAGTATTCTAAAGCAGACACGACATGGCAGGACTGGGGTGGCGGTGGGCCTGAACCGTGCCCAGACCACGAAGGAACACCAGCTGAGCCCACGCCCCACAGCCTTCCCTGCTCCATGCAGGAGGTAGGTAGATGCGAGTCTTATTGTCATTTTGCAGATGAGGAAACAGAGGCCCCAGAGAGCTGGAAAGGGGCGCTAGCAGCACTCCCTAGGCAGTGTCAGAACCCAGCCAGGCCTGGGAGCCAGAGGCATGCTTTCTGTGGGCTATGCCTAAGACCAGGTTTCCCCAGCTCCCTCACTTGCCCTGGCCCTCTGACTCCAGGGAGCAGAGTGTACCCTCTCCCTCCCCGCCCACCCCCACCCAGTGTCCTTGTCCTGCTGACATCATGAGCACGTGGAGGAGCAATATGTAGGGATTCCAGGGAGGCCAGAGTGTGGGAACCAGGACAGATGCTGCTGGCACTGCCCCAGAGCCGGGACGCCTCTGGAGTCTCTGGGCACTGCCAAGGGGGCCCTGGAATGTGTCCGAGGCCCCTGGCTTTCTCCATTGCAGCCTCCCCCCCAAGGGCCTGGGAAAACCAGGGAGGTTCTGGGTGTAGGGCCCATCATTCTGGCCCTGGGCCGCCCCTGCAGGTCTCTGCTGCCTGCTCAGGAAGGGAGTGCATAGGCATCTGGACAGCAGGTCAGCTCTGGGAGGCCCCCAAGGGCCAGAGCACCGTCCTTGTGCTTCTCCCTCCCAGAGAAGGGGCTGGGGGTGTGTGTGTACTGTGGATGGACAGACAGACACAGACAGATGGTCCCGCTCACCAGCCCCCCCCACCCCCCGGCCCCAGGGGTAGCTGTGCACCGCCTGTTCTGCACATGTGGCTCCAGCAGCTGCACATTCCATCAGGGACCAGCTGTGGCAGCAGCTGTGGAGGTGGGGAGTGAGCGCTGATGGGCCCCTGGGGAGCAGGGGAGGAGGGCAAGGGGAGGACAGGAAGGGCCTGGGACAAGCAGGGGTCAGGGACGGGGTGAGGCTCAGATTGTTCTCAGGATGGAGCAGGAGAGTGGTGATGGGGACGCTGCACCTCTGGGCAGGGGGCCCGCGGGTGTGGGCCTTGGCACAGAGAGCCAGGGCAGGCCCAGCACACTCTGGCCCGGCTTGGTGCACAGGTAGACCAGCACAAGCACAAGGAGAAAGACTGGACAGTTGGCTAGGTCAGACAAGTGTTGATGTGCTGTGCTGCACTGCCCAGTGCCCTGAGCTGCTGTGTCAAGCATCTGAGCACCCCCAGACCCCTCCACCACCCAACAGAGGTGCCCATCCCAGCAGAAATCTCTGGAATCCTATTCCAGTCTTGGGCCTACATACAACCCAACTGTGTGGCGCCCAGGCCACGTCTGTTCAGCACTCTCAACACCAGCCTTGAGGACCTAGAGCAGGGGGCAGAGTGTGAGAAAGTAATGCTGGACTGAAACCTGCCCCTGAAGCTCTCCTCCCGCTGCTCAGCTCAGGAAGGGGGGCGGGGTGTCCCTCTTTCTACAGCTACTGGGCATCCGGGCTTGCCCCAGCCCCATCAGCAAGCATAGCCCTCCTGGTGCCTGCTGGCTCGCTGCTGGCTCGGTGGTGGCATCCTCTGCTGTGGGTCTGCGCTTTCTTCAGACCTCCCCAGACACCTCTCAGCCATGGCATCTGGCCCTCTGTTTCTGCCTCCTCCGCACAAGGCCTCCTTGACCAGAGGGCACAAGCTCCTGTCAGAGCCCTGAGCTGGCGAGCAAGCTGTTGCTCTCCGCGCTCAGGGCTGGCTCCCAGTGCTCCATTCTTGCCAGCTCCCTCCTCCTTCCCAGCGTTTCCCTGGCTCTGGCTCCCCAGGGCTCTATCCTAGGTCCTCCTTCCTGTTCCAAATAGCTCTGGAGATAGCTCATGTATCACGTGGCTTCAGCTACTGTTCCCGAACCTCTACTCCAGCTCAGACCTCTCCCTGGGTGCTTCGGAGTGCCCTGTGGGTCTCACAAACAGCTGCCACTCTGAACTCCTCCCCTTCTCCTGTTTCATCTTGGTGTCTGCCACCATCACCCACTGGGTCACCCGGCTGGGGAAGCCAGTGTCACTGGGACCTGTCCCCTCTTGTGCCTCTAAACCTGCCCCTATTGCCTGGCCTATTGTAGGAGTTTCCTGATGGGTCTACCCCACTCTAATGCATGGTGTAGTGGATGCCAGCCTGAATTCTGGTGCCAAGCTGCCTAGTTAGAATCCCAGCTCGACCCTGTGCTCGCTGTATGATCTTCGGGAAATGATTTAACTTCTCCATGCCTCAAATAATGGGATTGTAATAAATAGTAGCAGTAATTTCAGTTCTAGGATTGTTGTGAGTTTTAATTCATAAATATATGTCAAAACGGTATAGGGTCTGGTATATGGTAATTACAATAAGGTTTGTTTTAATTACTGTTATTGTTATCGTCATCCTCTACTTAGTTCACAAAAATTTTAAATGCTTACTATGTGCCAGATACATTGCTGGGTACTAAGTGCCATATGAAAAAACAACAAAAATGATTGCTGTCCCCGAGGACTTTATAGTCAAGGTAGAAGCATTTTAATAAAAGTTATTTGGAGTTACAGTTTCCCGCTCTGAGTCTTCCCATCTTAAAATAAAAGCAAAAGCAGCCCTCCCGGGTGGCACAACAGGTTAGGACACATCACTGCAAGCCAGCTGCAGCTGCTTCAGTGTGAGTTCGATCCCCGCCTGCCCCGGAGGTGACCACATGGCACAGCAGACCTCTCCTCACCCACCCACTGCCCCCCTCAGCAGTGTACTTCATCAGTCGGCCTGTTCTGCTCCCCACTCTGTCTCTGGTGAAGCCTCTCACTGCCCCTGCACCTCTAGCCTGTACCCCAGCTCTGTATAAATAACTAAATCTTTACAAAAAAAAAAAAGAACAAAAGCAAAGAAACCTGGACTCCACATCTCCTTACTTTTCCAGCACAGTTAAGCTTCCAAGTGGGCTTATTCTGTAGGTCAGATAACCACACACCAGCTCTGCACCCACGCTGGGTGGTGGAGAATCACTAGTGAACAGAAGAGATGGGTCTCCCCTCAATGAGTGTATCTTCTGGGGGGGAACCTGGACAGAAAGCAAGTACATCAACATGTGTTGATGTGTAACGTCCGTGATCCAGCAGGTGGTAAGGGTGGGGGCACGGGGTGACTGGGGTTTGGTGGTTATTCTAGATCAGGGTGTCAGGAGAGTCCTCTCTGAGGATAGAACATTTGAGCAAAGACCTGACTGAGACTAGAAGGAGAGAATCTGAGAAGATGTGGGGTGAGAGGAGGCAACAAACATGAAGTCACGTAGCAGGAGCAGGAATGGCAAGATACTGGGATACTGGAGGAATGGCAAGAGGACTCTCGGGGCTGAGTGTGCAAGACCTGAGCTTGGGGCCCTGCACTAACTTGGCATCGGTACTAGCGCGGCCTCTTTTCCCTCTCAAAGGGCCGGGGGCGCATTATATAGTTGCCCTGTGCATAGGTCATGGTAAGTAAGCAGTTGGCATTTTATTCTGGATGCGGTGGGAGGTCTGTGGATGGTTGTGAGCAGGCTTGACATGACCTGTCTGACATCCAAAGGATCGTGACCAAGCACCCGAAACGCTCTTGACTCCAAGAACATTCCCTCCTGGTGCTCCTCCACCTTCCTGGCTAGTCCTGCTCAGTCTCCTCTGGCAGCTTTCTCTTCTTCTCAGCATCTAACTCTTGAAGTTTCTCTAGACCAGTGGCTCAGGGGGTGTTTTCTCCCTCTAGGAAGTTTAGAATTGCCTAGTGACCGTTTTAATGGTCATGACTGGGGTAGCTGCTACTGGCATTTACTGGGTAGAAGCCAAGTGTGCTGGTAAACATCCTACAATACACAAAACAGCCCCGCCCAATAAAGGATTTTTCCACCCCAAAATGTCAAAAGTGCGTGGTTAAGAACCACCGCCCTAGATTAACACTGTCCAACAGAAATATAACACAAACTGCAAACACAATTAAAAACTTTCTAGTAGCCATCTTTTCAACTAAAAAGAAAAGGAGTGACATTAATTCTAATAACATGTTTTATTTCATCCACGTATGTAAAATAGCATTTCAACATGTAAGTGTTTGACTTTCTTTCTCCCTTTGAATTCTCGAGTGTATGACACAGCACACGTGACCATTCGGATCAGACACACTTCAGGTGCATAGTGGCTACGTGTGTCCTGCGGCTGCTGGGCGAGGGCAGAGTGCCAAGATTGGCACCAGACACTATCGCCTAATATTTCAGTGACACATATTAGGTAATAAAGCCTGGTGGCTGCGCTGGTATCCAGTTGCCTTTTTGAATTCTGATCCTTCCACTGACTACCTGCTCACCTTAGCTAGAGTTACTCCACCTCTCCTTGCTTCTGGTTTTCATTCGTAAAGTGGCGATGATAATAACATTAGTACTTGATAGAGTTGTCAAGAACTAAACGAGTTTACACTGTATTATAAAAGAGCTTCAGGTGTTAATAATTTGTGCTTACCAGGTGTTATCTATTTAGCTAGGCCCCTCCTCCTTGCCTCCATTCATGCTTTCTCTCTGGATAACCCATGGACTCCCAGAGTTTTAAATGCCACCTATTACGAAATGACTTCCAAATGGACTTTTTAATGACATCCAGCTTAGCCCTCTTTTCTGAGTTCCAGATCTCCTATTTCACTCTGCACCAATTTGATGGCCCACAGCATCTAACACAAATTGCCCACAAAGGAGCCTGTGACTCCCTCTGCGAATCTGCTCAGTCCTTGCCCGCCCATCGTTACACAGATACCTGGGACGCATGGTTGACTCCTGCCTTCAGGGACTGTATAGTACGTAGATCATGCAACTTTGATGTTGGCTGAGACCTGACCCTGCGTATATGTGCTCACAGAAGTGAGTGCTGACGGCTTTGGTAGAAAGAGTCCTTAGGTTTAGCTGGGGTGACCACCAGGGCCTCCTGAGAAAACACATGTTGCGGGTCCTGACTGCCCATGCCAGTGGTGTTCCAGTGTGTGTGTGAGTGTGAGTGTGTGTGTGTGTGTGTAAGCAGCAAGTGTCTGTGGTTGTGTGTGGAAGGGGACATAGGAATGTTCTTCTCCACCACCATAATTAAGGGTCCCCGGGCAGGTCTTACAGGGGATGAAAGGGCCGTTCACCCCATTTTTCCTCTGTGTCCTGTTGGGTGGACCAAAAGGGAAGTCTCCTCTAGTGTCTGACCCACCACGGCAAGGCCACTGTCCCTGGCCCCTCCTGCCCCTGACGCCTACCTTCCTTGCTTTTGACCCCGAGGGCTTCTCCAGATACTGGCCCACTCTGCCAGTGACTCCCCAAGAATTCTGAGCCTCCCTCCAGAGGCAGGGTAACTGGAGCTCCCATTGACTGAACAGTTTAGTTTGAGGAGTGTGGAAAGGAGAGTGGAGGGTGCCTCTCCCTAGCACCCTCAACCTCTTTTGAGGTCCTCAGACTTCAGGAAGTCACCCTTTCTTAGTGTTCTTGGCCTCCCAGAACAGCACTGCCTCTGTTGAACTGGAGCTGATTCTACCACCACTGTTAAGTCATGTCCTCAGGGACCTTGGTAGGAGCCATCCTGCTCAGGTGGTGAGGTCACACCTTCAGCAGACCCGTTGGGGGGGGACAGCCCAGCCTGGCAGGTCTCAGCCTCCCCCAACCCAAATCCCACTTGCTCTGGACCTCCATGACAGAAGCTGCTGATTCTCGCAGCAGATCAGATCACAGCCACCCTACCACCATCACCAAACCAGACGTATCTGCTGTCACCCGGAGGCCCAGCTGCACAGCTCTGGGGGAGGCTGGGGCATGGCAGAGCGGCAACTCCCCAGTTGGGCAGCGCCGCAGCGAACCAGGGACAGACGGGGACCTTTGTCTTCCCCGGGGGCCTCCAAGGCACCTGCCCAAGGCCACCCAGGGCGCAGCGGCGGAGCGGAGCCCGACCTCCCAGCCGTCGGTGGGGGCGGTGACCGCCCGGGGCCTTCCCACGGCTAGGTCTGCGCGTCACCGCGGGGGCGAGGGGGCGCCGGGGCGCCCGGGGCTGCGGCGCAGTAAGGGCCCTGGGAAAGGGCGGCGGCGGCGCCCCCGGGGCGGGGCCGAGGCGGGGCCGGGGCGGGGCTCGACTTCCCGGCTGGGAGCCCGCACCCTTGGGCTGAGAGCCGGCAGCCGGAGCTCGCCATGAAGCGGCCCAGGGAACCCAGCTGCTCCGACAGCGAATCCGACGGACCCATCGACGTGGGCCGGGAGAGTGAGCTGAGGTAAGGGCCGAGAAGGAGAGATGCGCGCGCCGAGGGCGAGCCGAGTGGGTGGGGGCCTGAGCGCCGGGACAGGCTCAGGAGTTGGGCGCCAGACCTCGGGTGCGGCCTCGGGAGACGCGGGTGTGGGCAACAGCCCGCAGGTGTGTGGGGGGAAGGAGGCAGTGTGTGCTGGGTGTGCCGTTCCACCCACCAGAGCCTGGGGTCCTGCGCGTTCTGCGCAATTTGGGGCTCAGGATGCTGGCATGGAGGAAGAGTTCTGCTCGCGAGTCTGACGTCCAGTTGGCGATCATCTTTCTGTCCAAGTGCCCAGGTGGGCCTACTGGCGAGGAGTTTTCCCTAAAGCTCTTAGGAAGCTCTCACAGACTGTCGGTACCACCCCCCACCCCCCTCCGGAATTTGCTGACTCTGCAGGATGAGCATACTTTCCCAATTTTACCCTTGCTCGGGTGCACTTTTCATATTAATGCACAAAAGGCTTCCAAAGAAGAAAATCTCCTTTCCCTCGAGCAAATTCCCTCGACTTTAGAATTCAGATTTTTGAAATTGAAGAAAATAATAACTGCGTTGCCTGTGATCAGTGCAAGGACTTAGACTCAGATTCCAGTGCTCTTCCTGCTGCACCTCTTGCTGCCAGTGTCTTCGTATATATTCAGACCTTTCGCATACCTGTAGAACAAACTGCATTTATGCTGTACTGCTACTTCTTCATTCTATGAACAATCTAAGTTTCTGTTTGTTCATCTGTAAAATGGGTGCAAATAATAAGACAACCTCATAGGATCATTGGGAGAATCGATTGAGTTAATGCACGCCAAGGGTTTAGAACAGGACTTAAGCAAAAAACATTTAGTGTCAGGCACCCAAACATGTGATACCCAGAACCCTGAAAGAGCATCAGGGACTGACTGGGGATCTGCAGGCATGGGTCCCAGCCCTGAATCTGCTACTAATTCTCCGCATGATCCTGGGTCTTTGCTTTTCTTTCTTAGTCTGTTTCTTCATCAGTAAAATAAAGGAAAGGGGTTGGGAAAGGGAGGGCCATCTGATCTTGGCTCATCCAAACCTAACACTCCAGATTAAATTTGGAAGAGGGGTTTAGTTCATTCTTAGGATGCTTTTGAAGATATTTCATCATTTCAGTCATCCCTAGTTTTCTGAGACCAGGGAATCCTTCTTCATTCAGAAACCACAAAAATGCCACCAGCTTCCAATTATTTATAGCTTATAATAGGAGACAATATGGCAATAGATAGTTTCCTTGCGTCCTGTACAGTAAGTTTTGGTGTGTATAACACAATTTCCTATGCAACTTATTAGCCTTTTTAATTTGCTTAGCAGGAACTGCTATTTAGAGAAGCAATTGTGGGTCTCTGTCTGCTAGAAGCAGAGGAAAGTTTCAGCACCATGTGGAATGAGGTTAAGGGTATAGAGTGTGATCTCAAACTCAGTGTCATAGGGTCTTCAAGAGTCAGAGGCACAAAGCTGACGCCAGAACACTGGGCTGATCCTACGGGGCTTCTGTCCTCCAAGAACTTGCTGCTTTGTCAGTGACATGCTGGGTCGCACAAAGCCCGTGCGGGCTGTGAGGACACCCGAGCAGAGGGGGCTTCTTGAAGGTGATGATGCCTGGGTCCCGACATAGAGGCTCCGTGGGCAGTTTTCCCTATATAGCACTTTGTCCTTTAAACCAGAGTTGGAGGGACATTTTTAGAAACTGCCTAGTGTCTTGGAGAAGCAGACCCCCTCGGAGGAGAGAAAGCAGCTGGACATCTGGCAGTGGCTGCCTTATAGACCCCTCTTTGTAGCACTCACCAAAGCACCCTCCCCCAGGCAGACATCAATGCTCCAATTCAGGGAGCGCTGAACGATGCCTGCTGTGGCCCAGACCCCGGGCTGTGTTGGGGGGCCCAGATATATCCTGCTTGGCCTCTGCCCTCGGGGAACTCTCAGAGAAGAAGAGCTTCTTGTACAAAGAAAACCAGATAAACAGTGACAAGGGCCACAGGAGCAAGACAGCAGCCTGCCCGGGGTCAGAGGCGGGCTATGAAGCACCCCCCTCCCCAACTTGAGATGTGAGAGTGAAGAGCAGGGTGCCTTCCACCATCACCCGAGGCATCTGCCTGGTGGGGGTGTCCTGCTCTGTCTGTGGGACTCACCCACAGAGCTCCTGTCTGAGCTCAGCCCTCTGACACATGCTGGGTCCCAAACGAGACCAGAAACCTCTGTCCACCCCCTCTGCAAACATGTAATGAGCACCTGTCACATGTCTTACCGGATTAGGGTCTGTGGCCACATGGTGCCTTTGAAGTCAGATAGTCCTGAGGTTTAGCGCTTACCTCCATTAACTCAGGCAAGTGACTGTACCTGTTTCTGAACCTCAGTTTTCCCCCATACAAAATGGGGTGCAAATATCTCCCTGAGTGAGGTTTTAATGAGGTGATGTACCTGAAGATATAGCTCCCTGCTGTGCCACAGGTAACTCCTAGTGAATGTTGCTCTCTAAGGGGTCACCACTCAGCTGGAGGGTGCCTGATCAGGAAGCAGAGTGGTCTGATGAAATGACTAGAAGCCTGAAGACTGGATTTATTGGGCAGGTTCTTAACTCTTGGTGTCTCTGTCATTCCATTTATCATATGATTATTTTTCCTAAAAGGGAAATGGGCCCCACAATACTTAACCCGCAGGGTTATTGTGCAATGAATGAGAAAGTAAATGTGGAAGTGCTGTCCAGAACAGAAAGTACTGGCTATGAGGTATACATAATGGGGTGATGAATTTACGGGTGTGCTGGGAAGAGCACTGGAGTACAGGCCAGTACTTGGCTCGAGTTCTGAACTTGCCCCTAATCTGCTGTGTGACCCAGAGCAGATCCTGTCCTTTCTCTGAATTTACTTATTTTACAAGCAGGCTGAGTACTCTCTGAGGTCCCTTCATTGGGGACACTGTGATTCTGCCTTTGTGGGATGCCCTATTACGGCGATCCCAAGAGGCAACTGAGGGTGAGTGTCAAAGGTAGTCAGGATTGGCAGCCAGATGAGCTAAAAAGCTGGCTTACCCTCAAGAGACCACAGGAGTCTGGCTAGGGACCACTCGAGACCACAGAACAGCTCTTGGTGGTCAACATATCTTCCCCAATTCTATGAAAATCTGCCCTATTTTCAGACTCTCAGACAAAAGGTTCCCACACCTCCTCCCACTGTCAGGGCTAGAGCACAGCCTGGAAGCAAGTTCTGGCTGAGCTCTTGGGAGCCTTAAGGATAAGGGATTGGAGGGCTATTCAGACAGACAGGAAATTGGAATTAGGAGGGAAAACAATGAGAATTTGGAGCCAGAAGACATGGATTCCCATACTGGCTTTGTTCCTTAGCAGCTGCATAGGCTGGACAAACGGCATTAGCTCTTGAGACTCAGCTTTCCCATCTGTAAAATGGAACCTTTGTGAAGCTCAGGGAGGGTAAATAGGAAGAGTCATGCCAAAAAAACTGTGAGTTGAGGTTTGCCCAGGAGATATGGGAGTGGGAGGAGATGGATACGGCAGAGCAGAACTGACCAAGAGCTAACCCAACACCCCTAGAGGTGCCTTATCCAGCCCCCAGGGGCAGGTGAGGGAGGAGGCGTGTCTTAGTGTACCGTGGTTCTTGGGGCTCGTCCTGAGTGAAGCTCTACAAACAAGCTATCCCACAAATCTCAGGATCTGGCCATCTGAACTCCAGACCTCGCTACTGAGCCGTCCTTTCCAGGAACGTTCATAGGCCTCTTATCAGCCCTTCTTGTCCAGATGTTAGATGGGAAATCATCTTTTCCAGATGTGGATGGACAATGCCAAGGGTGTAGCAGTAGAAATTCACAAGTGTTGACCGGGTCTCTCCTGCAACCTTCTGTCTCTGAGCAATTGATGGAAATGATCCAACCTCTGTGCCAAGAGGGCGGTCACATGGGCTAGGGCCCTCCTGGGAGCCACTGATGTGGTGCCCCTTCTGCAGAGGCCTGCAATGTGGATTTCATGGTGCTTGTCTCTGGCCCACAGTTCCATGGCAAAGACGAGGGCAGGAGGAAGTTGCTCAGCCACGAACAGTGCCATGTTCCAAGCACATGCTGAGCACGGGCTATCATCGTGAATGAAACATAGTTCGTAGTCTTAGGCAGACTTTAATCAAACAACTGCATGTAAGTATAAAGCCCCAAAAGGGCATAAATGCAAGGTGGAAGTGCATGCAGCATTCTAGGGCAGTGTAGAACAGGAGTTACCTGGTGGGGGTGGGATTTGGGGAAAGACTCCTTTAAGAGGGTAACATTTGAGTTGTGATCTGAAAGCTGGTAGACGTTATAAGATAAAGGGCTGGGGGTTGGGGGTGAGGGAAAGTGGAGGCCAGAGAGTTCTAGGCTAGGGGAACAGTATGTACAAGTCCAGGAAGGAAAGCATTCACAGGCTGGTGCACACAGCACAAAAGGCTTGAGTTTGGGAGGTGACAGGGGCCAGCTGAACCACCTGGAAAGATGGTGGCTTTGATCCCAAAAGCATTGGGAAGTCACTGAGGAGTTTTAAGAGAATGGCTGACAAGATCAGATTTGTATGGGCAAATAGGCTTGTTAGGGGGCAAAGAGACCCCAAAATAGTCTCTTGCTGTGGTCCAGGTGAAAGACCATGAAGCTTGGTCCTGAGAATGGCAGGGCAGGTTAAGAGGACAGATGTGAGTTGGTTTCTAGACACAGAACTGGCAGGTTTTCAGGAGGTGGGGTGAGGACACAGGAGGAATCAGAGAACTGGCCTTGCAGAGATGAGAGATAGGGTCCTTCAGGAGGTGGAAACCCAGGGGAAGAGAAGCAGGTGCCAGGCGGAGGCAAGCTCATGGGTTCCTGCTCAGAGGTGGCATTTTGCATTATTCAGGAAAATGTAAAGTCGCCTGTGTAAAGTTATTTGCTGAAGTGATGTGTCCCCTGAGGAGCCGGGTCTCTGGAGGGCTGGGACCTGGCTGCCAGCCCAGTGCAGTCCCAGACCCCTGGTGCCCCAGGGAGTTGACCAAATGAAAGGTCCTTCGCGCAGCCAGCAATCCTCACACCCCTGGAAGACAGCTTCTGAAGCGGCAAACCGTTAAGAAGGTGCGCGGTCTGGGGATGGTTTCAGTCAGCGTCTGGGCGTGGAAAGCCAGAGGAGGTCTGAGCCCCTTCCCGGCGGGCACTTGGCGGGGCGGTGGTGTGAGCAGCACTGCGTTGCTCGGGTCGGCGAGGGCGCCCGATGTGCCGCAGGGCTGGGGCTTCGGGGACCACAAGGCCCAGTCCCCCAGTGCGCGAGGGGCCTGTGACCCAGACGCCGCCTCCCCCTCGCCCCGGCCGCGCTGCGTGGGAGGAGGCGGCAGCTGCAGCGCGGGCGGAGGGCCGGCGGCCGGCGCGCCCGGCCCGTGGGAAGCGGCGGCATCTGCTCTTTCCACGCTCGTTCCCAGCGGCTCTCTCTGAAACCCAACCCGCCGGCCCGGCCCCGCCGCCGGCGGCCCGTGCCCTCGCCCGCCCCACCCCGGGGATCAGGGGACCGGATCGGGTTGCAGGAGCCCGGCCGCGGTTCCCCGACGCCAGCCCCGCGGCGGCCAGCCGGGCTGTTCATGGGGAGCAGGGGCACTGGAGAGGCCAAGAGCCAGGCCCCCCAAGGCTGCCTTACAAGTGTTCTCCAGCGACCTTGAGACTCTCGGTGGAAAACTGAGCGCAGGGGACTACTTGGCCTGGGGAGAAGTGGGTCCCCCGGGAGAGGGGGAGACATAAAGTCCCCCACTGTATGTCTTCCTGGCCCACTCAGAAGTGGGCTGTGTTGGCCTATGGCTGGGCTCCAAGGTCAGCGGGGGTCAGGGAGATGGTCCCTCAGCTCTGAAAAGTCAGTCTTTCTTTTCCTCTCCAGCCAGATGGCCAGGCCGCCGTCCACTCCCAGCCCCTCCCAGATGCAAGCCAGGAAAAAACGGAGAGGGGTGAGTGTCTCTCTCAGCAGAGCTGCCAGACAAAGGTTACCACCCAGCCAGAGAACTCCCCCCTCCCAGCCAAGCTGCCAATATGCTAGGTTCAAATCCAGACTCTGCCGTAGCTAGAGGGTGGGTAACTTTGGGTAAGGTGCTTAACTATTCTGTGCCTCAGCTTCTCATCCTTGTAACTGAAATAATGATAGTGCCTACCTCAAAGGGTTGTTTTGAAGATGAAGTGGATTAATGTAATATACTCAGAACAAACCTGACACACAATTATTTATGCCAGCCTTTCCTTGAAGGGAAGCCCAGAAGTTTCATTTCTTCTCAGTGTGCTGAGAATGGACGAGGGGATAGAAGGCCCCCCACCTTTGCTCTTGACCATCTTACCCCAACCCTACTCTCCCCCCAGGATGCACTGGGAGCCAGATACCTGGGATCTGGCAGAGCTAACCCTCACTAACCGTGAGGTCCCACCCACCCCCATTTTCTTCATCTGTAAAAGAGGGTCATTTCTGCCCTGCTCTCCTGTTCTGCTACCAGTGTCGTAGGGAGGATTGCGACAGTGCAAATGAGAGGCTTTTGCAGCTGGATAGAGCGTGCCCAGTGCCTCAGGCCTCCGTCAAGTTAGCATCTAAAGGGGTCACTGTGGTGGAGAGGGCCTCCCCAGGGACTGCTGCCTCTCCTCTGAGCGGTTGGTGCTCTGCTGGGTTTTAACCGGTGGTTAAATGTTTTAAGCATCACTCCTGCAGACCCACATGAGACTTCTGGGTTCTCCTCCTAGTTTTGGCCTTCTTTGCTGGGTGGCCTTCTGTGAGCCTCAGTCTCCTCCTCCGTGGAATCAGATGTATCTACCTCACAAAAGCACCGTGAGGGGAAATGTGAGTCAGTGTCCATCGAGGCACATTGGAAACTGATAAGCCCGCAGTAACGCCTGTCTCTGTTTAGATCATCGAGAAACGGCGCCGGGACCGCATCAACAACAGCCTCTCCGAATTGCGGCGCCTGGTCCCCACGGCCTTTGAGAAGCAGGTAGGCGAGGGCAACGCTCATGCAGGAGGAAACACCACATGGGGGGCAAAGGGTTCATTCCGCATGGCGTCCCTTACTGGTCTGTAGCAGCTTCTGGGGGTGCTGTGAGAGCCTTGACTGCTTTCCGTACCGGCCTGGGGCACAGGGAATGAAGGCCGTCTTCCCAAGTGCTGTGCCTTCAGGTCTCTCATCCCATTCAATTGAACCCTCAAAATCATCCGGAAAGGTAGGGTCCTGGTAAGGACACAGCAGCACAGAGAGGTGGAGTCACTGTCGCCAGGTCACACAGCTAGTAAATAGCAGAACAGTACTGGGATGCTGAACAGTGTGATTCTTTTTCTCTTTTTAAAGGTTGAATTATTTATGCATATAGAACGGGGTATAGGCCAGAGATGAGGGGCGTAGGGGTGAGCAGATTCACTGGAGACAGAATGGGGAGCAGAACAGGCAGATGGACTGAAACACACTGCTGAGGGGAGCAGTGGGCAGGTCAGGCGAGGTCTGCTGTGCCATGTGGGTCACCCCCCCGGCTAGGAATCAAACTCATGCTGCAGTGGCTGTGATAGCTTCATGGTGCTGTGATTTAACCCATTGAGGCACCAGGGAGGGCCCAGAACAGTGTGATTCTAAACAACTGATGTGTTCAGAGCTGTTGAGCATGGAGGTTGTATGGGGAGTGAGCACTGGGGACTATGCTTCGGCAGACGAGCTACAGTGGGCAGCCAGGTGACTCAATCAGATCCTCTCCCTCTGCCCTGGCACTGGCAGTGGGTCACGTGCCTTCCTTTATGTGAGAATATTCTGGTTACAGAACCAGATGTGAACTAGACCTGGAAGTGCCCTCCAGGGCCCACATGGAGCGTCTCACCCTTGGGTTTCCCCCTGGAGACCAGGTGATGCCGGAGGCCTAGGAAAACTTTCCCAGGAGATGGAGGTGATAGAGGAAGAGCAAGTGCTTCGGGGGTAAAGAGATGGACTAGGGTTGGGTGTGGCAAATTGACCTCGTATTCCCAGAAGGGCTGGCCTAGGGGGTGGTGGCTAGGCAGGAGGGCCTCCCTGGTGTGGGGTGCACGAAACATGGAGTGGACGAGCCCTGCCATGGCGAGTGTGCAGTGAGGACAGTAAGCCAGTACCCACTGGGGGCAGCATGTGAGGCCAGGTGGTCTCTGTCCACCCCACCCAGAGACCAGGTTGCGAGGAACCACGAGGAATGGTGTCAGGGAGAACTAGGGAGGGAGGTTTCAGGGCAGATGGCCAGCAATGCCCTGGTCAGATGGACCAGACAAGACCTGAAAAGATCTATTCGATTCAGACACAGTGGCCGAGGAGAAGCCCAGGTGCAGACAGTGGTGGAATGAGGGGGAGAGGCAGGGACGGTGTGTGCTGGAGACCTGAGTGGCCAGGTGGGCAGCAGAGCTCACAGGGGCTCAGTCTCTGTCTTCTGTGCACACAGGGCTCCTCGAAGCTAGAGAAAGCCGAGGTCCTGCAGATGACGGTGGACCACCTGAAAATGCTCCACGCCACGGGTGGGACAGGTACCTATGTCCCCTTCTCTCGGGAGTTGTTCTTGCCAGAGATAGTTGGGGGCTTAGCAGCAAAGCAGACATGGCTCCTGCCCCAGGGAATCCACAGTCTGCAGAGGGCTAACGCGGATTCTGGCGGAGCTCGCTCTCACACCTGCCGCCCGGCTTTCGGCATCATTTGCTCTACTTCTGGTGTCTCTGTCTTTCCCAGCTCTTCCTCAAGTTCCTCCTTGCAGTCTACCGCATCCTATTCCTAAGTCCCCTCCTGGGCCGCATTAAACAGAAACATGACTGAGCTCATTCTCGCTGGGACCCCAGTGGGGCGGCAGGAAGGGTCTGCCTGGGGGTTCACTTCAGCCACAGCGGGTTCACTGGCATGCCCCTCTGGCCTGGCCTTCTGGGCTGTCGTTTCCGTGGCACGGCTGGATGGCTGCGTCCCGCTCATCACTGAAGACGGGCTGCGGGACAGAGTGGGCACAGATGTAACTCGTTCCGAGTCACGGATCAAGACTTTAAAGACTGTGGCTTTAAAGACTTCTGGGCGAATTCCAACTTTGTCTCTAGGAAGCCTCGTTGTGTTTCAGTGACCTTGCAGTTCAGAATCCGTAAAAGTGCCACAGACCCGGGCCACGGACTCTTAGTCCTGATCTTAACTTGCTCTTCCCAAAGGGGACAGTTACTGCACAAAGCACCAACTTGCTGCTTCTTGGGCCTTGACCTGCAGCAGTGTCATGGGGGCGAGGGGGTGGGAAGCAAGCAAGTCCCACCCCAGAGATTCTGAGCCAGAGGGCCGGGCTGGAGCTTGATGCCGATGACCTGATGCAGGAGAACTGGTGACCCACAGTTCAGATGTCTGTCTCTGAGCCCCAGCAGGAACGACATCTCACGTCATTTGAATCTGTGAGCCCTCAGGAGGTGTTTTCTCCTAAGGGCTGATAGGAAGACAGAGGACTCTGGCTTAGCGCACCAGCTGTGGATTGGAATCCTCACTGCTAACTCACTTTATGATCTCAAACAAGTGGTTTAACTTCTCTAGCCCTTGGTCTCCAAAACAAGAATGATAGGCTTTTCAGAGAATTAAATTAGATAATGCAAATGAAGTGCTTGGTAAGTACTCTGCAGATGCTAGTTTAAAAAGAACAGTGAATGCTGAAAGTGAAGCAAAGCTCAAATTCATGCAGCAAAGCAGAGAACCCGGCGATAAAGCAGAGCCCCCAAGAGGCCTGACTCCACATGTGTCTTCTGCCAAGCTGACCCTCCACGGGGACCAAAGAGAGCATCCCCAGCCTAGTGGCACCTGCCGAGGACCAGTGTGGGGTCCTGCGCTCCAGGTTGCCCGCCACAGTGAGATACACGATAGCAGACTTCATGCATGAAGCATTTCTGTGACTGCTTCATTTCACTCCACCCTCCCCATGCTGCAGCAGTATGTGATGGTCCATCTCTCAGTAACGGAAGCTGAAGCATAGAGATTGAGCCACAATCAGGCAGCACTATTCTTTTTAAGCTGGATTTGCACCTGCTCCACCCCTCCAACGACCACCTGCTTCCTTGCCACGCTGAACTGCCTTCTCCCAAGTCCTCCCAGTGCTGAAGGCTGCTGCCTCCTCCCAGCTTCCTTTCAGCAGGCAGGAGCTGCTCCACATGTGTCTTCTGCCAAGCTGACCCTCCACAGGCATAGCCCTTCCATACCTGGCAAGCATCTACCTAAAGCAAGTTAGCTCGCTCACAGAGTTGCATCTCTGAATCTACCATGAACTTATATTTTATAATGACTTTACAGTTTAATGAGTTCATTTCAACCTCAAAACTCATCCCTCTCTATTCTAGGTAGAGAGGATCATTCTTACTTTGTAGATGGGGAGGCTCAGAGGGTAAGCTGACTTGCCCAAGGCCACACAGACGGTGAGCGAGGGAGGCAGTCCAGAACCCAGTCTGGCCCCAAGCTCGGTGCTTACCCCACCCTGGTCAGCCCTCACCGTGCTTTGCTTTGCAGGATTTTTTGATGCCCGAGCCCTGGCAGTCGACTTCCGGAGCATCGGCTTTCGGGAGTGCCTCACCGAGGTCATCAGGTACCTGGGCGTCCTGGAAGGGCCCGGCAGCCGTGCAGACCCAGTCCGGATTCGCCTTCTCTCCCACCTGAACAGCTACGCAGCAGAGATGGAACCTTCGCCCGCAGCCGCTGGTCCCCTGGCCTTCCCTGCCTGGCCCTGGTCCTTCTTCCACAGCTGTCCAGGGCTGTCAACCCCAAGCAGCCAGCTTGCCATCCTCGGAAGAGTGCCCGGCCCCGTCCTGCCGGGTGTCCCCTCCCTTGCTTACCCCATCCCGGCCTTCCGAACCACTCCCATGCGCAGAGCCGCTGGGGCCATCCTGCCGGCCAGGAGGAGTTTGCTGCCCAGCCGAGGGGCACCTGCAGCCCGGAGGGCCCGCCCCCTGGAGAGGCTGGCTGCGCCCTTGGCCCTGGCCTCAAGCAGCAGGGCAGCCCGGAGCAGCCACGTGGCACCGCTCCTGCGGTCTCCTTCCCCCACACCTCCTGGCATGGCGGGATCCCCTGCTTATGCGGTGGCTCCTGCCTCTAGGTCCTCTTCTCCAGGGCCACCGGGGAGGCCAGCGGGGGCTGTGTGCTGCCACTCCTGGGTCTCTGAAATCACCGAAGTCGGGGCTTTCTGAGCTGGTTTTCCTCCCAGGAGTGAGGAGAGTCCTTTTCCCAGGAGCTCTCAAAATGGCGCTGCCTTTTCTGCTCTGCTTCCTGGACTAGCTTCTAGCCGAAGGCATCTTCACCCACCAGAGGCCTGTTCCTCCTTTGGCCCATCAACCCTCCTCACTGCTTGTCCTGCTTGTCCAGCCAGCTCTCACAGAGCTGTGCTGATCTCAGAAGCTTGGTCTGGTTTCTGACCTGGATGGATGAGTCCAGGGAGAGCCCCTAAGGGCTAAGGGCCATGCCCATTGTGGAGCAGCAGGCTGAATCTCAGCTCTGGGAACAAAGCTCCAACCTGAAAGCACAATGACCTGAGGCAGGCTGCTTTCCTCCAGACGGGCTAGAACCAGAATGTAGTGTCTGCCTGCTCCCTAAAACTGGTAACTGAGCAGGGGCCACAAAGCCGTCTCTTGGGAACGGTGTCTGGCCCTGCCTGTTTGTCTGGCCAACCCCACTGCAGCTGCACAGGCCCCATTGCAGCCAGGCAAGCCCACTGTCCACGATGGTCAAGGTCTGGGGACTGGAGTCCCAGCAGGGCCTTCTCCCATCACCTTCCCAGCTGCAGACACTCACCCTCCAGTTGACTGACAGCTCCCTGTGCACAGCTGGGAGGTCTCCAGGCAGCATAAATGCTCAGAGACAGGGCGTCCTCACCACCAGGCCTCGACAGTGCCCCCAGACGGGAGCCAGGACTGAGTGTCTGAGGATCCAGCGCCCTGCCTCTCGCGGGCGTGAGGTCCTCGCTGGCGCATGGCGTGAGGGCACGTTCCCACATGATGGGGCCCAGAGAGGAATCCTCTGGGGATTCAGCACCAGACGTTTGGATGCCTGGTTTGCATCCAGCTCACGGAGCACAGACGGCTGGAATGGCCAAGGGCTGTCAGGCCAGACAAAAATAACTACAAGGAGGGGCAAGAGGAAGGACAGTCAGAGGCGGCTAGGCCCTTCAAGGTCACACAGTGGGTGGAGGGCCTGAGATCCTGCTCACCCAGGATTCCACACAGCTGGCTCTGCTCAGAGGTCATTTCATCAGCCAGCTCCAACTGGGCCACTTCTGCCCCCCCCCCCCAGAGGGAACAGATGGCAGCCACTGCTCCCAGCGGGGCCACAGAGACTGGAAGAGAGGGCCAGACCTGGGACTGGCATTCAGCTCGACCAGTGTCACCAGACCAGTTGTTGAGATGTAGAAACACTACGGTGGTAAATGTCATCGGTAAATAACGGGGCTCCTGGGTGCCCCCACCATGTTTTCCCCCAGGACCCTGTGATCTGGCTGATATCCCAAGGCCACACATCTTCTGGCTGGCAGTTCTTGGCCATTTATTCTACACCTGTTGTTAAATACTTCAAATATCACCCCTGGGGAGATTCTCCCCCAACTCTTTGATGGAACTACCCCCAGTGGCTGAATTGAGGCACATTCATGAACTCAAAGGTGGAGTTTGCAGAAACCCTGGGGGAAAAGGGTCCTTTCAGAGAAGTGGGTAAGAGAGCAGAGGTCACTTAGGTGACCCAGAAAGCTCTTTTGAAAGTCCTCTCTTGGAGGCATAAAGAGCTGAAGTAGTTCTTTCACTCCACGGTGTGAGTCAGCTTGCTCAGTGTCCTCCTGGACCATCTGAGGAGCTCAGCAGTGAGGAGAGAGGGCATCCCCTCAGGAAGTGGGTCACCAGCCAGCACAGCCCCTGAGGGAGACAGAAGGTGGGGGGTGGAGGGGGGCAGGGCGCCTGGCGGGTTCCCAGGAGCTGGGAGAGGGGGACTGAGGGAGGTTGCAGAGACTGAGATCAGCTTCACCTTCCTCAAAAAAGAGCAGAAAACCTGCGTCCTCCTTCTTCTCTGCCGCCTCCTCGTCTTCCTCTTCCCCATCCTTCACCTCCTCCCTCCCCCTCTTCTTACCTGCCTCAGGTGGCAGCTTGCTGTTCCCAGAGACTGGTCAGAGCTGCAGTGGGCCACTCCCTGGCCTTTCACAGGGGGGCTGTGGAAGCACAGTTCCATGTCTCAAGTCCCCAACTCCAAAAGAACTTGTTGACACCACTGAGTGAGGTGGAAATGGCCCAGAACTTTCAGTATATTTGTTGATCTTGGGTTATCCTCCCAGAAATATGGGCGGTGGGGGCGGGGTGAAGGTAACTCTATGTATTTGTTTCCTCAGTAGAGGACTTGTTTATATTCCCAGGCCTCTCTGGGGCCCCTGACTCCCACCCCATGCTGGGGTTGTCGCAGACAGCCAATAAAGCTTTTTTTTTTTTAGTTCTGGAAACCTTCAAGAGATTCTACTTCTTAGCGATCTCTGGAGTCCGCCCACTTCTCGCTGAGTCCACAGCTATCCCCTAGTTTGGCTCATCATCTCCCCCAGTCCCTGCTCTCACGTCTAAGGGTTACCTGGAACCTCTATTTCTGTCTAAACAGCAACCAGAGAGGGCCTGAAACCTACGAATCATGTCAGGTTACCTCTAGTCTCAAACCCTTAGTTACCCTATTATCCTAAAAAAAAATTCAAGCTCTCTGCACATCAGAGACCTCACGTCAAGTCTCGGTTTCTGCCGGAGAAATCTTAGGTCTGTAATTCTGCCACCCTGGTCTGCCTCCAAGCCATCCCCAGGACTTCACATGTGCAGGTCCCTCTGCTCAGAATGCCTTTCCAACCTTTTGCACGACTGAACCCTTCCCACCGTCAGGCCGTGGCTGAAAAGCCACCTCCTCAGAGAGGCCCTCCCTGATTACAGTATGGAATAATCCATCTCAAAGTCCCCAATTCATTCTCCATAAGGAACTTGCCATTGCACACCGGCTTGTGTCTGCTTGTTGGTATCTCCCCTACCAGGATGTAAGCTTCCTGAGGCTAAGAACCATGCCTGGGCTGCTCTTCACCCTCCACTCAGTGCCAAACACCGTGCCTGGCTCATAGTCAGTGTTCAGTAAACATTTGTGGAATAAGTGATCTGGGACAGCGAGGAATCTCCCGGACACATGGTGCTGGATGGCATAGGCGCCTCTAAGGATGAACACCCCGCTGACTGGCGTTGGGGTAGGCGTGAGAGCAAAGTGAGAGCAGGGCCAGGGGACAGCAAGTTCTAGCAAATGACCCAGAAGCTCAGGCCAAAGAAAAGTGGAGTGTGTTGGCTCCGGAGGGCACCGACTGCTGAGAGTGGCAGGCTGTCCTTGCCAGCAGTATTGTTCTCCACTCTTGGTCTGGCTCACAATAAATCCAACAAACATTCGCAGCGGTCCCCTCTGTGCCAGGCCTGGCTTGGCAAAGCCAGGGGTAACAAGGGCAGCGATGCCCTGAGGGCTTGTACCTCTGCCTCAGTGACAGTTCGGGGAGTGGAGAGTGCTCTGTTGAGAAGGCCGAGGCGACACAGAGTGGAGCAGGTGCTGTTGACTGGGGCAGCATGGAGAAGGAGGAAGCCTTCCTGGAGGAGGAGGCGGGATTCTACTGTTCTAACAACAGAGAGGATCTTCTGAGCAAAGGTGACCTCAGCAAGGGGCCTCTAAAAGCAGACCCTGAGTTAGCACAGGCCCTCAGTGACAGGGCCAAAGCAGGCTGGTCTGGGCACTGCAGCCAGGCTTCCTAGCTCAGGCCCCGACTCCTTCACTTAACCAGAGCTGTGACTTTGAGCAAGATACTTAACACCCCTGCACCCCAGCACTCTCATCTATAAAACAAATGATGCCATAATTGGTACCAACACCCTGCTAAATGCTTTTGTGGGTGTGCTTCACCCATCAGGCTGAGGTGATGATACCCAAGGTTAGGTGAGGATGGAGTGGGAGAAGACGTGTGAGCCTCGCAGGGCCTGGGCCACCTGAGGGCTCGGTCAATCTCAATCATTGTGTTCATGGAAAGAGACTGGACCCAGACTGCAAAAGGCCTGAGTGTTTGGATGTCAGCAAGGCAATGACAGACACAGAAGGGTTGGCCAGGAGAGGGCAAGATCAGCTCTTTAAGAAACCCATGCTTGGGGTGGTGTGGATAACTGACTTAGCGGAGGAAAATGTAGACTCAATTCCACCTATCCACTGGGGACACCTACTTGGCTTTCTAAAAACACCAGTGCTCAGACCCCAGAGATAGAGTCTAATGTGTCTGTGTTGGGTAGCCCAGAAAGATTAGAATTTCTGTCCTAGTAGAGGTAAATTTCCATTCAGTAAATGAACTGGACTCCAACTTGTGCACCTGAGAAGGGTTGATGTTTCTTGAAGCCAAGCAGAAATTAATTTCAACCAAGGCTTCTCTGTCCTCCTACCCCTGACTCATAGTAGTTGCTTAAGAAACTGTGCCAAAAGTTTTGAGGATTTGGACCTCCCTGGTGGCACAGGGGTTAAGCCCAGCCATGCAGCCTGAGTTCAGTCCAGCCAGGGAGCTGACCCCTATGGTGCAGCAGACCTCTGCTGTCTCACCTGCTGCTCCCCTCAGCAGTGTACTTCTTGGATCTGCCTATTCTGCTCCCCACTCTGTCTCTGGTGAAGCCTCTCAATCCCCATACCTCTGACCTGCAACCCAGTTCTGGTATACATAAATAAATAAATCTTTAAAAAAAAAGATTTTAAATAAATCTTTTAAAAAGAAGGTAGGAAAACTGGAGGAAGCTGATCTCACTGATAACAGCAAACACTTGCAGTCCTTGACCTCCATGACCTCGTGTAATCCTCACCTTGCCCTGTGAATTATTATCTCCAGTGTACAGAAGATGACCTTGAGTAAAAGTGCCCCAAACCTGCAACACTAGTAAATGACCTAGTCAACATGAAAACGCGGTTCTGTTTGAGTCCATCTTCACCAGCACAACGCGTCCTTCCAGGCTGCCAATTTTGATACAAACCCAGCATGTTCAATGCCTGCAAGACTGGGGGGTTGAACTCTATTGAGAACAACTCAGCCAGTCTCCTCTCCCCTGTGCTGGGAAGTGGGGGGCTCAGCTGCTGACCCATAGGGCCAGCAGTCACTCGCTGGATAAAAGAAGCAGCTAATTTGTCTCACATGTAAGAGCCCTCCAAACATTCCAGGTCCTGATCTGGAACGTTGTATTCTTTCTGGAATCGATGTAGACTTCCTCGGTCCCAGCTTCTTTTATCTTGATCCCCTGCCATCCCGGACGGCACTGTGCCTGCGTGGTTGAAGCTGGGTCTCCCTAGGGTCCAGCAGGCAGAGGGGAAAGAGCTTGTTAGAGACATGATCATAGTCTTAAAGAAGTAGCACCTCTGTCCACTCAGAGGTGAGAACCTAGGCAGTCAGCCAAGCCAACGGTTTGGAAATGCTTCTCTTGCTCCGGTCTCTGAAATAAGTGTGAATGGACACTGGCAGATAGTTTCTCTCACGTCTCTTTTAGCTACCAGCCTGGGAGGTTGAGAGGAATGGGGGCGAAGGCCACGGCAAGCTACCAGCTGCCAGTGAGCCGTGACTCTGTGTGTGCGTGGGGTGTGCATGTGTGTGTGTACATGTGCTTGTAAGTAAATGAACTAGAGGTCGATTTCTTTTGAGAACCAGGCAGAGGGCCTTCACCTACCACCCTGATCCCACAGCAATAAGCTGGGCCCCCCAGTGGAGTTCTATCTGCGAAGAGTCGCTGTCTGGGAAGAAGTCTCCCCAGCTGGGGAAAGCCAGGGAGCAACTTGAACAGTATCTAGAGGGAAGTGGGCCTCCTGGTGGCATGGGGGTTAAAAACAGTGCTGTCACTGTGATAACAGTGATATTGTTATAACAGAGGCAATAACAGTGCTTATTGCCAGCCACTAAAGCACAAGTTCGATCCCCAGCAAGGGAGGTGATCCACGTGGTGCAGCAGACCTCTCCTGTTCCTCCCCACCTCCCTGCCCCACTGCTCCCCTCAGCAGTGTATTTTGGTCAGTCTGTCTGTTCTGCTCCCCACCCTGTCTCTGGTGAATCTTCTCCCATGCCACCTCTGGCCTGCACTCCAGTTCTTGTATGCATAAATACATAAATCTTTTAAAAATTAAAATGGAGATCTCGTATGATCCAGCAATACCTCTGCTTGAAATTGACCCCCAAATTAGGTGCTTCTGTGTTCAAAGCAGCACTGTCCACAATTGTCAAGTCCTGGAACCAGCAATGAGTCCATTGAACAAGAACTAGATAATGAATTTGAGGGATATATACTCAGCGGAATACTACTCAGCTATTTATAAAGCTACTTATTCAGCTATTTATGAAATCATGCTTTTAGGGACAAATGGATGGATTTTGAGGTGATTCTGGTAAGAGAAAAAAGTCAGGAACTGAAAGACAGATATCAGATGGTTCCCCTTTTGGGGGAAGTATAAATAACCGATGACCACATACTGGCAAAGCACAGCAAAAATAAGCCTTAGACTCTGTGAAAATATACAGGTTAGGGACCGCCCTGGTGGCACAGAGGGTTGAAAGGCAGCACTACAAAGCCAGCCGCAGCTGCAGCGGCTTCAGTGAGTTCGATCCCCACCCAGGGAGGTGACTTACAAGGTCACCTTGTAACAGACCTCTCAAGGCTTCACCTGCTGCTCCCCTCAGCAGTGTACTTTGTCAATCTGCCTGTTCTGCTCCCATCTCTGTCTCTGGTGAATCCTCTCACTGCCCCTGCCCCTCTGGCCTGTACCCCAGTGCTGTGTGCATAAATAAATACACCTCAAAAAAAAAAAGAAAGAAAGAAAATATACAAGCTACCAGAGAGAACAGGGGGAAGACACTGGGCACTGGCAGGGAGGTTTGGTGGAGCATGAGAGTGGCATGTGCACATATGAAGATATGAAAATGTACCCCCACATTGCTAAAGGGCTGACATGTAAGGAGATACATGCTGTGTACCAGGCTTTGTCTGTGGTAGTTGTTACAAAGCCACAGAGAATTCATTTACCAGACAAAACCTACCTCCTGCTCGGTCTACACCTCCTAGAAACAGACTGGGAAACTTGTGGGCTTGACTGCATTCATAATCAGAAACCCCAGCTGGGGTACCCCGGCTTCTCCACCAGGCTGGCTTTTATGATAGCGGCACTGTTACTTGGCCTCACTGTACCTACCCTCACTCCCTGCTTTCTGTCATTCTCAAAGGTGAGCCTGCTTCACTCCTCACACCAGAATATGGAGCTCTGGGTGACCTTGAGAACAGTATTATTTTCTAAAGTCAGCAGTAGGGAGGTATAATTTGCATTATAATTACAATAAGATGCACCAACCTTAAAGCACGATCCCTATCCGATGAGTCTTGACAATGTATGCACGCAGGTAATCACCATAATTGCAATATAGGCGCTTCCCACCACCCAAGCTTCCCTCCTACCCCTTAGCAGTCAATCACCTCCTACCCCACCCTGTGCAAACTGGTCTGCGTTCTGTCACTGGAGTTTTGCCTTTTTTAGAATGTTCATATCAGCGGAATCACACAGCACCTACCTCTTGAGTTGGGCTTCCTTCAATCACTGCAAAACTAGAGCTCCAGAAAATTCTGCGACTCCATCCTTTCTCTTCATCCACCACGTGGGCGTTGCACATGTAGATGTTCATTCACCTGCGGATGGAATTTGGGTTGTTTCCTGATGGTTTTTGAACACAGAAAAGACAATGTAGAATTTCATTTTTTGGACTATACAAATCATTAAAGTCACTAATTCAAAACTAGTTCCTTCTTAACCTTTAAAACTCAGCTTGTATGTCCCCAGCCATGGTAGCACGAATTTGATCCCTGGCCTGGCGACCCACGTGGCACAGCAGACCTCTCCTGTCTCGCCCGCTGCTCCCCTCAGCAGTGTACTTCGTCAATCCACCTGTTCTGCTCTCCACTCTGTCTCTGGTGAAGCCTCTCACCGCCCGTGCACCTCTGGCCTGCGCCCCAGTTCTGTATGCATAAAAAATAAATCTTAATAAAAAAAGATGTACTCCTACTCAAGGAGACCACAGTCCTTCCAGCTCACCCAGGCCACTGGTCACCAAGAAAGACCTCACTGGGGCTGTGGTCACCAGTTACATCCTCACCAAGACCTCAGATCCTGTTTATGCTGCTGAATATCTGACCTGAAGGCTTCCCAGAACTCTCACCACCTACCTCTGGGGAGAGCGAAACAGTGACAGGTGTCAATTTTAGGGGCTCCTTCTGTTTGATTCAGGTAGAACAGGGAACTCTCCCCCAACTGTGAGTCTCAGGAGGCTAACCAGTGACCCACGCTGCCTGGTGTCCCAAGGCCCTTTTCAGGTCCACAAGTACCTGCAGGTGGGATTAAAAATAACAAATAGGCAGCCCAAGAGCAGCACTACCTGAGCTGTCCCCCGGCAGACACTGTGAACCTACTCCTGCTCCCCTCCCCCTCTCTAGGAGCACACAACCCAGGTGAACCCCACAGGTCCCTGCTGGCACCTCCCTTTTGTTTTCTGACTATATGACCAGCTCACATGACTGCCTTGAAGATAAGGGGTCCTCACCAGAAACCCACTGGCCAGCACCTTGACCTCAGACTTCCCAGCCTCCAGACTGTGAGAAAATAAATTCTGTTGTTTCACTCGCCCAGTCTCTGCTATTTTCTTACCACAACCCAAGCTCACTGATTCAGCAGGTTTGCCATCGCCTTGGGGTTTCACCCCTTGCACTCAGCTAAGCACTGGACACACAGTAGGCCTGCAAAAACTGCTGAATAAACAGTGCACACCGCTTCTCACTGCCCTCCTGCTCCAGCTGTCTCTACCCCCCCCCCCACCCCAGGTCAGTCCTCAGATTCCCCACCCAGGCTGCTTTGAGGGAAGGACAGAGAAGGCCAGGCGCTTCTCCCAGAGGCAGTGTTGGGAGGGCAGCTCCCCTTCTCCAGCCTGCTGGACACACCGCAGTGAGGGGGCTGCCCGCTCACCCCTGCCCCGCCCCTGCGGCCACAGGGCTACCGGGAGCCAGGCCTAATGAGTTGACACTGGCACATGAGATGAAACTCTTCTGCTTCCCTGGATTAACTAAGCAGCGCTGTGAGAAAAAGAGGCCTGTGGCTTGGCCTCCCTCAGGGCCGGGTTAATGGGTAACCGGTTGGGCGTGCTCCCGTGTTTGTGAGCGAGTGTGAGCCGAGCGTGACCACCAGTGCAGGGAGCAGTGGGTAGGAGGAGTGGGCCTGACTGTCCCGGGCAGCGGTCTGTGCTTCTGTTGGTGACACAGATGGGGGTGTGGGTGTGGTGGGGGTGCGGGTGTGGCCGCAGCAGGCTCCTGAGGACACTGCCCATCCTGAGGTTCTGAGGAGGGCACAGGCCCAAACATGGTGTAGCTCTGCTGGCCCCTGTGTGGTCATGGGCTGGGCAAGGGGGCTCCAAACTGCCAGCCCCAGGCCTCTGAAGATATCCAGAGGGCTCCTGGATACCCAGAAAGCCTGCTCCCTCTCCTCCTCTGTCTTCACCTGAATATCCCTTCAGGGAAGCCTTCCCTGACGGGTTTTTAAACAGCCAGCCTTTTTCCAGCCCCAGCAACGCTGTTCCCCTCAATGTTCAATTGCTCCCCACTCTAATAATCATGGTAAGAAAATCACATTAATTTTTTCTTAGTTTATAGCAAATCTCCCTCCCACAATGCAGGAGCTTGGGGTGTGTGTGTGTGTGTGTGTGTGTGTGTGTGTGTGTGTGATATTTCACCCCTGTACCTATAACAGTGGTATCAGAACACAGTAGCCACTTAGTAAATAGTTAATAACAATAGCTTCAGTTATCAAATACTTAATAAATACCAGACACTGCTTTAAATGCTTTTCCTGGATTATCTCATTTCGCTTTTGCAAATTTTTTTTTGAGTAAATCCTAAGTCATGATCACGTGATGAAGGTGAGGCGCAGTGCACCCGTCCCAACCAGTATGTGCTAGAGTCAGTATTTTGATCCACATGTTCTGATTCTGGAGGCGGAATTGCTAGTTGCTATATTATATTGCTCACAAATAAATAACAGGGGAAAAAAGGGGGGAAAGTAATTATTTGTCATATCCGCAAAAGAAACAATTTTGGAATCAAAATTCCTCAGCTAAAACTTCACATTTTCTATGTGCTACAATACAGGATTTAAACAAGTTTCTTGGCTTCTCTAAATCTCAGGCTCATTATGGGCAGAAAGTGGGGGGGAGAATCAACTTTTTCAAAATCTACCTAATGTTAGCTGTTTTAACGCTTTCATTATATATATATATATATATATTTCACACATTCTTGATCCATTACTTCCCTCTAGTGGTCAATTAAAATAGTGATTCCGTACCTGCTATTTTCAATAGAAAATCGTTAAGCCACGTGCTTCCTGGTTCCTTTTCTCTCTTGGATCCCATTAGTCTTCACGAATTAAGTGAAGATCAGGCTTCCTCAAAAGGAAACAGGAAGGAACAGCTCACATAACTCACTGTAGGAGATTTTCTTATAAAAAATAAGGTACCCAAATAAGCACACATTAAATGGGCAATAGGTTCAACAGGTTTCACACCTGAGTTTCCCAGACTTTTCAAAAAGGTTTTCTTCCTGCATGATGGCTAATGTCACGCATCAGTTTGCCTGGGTCATGGAGGGCCCAGATATTTGACCAGATATTACTCTGTGTGTGTGTGTAAAAGGGTAATTTTGGATGAAATTATTAATGTGTGGATTGGCAGACTAAGCAAGTAAAGCATCCTCCTTGGGGTGGTGAACCACATCTAATCAGTTGAAAGCCTACTAGACTAAAAAAAAGTGAATAAGAAGAAATATGCTTGTCTAACTACTTGGACAGAAATGTTAGTATAATGTAGATGTGTGGCTATGCTGAGATACATCCAGATAATGGAACACTACTCTAAAAAGTAATGAGGTATCAAACCATGAAAAGACTTTGAAGAAAGTTAAATGCATATTACTAAGGAGAAGGAGTGATCATGAACAGGCTGTATACTGTGTGACCTAAACTATGCAACGTTCTGGAAAAGGCAGGATTATGAAGACAGTGAGAAGATCAGCAGTGCCCCCAGTTTTGGGGAAGAGGAGATGTGTTAGGGCAGAACACAGGGCATTTTCATAACAGTGTAATGGCTCTGTGTACAGCTACAATGGTGGACACATGTGACATTTGTGTGAAAACCCACAGAATGTGCAGCACCAAGAGTGAAGCCCGGTGTGGACTTTGGGTGATTATGAGGTGTTGGGGTTGATCCATTATAACAAAGGTTATAAAGGCACTAGTCTGCTCGGGATGCTGATAATGGGGGAGTTCTGTGGGGGGGCAAGTGGGAGCTCTGTACTCTCCACTCAACATTTTTTTAAAGATTTATTTATTTATGCATACAAGAACTGGGGTAGAGGGCTGAGAAGATTCACCACAGATAGAGTAGGAAACAGAACAAGCAGGTCTACTAAAACACACTGTTGAGAGGATCAGCGGGTGGGTCAGGAGAGCTCTGCTGGGCCATGTGGGTCAGCTCCTGGGCTGACCAACTTGGTCTCGAGCTTCCGAAGCTGCGGATAGCTTCACAGTGCTGCACTGAACCACTTGCACCACCAGGGAGGGCCTCCATCCACTTATTTTTGCTGTGAACTAAATACTGCTCTAAAAATAAAGTCTATTGTTAAGAAGCAAAGGAAAACACAAACAGTTGGAAATATGGCATTTATTCATAGATGGAAGTGTTTAATATAGTGACGATGCTGGATAACTTACACGTAAACCTGGGGTTTCAAAACTATTCCCATAATAAATCTAATAAGATTTTTCAGGAAACTAGACAGGCTGATTTCAAGTCCATATAGAAGTATAACAATTCAAGAATAGCCATGAAAATATCCAAAAGGAAAAGACAGAGGAAAGAAAAACAATTGAAAATAAAGAAAACACCAATACAAATTAAAGCTACATAACCATCAGACAGGTAAAAAAATCAAAGTCTTAATAACTGGTGCTGGAGGTTAGGACCTGTAGAAGCACAGACTCTCTGACGGGAATGTAATTGATAGCACCACTTAAAGAGCCATTGAATGATATTTTGAAAAATGGTGTTCTATACAATGCAGCAATTACAGACTCTAGAGAAACTCTCCCCAAATGCTCCCCAGGAGACAATGTCTAGGCCATCAATGACTGCACTGCTAATAGAGAAGAATTGCCTCATCTGCAATGCACACTGGGAGGAAAACAACTATGGCATGTTCCCCCATAAGACAACTGAGCGATGGAAAGACAGGACCTGAGAGTGACATGTATCTGCACTGTTGAGGGAATAAACAGGTGCAGAACTGTATTTACAGTAGGAAGATATTTCAGGTCACATTGTTTATTTTTTTATTGAGTTCAAATTCATATGACAAAAATCACCATTTTAACCACAAATTTTAAAAACTCAGTTGTTTTTATGATCTTGACAAGAGTTGTACAAGCATGGCCACGATCTAATTCCAGAACATTTTGTCACCTGAAAAGAAGGCTCATCCCCACTGAGCTTCGTTCGTTTACTCCTTCTCTCTCCTTTAGCCACCACTAATCCCTTATGGTGTCTCCTGCCTGCCTGTGCGGTGCTGAGGGAGTAGGAATCACACAGGAGGTGACCTTTTGTGCCTGTCTTCTTGCTCTTAATATTCTCAAGCGGGTGCATGTTAGCTTGGAGTAGCTCTCTGTTTCTTTCAATTGCATAAAAATATTTCATGATGTCTAATCCTTCATCGATTGATGGACATTTGGGTGTTTCTTCTTTGGGGCTATTGTGAATAAACTGCCATGAACACACTTCCTGTTCTGCTCATAGACAGAGATTAGAAGAATGTCTATCAGATTAGTAATAACTACTCCTGGGACTGCAAAGGAGGGAGAGGGATTGGGCTGGGGAGGAGAACAAAGGGGACCTCAGATTTATCTGTGGTGTCCTATTAATATTAAAACTATGATGCCAAAATGTTAATGGTTAATTATGCTGGTTGATGAACACATGGGTGTTTGTTATTTTCTGCATTTTTATAAATTTTTTTAATTTTTATTTTTTATAAATGTATTCACTTTTTTTAAAAAAAGATTCATTTATCTATGCATACAAGAACTGGGTACAGGTCAGCGGTGCAGGGGGTGAGAGGCTTCACCAGAGACAGTGGGGAGCGGAACAGGCCGACCTACTGAAACACACTGCTGAGGGGAGAAGCGGGAGGGTCAGGAAAGGTCTGCTGCGCCTTGTGGGTTAGTTCCCTGGCCGGGATCAAACTTGTGCTAGCTTCATGGGGCTGCTCTAGCTTCATGGGGCTGAGTTTTAACCTGTTGCACCACTCAGGAGGGCCAGGACCTACACCTTCCTTAAGCAAAGGCCACAGCATTAGGGGACAGTGGTGTCAGGAAGAGGTGATACCCAGGGCCAGGGACGAGTGGCTGGAGGCCCTTAGAAATCTTGGACTTTCTGCCCGCTGGTCTCCATGAGCCTAGTGGCAGAGCTGGGACCAGACTCAGAGAGCCAGGCTGTGACCCCATCTCTCCTCTGCAGGTCCTAAAAGGAGTCATCTGCTCCCCCTTCCCATCACCATTATCCTCACTTTCCACTTTCCTCCACCCTCTTCTCAAGACCAGCTACATGATTTGTAAGGCAAAGCAAGAATGTGGAACCCCTTGTTCAAAAGGCTGGTGCCAGTGATGTCCCCCTCAAGGGGGCAGCCTCAATCCAGGTTAGGTGGTGTCAGCACACAGGAACTGAGTCCATTCGTTCCTTGGCTCATGCATTCATTCACTCAAATGAGTGCTCAGTACCTGCCCAGCACTGAGTGGGCTCTGGGCATCCCATGGTGAACAGGACACTGCTCAGCTTCGAGAAGCTTTCCATTGTAGCGGTGGCCATGGATTTCATCCCAGACACTAGTCAAAGTGCAGTGAAAGTGGAGGGCAGATAAGCGCAGAGAGCCCTAACCGCAGATACCCAGCGGTGAGTGACCCCGAGGGGATCTGAGGATGAGCAGATGTTACCTTGGCAAAAGATGAGCAGAAATGTGGGGGTGGGGGGGTGGGGAGGTAGGGAAAACACTCAGAGCATTCCCAGCAGATGAGGGCGTCCTCTTCCAGGCCAGGGCAGCCAGAGCCAGGGTGGGAGGTGCAGGGAGCCTCAGTGAGAGTGGACAAGGACTGCATCGATTCCTGCACCTCCCACTTACATCATTAGCACTCCAAAGTGGCTCCCTTTGTCTCCTTACCCTACGCAGAATATTCATGAAATCAAAGGATTGACATGCCACTTCTATTTTTTTCTAGTGCACTAACAATTTTTCCTAAATTGTTAAATGTTCCTCCAAGTCCCGCCTAAAAATCACCCCCATTATGGCCGCAGTTTGCAAAATACTGTTGCCAGTTCCAGTGAGGGCAGCGATGGCAGTGACATGATCTCATTTACACTTTGGAGAAAATGATTATGGAGCTACCTGCAGAATGGATAGCAGGGGCTTGGAAGGCGGCGGGTCTGCCCTGCGGGGGAGTTTGCCCTGCGGTGAGCCCACCCTCCACCTCCACCCTCCACTAAACTACAATCTCTTCTTTTATCTCCCCGCTCTGTCAAGGCTTTTCCAGATAAGTGGGTTCTTCTGTGATCCTCCCATTTCAGCATCTGCCCCAGGACAGTTGAGATTCTGGGGCTGCGTCCTGCACCCCCGAGCGCCCAGCACCCCCGGCCAAGGGAGGCTGGCCACATCTAGGATTTTCGGATCAACCCCTGCGGCCGAGCGGTCCCCACCTTGATTTAATCCCAGGACCCACCTTGCCCTCCCTCTCCCAAACCTCCCACCGCTGGGAGCCTGGACCCCTCGGGCGAGCCTTGACTGCGGGCAGCGGTCTGCTTGTCCGCCCATCCCCCCTGGAAGTGGCGCGCTGCTGAACCGTGAACTCCTTTCACTGCTGCAAGACAAAACTTCTCCACTTGTGGGACTGGGAAAACTGCCCTACACCCCCAGTTCGCTGTTTGATGATGGGGGAGGGGCGCGCCTCGTTCCACCCTGGGCTAAATACCAGGGACTCAAGGGCGAGCGAGACCAGCACACCTGGCACCCCCCACGGCGTAGTGCGGAAGGAGAAATTCCCATGCAAATGAGGAAGAGGAGGAAAGCTTTCTCCCGCAGGTGATTTCCTAAAGGCGAGCGCAGGGCTGGAGGCCGGAGCGGGGCTGTGGATAGGCGGGAGGAAGGACAGACGGCGATGACTGAAACCTTTGTTATGACATTTCAAGTTTACTCCTGGGGGCCGCAGAAGCAGATACGCACTTTGCAAGATAATTTTGAGGGTGGGAGGGGCTGAAGAGACTCAGGCTTGGGACCGGTTGAAGCAGCGGGGCGCAGTGGACCCCATCTAGAGATTGCACTAGTGAGGTGAGGCTCTGTGTCTGGTGCTGGGATGTGGCTGGGGGTGAGGTGAGAAGAGAAGAGGAGGATGCCCACCTTCTGCTTTGCACCGCCTGTTGAGTGGAAAGGGTGAGCCACCCTTGGCTCTCCGCTGGAACTGCAGGTGCCGGCATGAGCGAGGGCAGCTAGAGCCGCCTTCCCGGGACCCCACTCCCGAAAAGGACGCCTTCTAGTTTTCAACGCTTGCTGCAAGATGGCAAGTTGGTGCCGAGATAAGGAATCACACGGACCCCTCTGGGAACAGGGGCTTCTTGGAAGGGGACATACTTGAGTGGGTGCCACCTGGAGAGTGAGAAAGGTGCTGGCCAGGGAAGGGGAACCCCAGGAGAGTGCCAGCCTGGTCTCAGGTCCTGAAGGAGGGGAGGGCCCCATAACTAACTGGGGGGGGGGTACTCGGGGATGCTGCTTCTGGACCAGCCTGCAGATGTGGGGCCCAACCCTTCCTCCTCTCCTGTGGAGGGCAGCAGAGGGGATCCTATTCTAACGCTTCCCAGATGAAATCCTTCACCAGATTCCACCTTCTCATCTTTCCTTGTGTCAGTGGTCAGAGGTCAGACCGAGCTGTTCCTCAGGACCCTAAGCTTGCACACATTAAAGAGATTCTGTCATCCCCACAGAGAGAAAAAGCATATGCCTGGAGTGTAAGATCCTGAATAGGAGAACTAGAGGGAATGTTACAGGACAACTCAATGTGAATTGGGTAGCCTGATTGTGTGTCCTCACACATGTGCTTAAGGCTCAACTTCAGGCACACACAAAAAAGGTTAAAGATGTGTTTATTTACAAGAGAAAAGGGAACTGAATAATTCAGGGAAAGAGAGAGAGAGATAAGTTGCTTAATGCATCCCACCAGCTCCACTGACCTGGAACCCCAGTAACACACTAAAGCAGGTGAAAAGCCAAGAGACCAGCCATGAGGCACCAGGCCCAGGGCCCCCCAGAGCCCACGTGTTCATTTTATATCCAAACCTGGCTGCTTAACTCTACCCTGAGGTCCCAGCATGCTTCTCTTTGGTGTTGATGGGATTTGTAGTTCTGGTGACTGGGGTGAGGGTGGAGTCCACAGAACCTGTATCTGTAGAGTTTGTTCAGGACAGCCTTTCCCCTTATAGGAAGAGGAGAAAGCTTGTGACACACCCAGAGATACTGGTCCCCTCGCTGGACCACTGAGGCCTGAACACTTGCCACAAGTCTAAGGCATCTTCTGGTTGAGAACCATTGAGAAGGGGTCCAGACAAATCTAGGGTAAGGAGCAAAATCAAAGTACAAATCAAGGTAAGTTGGCTGCTCTTGGCAGTCTCCGCACCCCACATGTCTCTCACCCATGTGTATTTCAAGTGACGCTACATTCTCAACCTCAGTGTCTCCTTCCAGGTGCCTCTGGACCCTGTTGCAAGTCCAAAGCCAAGAAGCAAATGCACACTTAGTCCCAGGTTCTGCTCCATGTGGCTTCTGGTCCTCCAATGTTCTATCTTTTCCTCTCTGAGCAGATCCGCCCCACACTAGGTGGGGGAAACTGGAAACTCGCCTTTTTATGGAGATTCCTGCTACAGTTGGGGACCTCCTGTCTCTTGCTTTTTTGACTCTCTGCATACTCCCGTTCACCTCTACTGGCCCTTCAGTGTGGGCCTTTCTAGGGTTTCAGTGTCCTACCTTCTCCTCTCCAGTGACCTCTTCCATATTTATGCTAATCACTCACATATCTACATGGTTATTTGCCCATAAAACTCAAACTGATGGAACATTTACTCCAGGCCTGACATTGTACTAGGCAGTGGGATACAACAGTGAACCAGGTCAACTTTGTGCCTTGACTTGGTGGAGTTTCCAGTCCAGTAAGACAGACATGAGTGGGCAGCAGTGACAGGCTGCAGGGGAAGTTGGCAGAGAAAACAGGGCGATGCGGCCTCGGGGTGCCAAGAAAGCCCTTTGAGGACAGGTGATATTTCAAGAGGCATCTAAAGCATGAGAGTGAGCAAGGCAGTGAAGGACTGGGGAAACAGGGGAGAGAAAAATGCAAGACTGAAATGGGAAAGTTCAAGGGACAGTGTGGCTGGAGCAGCATAAAGCATCAGGTGAATGAGCTTGGGGAAAAGGTCCGTCCAAGCGGTGGGGCCTTGAAGGGGCTTACGCAGGGAAAGGAGTTTACATCTGGTCACTACAGATGGAATTAGTTAAGGTGAGGCCACACTGGAGGAGGGTGGCTCTGACCCACTCTGATTTGTGTCCTCGTAGGGAGAGGGAGGTGATGTGAGGACAGAAACACCAGGGAACCACAGGTGATTATGAGCCAGACTGTTGGCAAACCTCCAAAAGCCAGAATGACAAGAGGATGGGATCCACTTTGGGCTTTGGAAAGAATATGACCTTGCTGACAACTTCACTTTGATTTCTAGTCTGCAGACCTGGCGGACAATAAATTTCTGTTTGTTTTTTTTTTTAAGTCACCCAGTTTATGATACTTTGTTATGGCGGCTCTAGGAAACCCACATTCATCATTTCAAAATCTACCCAGCCACAAAAATTAAATATAAAGACTTTAGGGATAGGGCATGAGAGGTGCTTCAACATCTGATCCTGCCTCCACACCCCCAGCTTCCTTTCCTGCCTTTCCCTCCCCGGAGCTAGGAAAGTAACAGTTAGATGCACTAAACCTCTCATCCCTTAAGTGTTTCCTCCTCTGGGATCTTGCACAGACTCTGTATGGAATGTCTTCTGCTAAGGGTCTCATTGTCTGGTAAGTGCCTGTTCTTTGAAAGCCAACTGTACTCAGCCCACTATGGAGAAATAGAAAAGACCAGTAGACAATGAAAAAGCAATCTATTTTTTAGCCTATTAGCTTAAGGAAAATGCTTAAAAATTAATAATATTCAGAGGTGGCAAGGATTGATGGATTTGGGCTTTTTCATACATTTCTCTTGGAAGACTGAATTACAACAAACGTTTGGAAAACTCTTGACAATGTGCCTTAAAATTTCAAACACCAGGCTCTCCCTGGTGGTGAAGCGGGTTGGGACACAGCACTGCAGGCTAGCCACAGCCACTTCAGTGTGAGTTCAATCCCCGCCCCTGAGCTGACCCACATGGCGCAGCAGTCCTCTCCTGTCTCTCCCGCTTCTCCCCTCAGCAATGTACTTCCTCCATCTGCCTGTTCTGCTCCCTGTTCTGTCTCTGTTGAATCCTCTCACTGCCCCTGCACCTCTGACCTGTACCCGAGTACTGTATGCATAAATAAATAAATCTTTTAAAAAATTCAAATACCTATATTCATTGATAGCCATTAATTTTTTTTTCCTGAAATTCTCCTGCTACATTAAAATCTCTGAAACTTCAGGTCATTTTATTATGCTCTCATCCTGGGAGCATGAATGTCCATGAGTAGAGAGTGGTCGGTTTTGTTTACTTTATTGGCAAACATATTGCGGTAACGTGTTAGGTGCAGCTGGGCTACCTGAGTTTATGCCCCTAACCCAGAGCCAGTACATTTGTATAATCACAGAGAAAAGGTAGAAGGATTCCACAAAACAGTGACTCCGTGTGGGAATAGGGGATTTGCCTTTATCTGTCCTCTCTTCCTTAGTTTGGCTTGTTTCAGTGAACAAGCATTGCTTTTCAGTTTGAAAGGACATATAAGGGAAAAGAGAAGGACCCAGGTGCCGCATTTTTGGAGACATCTCTTTTAGCCTCTTCAGTTTGTTAATCTGTTAACCATCGAGAAGAGACCAGCAAGGCTAGAGACCAAGTCAAAATGTGTTTATTTGGGAATAAATCTGGATATGCAGGGAATTGCATATCCAGATTTAGGCAGACCCTAAAACAAGGTCCCCAGGAGGGACCCAAGTTGGGACCTTCAGATAGAGAGGGAGAAAGGAGGTTGAGGAATGGAGAGTGAGGTAACGGCCAGATGAATGAGTTACAAGGTAAATGGTCAGGAGAGGGGTCACAAAGAAAAAGTAGGTAAAAGTCCTCTTTATCAGTTATTTCAAACAGAATATTCTCATTCTTGTTGGCCTCTTGGAATGTTGGCCGTTTGGCTCAACCCAAGGTCAGATCTGGTTTAAAGAAGACAACAGTCACTTTTTCTGAAGTGACTTTTCTCACCCTATTTTATTTTCTTTCAAAGATTTATCTATTTATGCATAGAGGAATTGGGGCAGAGGCCAGAGGTTGAGAGAGGAAGGAGAGGATTCGCCAGAGACTGAGTGGGGAGCACAACAGGCAGATCCAGTGAAATATACTGCTGAGGGGTAGCAAGGAAGAGTTACAAGGTAAGTGGTCAGGAGAGGGGTCACAAAGAAAAAGTAGGTAAAAGTCCTCTTTATCAGTTAGTTCAAACAGAATATTCTCATTCTTATTCTTTTCTGTTCAGTTCGAGACAGGAGAGATTTCATATGTGGGTTAGGTTCCTGGTGGGGGATAAAACTCAGGCTGCATTGGCGATAAGAGTGACAGCACTGAGACTTAACCTCTGAGCCACCAGGGACACCCCTTTTCTCACCTATTCTAATATCACGCCAGTGAAGTCACATGCTCATCGAGTGTATGCCCCATGGACTAGACTGTGTCTTCTCAGGGCACTTTTCTTGCCATGATGAAGCTTGTTTGTTTGCATGCCTGTCCCTTGTGTTCCCTGTGTCCATCATGTAATAGGTGCCGGGAAATTATTTAATGGGTGGGTGGTTAGGTGGCTACATAGCTGGATGACTCGATGGATGGATAGATTGATGGGCAAGTTAGTTTTTTCTCTTTCCATCTGCCTAACACATTATCTTTACCTCATTCAAAGATCATTGTTCATTTTGGGGTTTGTTTCCTGTGCTTTGTATCATTTCTTTACTGGACTGTAAGCTACTTGAGAACAGTAAGGTTAGCAACCAAGTCATAATGAGTTTATTTGGGAATAACAGGATTGCAATTCTCCATGGTAGCTACGCTCTCAAATCCAAGGGTTTACAAATGTGGTTTTGTAGAGACCTATAGCATGTTCCAGGTCTTTATAATTTTTTTAATTGCTGAATGTTCATATGGATATGATGATTACCTGTGTCCAGAGAAGTATGCAGAGGGTGGACAAAATAGACCTTCTCAAGCTTCATTGGATATCTTGATAAAATGCAGATTCTAACTCAGATTAGGGCCTGAGAAGCTACTTGTTTTTTTTTAAGATTTGTTTATTTATGCATACAAGTACTGGGGTGTAGGCCAGAGGTGTGGGAGGTGAGAGGATTCACCAGAGACAGAGTGGGGAGCAGAAGAGATGAATCTACTGAAATACACTGGATTTCTGTTTGGCAGCGCTCTCCCTGCCTCCATTCCATTTCTGCTTTCCAAAACACCATCTCTACGTAAAGGCCCAGGTCTGTTGTCACCTCTCTAAGAAGACTTTCTTGATCCCTCCCTGTGGTACAGGTAATTGCTCCCTTAGTGTTCAGGCCCTGTCTATGGCACTAACTCTCTAGGTGCTGGGTTGTAATAACTGATCTGGATGTCAGTTGTTCTAACCAGATTGTGACCAGTTCCATGAAATGGAAAGTGTCCAGTCCATCTTTGTAGTGCCACCAGGGTGGGCCTGGGTTCCTCTTTACTGGTCTTCTGAGCCCATCCTACAGGGGGTGGGGGACTCAGGGATGTGATGACCGCTGCCCAGAGCTGCACATCCTGTCTTGGTGCCTGATCCAACCTCTAAGATCTCAAAGGCCTTGACTATGGACAAAGAAGGGTCTTCCTTCCCAAGGGCTAAGCCATTGTTGCTTATAGGAAATGGAACTTTTGTAGGTAGGACTGGCCTCCTGCTGGGAGGATGGGGATGGGTTTCCGTTGCTCTTACCTTCAAAAAACTTCTAGAGTCAAAGCTCTTTTCACAAGTTTTTTTTATGTCTCACACACACACACACACACACACACACACACACACACACACAGCTTCTTACCTCTCTCTCCCAAGTAAGGGCAAGTAGTTCTGTGAATGTTTAGCTCACAGTCCTGTCTCTAGTACCCACAGTCTGGCTCTTAGGAATTCCACAGAAAGTTTGAATGATCAGCAAATGTGGAATGCAAAGCTCTTACATTGCTGCTACATTGCAAAATCTTCACTTGCAGAGACTCCCAACTGCACTCATCTGATCACTTTGAAGTCTCCTCTTCTTCCTCCTCCCAACCCTGGACAGTCTTTCTCTAGACATCTATCAAGAAGAGACCAGCTGAAAGTAGGTTCTAGTCCAATGGGAAAAAGTCTTCCCACCTAGCAAAGGCCAGTTTGTACTAACGTGCTCAGGTCTCTTCCCAGCTTCCAGCCTGGGGACTTGTCCAGTCTTTCCCTTCCCCGATCAAGTCCCATTTGGCTTCTGCAGGCCAGGAAGCTCCCTGGGTGTTTTGCATGTCTTGAAAATACCCTTTCAGACTAATTCAGTGATAACCTTGTACTTCGAGATGGGGAATCTACAATTTTCTTTATTTCCCAGAAACTTGGGAAGCATCTTGGACTTCTACTCTTCCATTAATTACAAATTAAACAGTCTAGAACTCTTGAAAATCCAGCCACTTCCCCCATTCTCCAGAGCCACCACCGTCTTGGCCATCACCTCCTGGTCTTCCTGAACCCACCCTCTAAATTCTTCCCCATTCCACAGCCAGAGAGGTTTCTTTAAAGTGTAATTTGAGTCAAGGTACTTCTCTCTTAAAGTCTTTCAGTGCAGCCCTTTGATCTCAGGATAAAGTCCAAAGGGTTTCAAGTCTCCAAGAGCAGACTGTCTTTCCTCCCACTGCAACTGTCTGTCTTGCAGACTGGGTTCAGCCCACTCTCCCCTCAGGGCCTTTACACAAACAATTGCTTCTCCCTGTCTGCCCTTAGGTGACTGTCCTCAGTATAAATGCAGTTTGATAATAACAATAATTGATGTTACTTAAGTGATCTGTGTGTATTCCTTTATTCTCACAATCACCCAATTTAAGTGAGTACCTTGATTAGTATTTTACAGATTGGAAATCTGAGAGTCAGAGATGGGAACCAGTTTGCTTGAGGTCAGACTGGCAGTAGGCTATGTCCCACCCACCCCAGATGGCCCGAAAAGCCCTGTCCTCAAGCAGCTGACTGTCTGGGAGCCTACCAGTCTGACCTCAAGCAAGCTGGTTCCCATCTCTAACTCCCAGATTTCCAATCTGTAAAATACCTTTCTTCATAGGTACCTAGTAGTCAGTTGCTTATTTAACAGATATTTATTGAACAATTAGTATGAGCATGCAGACACTGTTCTGGGTTCCTGTAGTTGTGAAGCTGATCCAGAAATGGGAAAAGACAGGCTGAACAGGCAAATACACAGATGAAAAACCTAACTGCAGGTGGTAAAAAAGATCCTAGAAGTCAGGATGGCTACTTTCGATCACTGGGTGGTCTTGGAAGGCTTCCTGGAGGAGGGAATCTACCTATAAAAGGAACATTCTGCATGCGTTTCTTGGTTTAATATATTAATTATAAAAACTGCATGAAGGAGACAGGGGCTTCCTTTGCCGTGTCTATTGGAGTACCCAGCATAGAGTGAGCCCCAATGGACCAGTTCTTTGAATGAATGAATACATCTGTTTCTTCATTATTCAAGTCACTGGTTTTTTATGTCAGTGTCTGTGTGTTTGGGCAATTTCTGTTGGTGGCTCTCACTATGACGGGGAGGGGTGCTCCCTGGCATTTATGGAAGAACAGATGCTCTACATCTTGCC
>NW_004567109.1:20811827-20838371 GCF_000260355.1 Condylura cristata | reverse complement strand
GCCGGCCCGGCGTGGGAGGCGGCCGCGCGCCCTGCCGCCGGGGCTGGCCGAGTCGGCACCGACAAATATTTTGTTTCCCTCTTCCCCTGGCTGCTGTAATCTTAAACCGCCAGGAGCCCGAGGCCTATATTTATAGAGAAACGCCGGTCCGGAGGCCGCCGTGGGCACCGTTGGGGTGTCGCTGGAAGGATTCGTGGAAATCTGGTGGGGAGTCCCCATTTTAATATTTTGCCCCCGCCCCTGACGTTTGGAGCTTCAAACCCGGACAGCTGGAAAAGACAAACTCCCGGGGAGGGCCATATTGTTTTTGAGGGCCTTTTGTCTGCGGGTTCGCAGGCTCCGACGAGCGTCGCGACCCCCGCGCCTCTCTCCGTCCTGTCCCCGCGCCAGCCTCGCTGCGCTGCCCTCTGCCACCTGTGAGCCGCGGCGCGGCGCGGCCCGGCCCGAGAAGAGCTCGTTTTGTCCTGTGTGGGCCCGATAAGAAGTCCTCCTGGCGGGCCTCGGGGTGGTGGGGGCTGGGGAGATGAACGCTGCGGCCAGCAGCTACCCCATGGCCTCCTTGTACGTGGGTGACCTGCACTCGGACGTCACCGAGGCCATGCTGTATGAAAAGTTCAGTCCTGCGGGGCCTGTGCTGTCCATCCGGGTCTGCCGCGATATGATCACCCGCCGCTCCCTGGGCTATGCCTACGTCAACTTCCAGCAGCCGGCTGACGGTGAGTACGCGCTGTGTGTGCACAGGCTCGTGGGGTCCCTGGGGAATCTTAGGAGTCCCCCTCGAAGCCGGCCCCCCCCCCCATGGAGGGGGGCAGCACGTTGCCTCTCGAGCCATACTGGGATGCAAGGGCAGAAACCTCGGTTCTTGGCATCAGATGACTGGAGTTTCAGTCTTGTTTTCACCACTTGCTAACTGGGTGACCTTGGGCTAATCAGTGGTGGCTGTGGGTTGGAACCCAAGGAGACTAAAAGAGGATCAGAGGGAAGTCACTGCCATTGCTCTGAGTGTGCCTCTGCCCCAGGGGATCGGGCTGTTGGTTAGTCCTGCCTGGTCAGTGGGCATAGATGGGCTCTTGCCCATGAGGTCTGCCAAAAAAAGCAGGATGGTTGAAACACGATTCTTGCAGAAATTTTAGCTGGCAAAGCTGCTGCTCCTACCCCAGACTAAGTCTGATTTTGTGGCTGATAAGGGATCTTTTGGGCCAGGTAGGCTGCGTAGGAGCAGCCTGCGTGAACTTGGGAAAGCATTCTTGCTCTGGAAGAGGCCTGGGCTGGTGGAGAAGGGTATCCAGGTAGTCCTGGGGACCACTAGTCTGGTGGGGATGGTCAGTCACTTCACCTGTGGACAGCGCTTTGCACTTGTCAGAGCCCTTCCTTCATCCCATCTGAAGAAAACAGCACTCCTGAGGAGAAGGAACCGCGGAGTTGGACACTAAGCTGGGACTGCCCATGCAATGCCCTGCCAGCTCAGATCAGGGCCTTAGCTTGGAGCACAGAGGTATGCCACAGGCGTGGCAGGAGCAAGGCCAGCGGAAACCTAATCAGGGGCTGCACGTGACTCCAGATTAAAAGGGAACAACTGTAGAGACCATTACTGCCAGAAAGAAGCAAGCCATTCTGTGGCAGAGGATCTCCAGGTCCCTATTTTTGTCCCCACTTTCTTCACCACGAAGCATAGAGAATGTTGCTTGCCCAGAACATAGCTGAGACCACACTTGGACTGAGACAGAAGGGTCTGTGCATCTGTCTAGCTGCAGAGCCTTGTTAGAGGCAGGAGTGGATACATTAGCTGTGGCCTACCTTCTTGACTCATCTGAACAAAAATCCTGTCACTTTGAGGTAGTAGCTGAAGCCATTGGTCTGTGTGTCTGCCAACACATACCTCTGTAGGACCTCTCCCTGCTATAAATACGTGTGGCCAGATTTGTCAGGCTAAGCTGACTTGCCTTCTGTAGCCTGGTCTGGAAATAGACAAGGGGGCTGGGAGTGGGAACCTTCACTAATCATGGACACTGTTTGGGGTCCCAGACAGCCACCACCACTGAGCTCTTATGTGTCTGAACGTGTCTCAACTTGGATCTGCCCTGTCTCTTCTTTCCCCATCCAAGTGGAACAAGCCCATCTTAGGATGATGGGAAAGTGATTGGAAATGAGTGAGAAGAGTACACACTCTTGCCAACAGAACTTGTGGAGGGACAGAGGTGTAGAATTTGTCCCTTTTTGCGTGACATGGGCCTTGAGGCAGGACAATCTTCTTTCTTCATCCCCCTGTGGAGATGATTCTGGGTGACGTCACTGAATTGCCACCAACTCCAGGTCCTTGTCACTACCAGTCGAGAAGTGTGTGCTGCTGGCAGGCAGTGCTAAGTAGTAGCTTTTGGTCCCTTAGTATGGCTTACTTGGAAAGCTAAGGAAGCATCTCATGGCACTGTGACATTAGGACACCTGAAGTCCTAGAGTCGCCTAGAACTCAGACTAAGCATTCAGAAGGCCTGGGGTCCCCAGGTGTAGGTCCCACCTGCACTGTCTATCCTCTGTGCACAAAGGTTTGATTTTATCCTTGTCTATCATAATAGAGACAGAACATTTGCATGTGTGACCATTAGTATCTTATCTTTGGGATAAATGAGGTTTTTGTCTAAGTCGATTTTTTTTAGTAATCGAAAATACAGGAAATTGCTGAATTTAGGGATAGCAACACTTTTTTACTTAATAGGTTTGTCCTTTGTCATGTATAGACAATTTGTAGGTAAGGGCAATTGGTTGATAACTTTGCAGTACCATATTGAAATTCTGGTGTTAGCTTCTTACTGTTTCCTGTACCTGTAGTCACCCTGCACATAACTGCTCCTTTTTTAAATAATGCATTTCAGGCTGGCATCCCTATGGCACAGGAGTTAAGTCTCAGCACTGTCAAGCTATCACCAGCCACTGCAGCACAAGTTCAATCCCCTGTCAGGGAGCTGACCCACATGATGTAGCAGACCTCTCCTGTCTCACATGCTGCCCCTCTCAGCAGTGTATTTCAGTCGATTTGCCTGTTCTCCCCATGCCATCTCTGGTGAATCCTCTGACCCCCACACCTCTGGGCTGTACCCCCAGTTCTTATGTGCATAAATAAGTAAATCTTAAAAAAAAAATGCATTTCAACTATCCCACCTGAGTCAATGGGTGTAATAAGCTGTAAAAGCTTTAGCAAATACTAAAGCTTAGTCAAATGTGAGGTATTACGTGAACTTAGTGCCATGAGGCCATTTATATTCCCACCTAAGTCCCCCCTTACAGTGGGCATGCAGACCCCGAGAGGGGTTAAATTTTCTGTGAAGCAGTGATTGGCTAGAACTCACTCTCCCCTCTCTAGCACTGGGATAGAGGAATCTGGTGCCCTTTAATTTTGATAGTTTTCTTTTTATCAGCAAGATTACCTTGAAAAGTCCTGGAGTTCCTGGAATTGGTGACAGTTTCAAACAAGGTGACGTTGTATATCCTTGACCAAAATGTTTCTCTCTTGTAGCTGAGCGTGCCTTGGACACCATGAACTTTGATGTGATTAAGGGAAAGCCAATTCGTATCATGTGGTCGCAGAGGGATCCCTCTCTGAGAAAATCTGGTGTGGGAAACGTCTTCATCAAGAACCTGGACAAATCTATAGATAACAAGGCACTTTATGATACTTTCTCTGCTTTTGGAAACATTCTGTCCTGCAAGGTAAACATTGACTAAATTATTTCAGCAGAATAGTTACTGAATCTTGAAAACAAGGTAAATTCTAAATAGAAAATTGCCCCAGGCTTGGTAAAATGGAATATGATAATTTTCAAAATGCTGGAAATGGCTCTGAAGTCTAAATGTTCCCTGTCAATAATCTTGTGCCACAACCCAGCATAACTAGCAGGTGTTTGGTCTCTTTGTTTATTCTTCTCTCTGCCTGAAATATCCTTCCTGTTTTCTAGCTGCGGAAGGCAATCGAAAGGTTTCTCTTGGGGCTGGGGGAGGACTAGACCAGTGCCTCTGGCCTCTAGGAAGCTTTACTCAGTCATTCTAGAAACACAAGTCTACTCTCGTACAGGTTGTACTGCTTTACATGTTTGACTTCACAAGAGAATGAAATTCTGTTGAGGTTTAAAAAGGGGGTGTTTTTTTTTTTTTTTTTTTTTTTTTTTTTTGGTCAGCACCATGGTTTTGCACTCAGTTCTCTAAATCTTTTTTGATGAAGCAGTTAATGTTTGGAGTAGAGGCAGCCTGTAATAGTGACTGCTGGTCATTCGGGGAGCGGGGAGCACTGCTGGGTGACAGTGCTGTGCCAGGTGTTAGAAAAGCCTTGCTTGCTGCATCTTCCTGCCTCCCCTCCTTTATCCCTCACTCAGACTATTTCTGAAAGTCCAGCAGGGTGGACTGTTGAGGTGAGTGGAGTCATACACATTTCCCATGGTGGACGGCCGGCAGCTGCCACAGGCAGTGATCCTGAGGGAAACATCACTGTACAGAGCACCCCGAGCTGGGCTAGACAGGCGAGCAGTCAGCTGCCACTACAGGCTTCACCATCCTGACTTGTTACTGTATGTAGATACTAGACCCAAAGATGTTCGTTGAGTCATTGGATTCTTGGGGTCCCTGCTAATCAGATGTCTTGAGGCAAATGGGAATGAAGAGAATGGCAGTGATTATATGTGCTTTGCTAAAATAAAGCACTGTATATTGCCGCATAGAAGAGAAAGTTCTTAAAAAGACCTCAAATGGCTGGCTACAGAGAATACCGATTCTGTTATTCACATTCCACATACATAACATCAAAATGATCATATGCTGTACTTGAGGAAGAATCACAGATAAAAGCTAGTCTGAATTAAAAACAATACATGAGCATTGCTGGGTTGTCTTCCCAGGGAGAAAGACAGCAGTCTGGGAATAGCCCACTTCGCCTTTTCTGATGTAACCTGGGCTCATGGCCAGTGGCCACACCATGTGGGAAGGAGGTGACATGTCACTGGCACAAGGAGGATTTTTTCCAAGCCAGAAACAATAGGAATAAACTTTTGAAAAGGCATTTCTCTTTTTGGTGCATGTGGGCTGCCAGACAGAATGCTTATGGCCTGCATTACCAAGGCTGGTCTTGACCCCTCCTGCCTCATTGACCAGGGTCGGCTGCAGGCCTCGCAGACCCAGGAGACCCTGATTTGGAGATGATGGGGTTCTAGCATCTTGAGCTGGCCACAAGTTCTAAAGTGGCCCGCCTTGTCTTTGACAGGTGGTGTGTGATGAGAACGGCTCTAAGGGTTATGCCTTTGTCCACTTCGAGACCCAAGAGGCTGCCGACAAGGCCATCGAGAAGATGAATGGCATGCTCCTCAATGACCGCAAAGTGTGAGTGTCCCAGTCCGGAGCAACAACCATCGCATGAGCCAGCCGTGGCCCCACCTCGGTATTAACTGGCACACAAGGCGGCTACTGGTTCTCTCGGCCCAAGTGTGGCCTGCTCCTACCTCTCCACTCCAGGGCTGGTGAGTCTCCCTGCCCGAGCCGTGGCAGCCCTTTTGACTCGCCAAGGTGGGCTCCCTGCCCAAGCCATGGCCTGCCTGCCGCCTCCCCCTTAAAAGCATCTGTCCATGGGTTTTGTGAGCATTGGCTACTGGGGCTGGCTAGAAGGCAGCTCTAAGCCTACTCTGAGCAAGGGTCTTGGCCAGCGGCAGAGTGGAGAGGGCCCTGGACTGACCAGGAGCTATATGCTAGCTATGTGACCTTGGCTTTCCTGTGACTTGGGCCTGTGTGGGGTCTCTTGCTAGTGGTTGATGCCAAATTGTCCCCAGGTCTCCACTTGGCTACCTTTTGACTCAGTGGCCTGCTAATCAAAGAAAAGGCAGGTATCACAATTAATCGGTTACAATGAAAAACATCATTGCAGCAGATGCTCCTCATGATAGACCTTGTGGCTTTGGTGTGGTAATCACAGATTGGAGCAAGAGGGGGTCTTAGCTAACGTGCAAGGATAGGAGAGTGAACAAGTTTTGGCTATGCTAAGGACAAATAGATTCTGCCTGTTTGTGGTGGTGAACAAGGGCGATGGGTTGCATTAGAGTACTTACTGCTCTGGTCAGATCTCCCAAAGGTCTCACTAGAAAGAAGTAAAAAGTTTCAACATGAATGCATTTTCCTATTAAGCAAACAGCAACAGAATGAAGAAAGTGAGAAAGCAAAGGCCATTTTATCATTCCAACAACCTTACTCCTAAGATTAACCACTGTTAACAGTTTGGTTTATATCCTTCCAGACCTTTTCTATGCATTTACATAGATGCACAGAAATGAACGTTTTAAAACGTGGTCACCAGGTTTCTTCACGAAGGCAGTGTGACGTGGTAGGATAGCCCTGGTCTGAGCCAGGGACCCTGGGGCTGGACCTCGCAGGACAGACAGTCCTGCCTCTTTTCTCTCTCTTCTGGGGGTACCTCTGAGCTTGCTCTCTTGGTGGTTGGATGGGGACTTGTGTGTTTTAACCTCTCCTGTCAGCCTTTAACTTGTATTCCTGTGGGCCCCTGGAAATCATGTTTTCTTTCTCTGGGTGATCACTTTTTTTCATGGTTTCTTTTTAGGTTTGTGGGCAGATTCAAGTCTCGAAAAGAACGGGAAGCTGAGCTTGGAGCCAAAGCCAAGGAATTTACCAATGTTTATATCAAAAACTTTGGTGAAGAGGTGGATGATGAGAGTCTCAAAGAGCTATTCAGCCAGTTCGGTACGTCGGGCTACTTTGCCCCAGTGTGTCCCCTCTTACAGTCCACCTGGAATTCATCTACTTGTGTTTGAGGGGAGAGCGCACCTAGGCCCAGAAGGAAAAGTCTTGCATGGCAGAGGTCACAGGGTAGATAGGCGTAGACTCCAGGCGCCTGGCTTCACCCGCCTTGTCCCATCCCCCAGGCTGTCTCAGCAGCTGGGGCAGAATTAGAAGGCCAGTCCCATGCCTCTTCCTCATAGAGTCTGTCTGGGTTCCAAAAGAGGTTTGCTTCAAGGGGGTTCCTAGAGGAAGCCTTCTCCTTGCGCTGTGTGGAGATGGTGTTACTAATAGTTCTGTCCTTTGGTAATAGGTAAGACCCTAAGTGTCAAGGTGATGAGAGATCCCAGTGGGAAATCCAAAGGCTTTGGCTTTGTGAGTTACGAAAAACACGAGGATGCCAATAAGGTGAGAGCACCACGAGGGTGGGGAAATTGGTAGGAAGTGGCCCAGGTGTGTTCCGGGCCTTGCTAGCATGTAGTTGAGTGGAACCGGAGTTGTCTGTATCCAGTAGTGACGCTCAGTTCCTGTACTTTGGAATTGGCTTCCTGAGGGAGTTCGTGTGTTAATATCTCATCGAACTATTTCCAGAGCACTTGGCACATAGCCTGTCATGTCAGCTGTTCATCCTTTAAGAGAATAGGGCAGGTGTTGGTTCCCATTCATAGGTGAGACAACTCTTAACGCCTAAGAGGGCCACCTGGACAACTCCACAGCAGCTTCTTCTGAAATGTTCTAGACCCTTAGCATCCTTGACAGCGCCACAGAAGAATCTAAACATCTAATGTCAACTAGATGATCAACTTACACTCATGTCTACCATGCTTGTATTTATACAACTGTACTAATGTTTTTCCTGTTATCAGGACCAATAACCATCTAAGTATTAATCCCATTTTACTGCTGAAGAAGTTTGGATTTGCTTATGCTTTATAGACAGAATAAAATTGGTTTTTAAAAGCCCTATATAAGGAAGATTTCTTTTTCCTAGAATATTTGGTGGGACTTGCAGACCTCTGGAGCGAGGGGCCTACCTCTGCCTCTTCATTGAAAGATGTGTTTTATTTCCTCTAGGCCGTGGAAGAGATGAATGGAAAAGAAATCAGTGGCAAAGTTATATTTGTAGGCCGCGCCCAGAAGAAAGTGGAACGGCAAGCCGAATTAAAACGGAAATTTGAACAGCTGAAACAAGAGCGAATTAGTCGTTATCAGGTGAGGTCATCTTGGCGCAGCCTGCGGGGGGGATTCCTGTGAAATAGTAGCGCAGCGTTCGCACAGTCTAGCAGACTGTCTGGAGGGGCTTGGAGTCTGCTCTGACCATTTCTTGCAAAATCACCAAATTGTAGCAGTGCTTAGAGAAAAAAGGCCATTGGTTTAATTTATTCATTTATTCTGTCTTTTCTTAGTTATGTGCGTTCCTTCCGCTTAAGTGGTCCCTCCTTGCTGGGGGAAGATCCCTGCTTGGGGGCGGTGGTCAGTGGAGTGGCTGTGCGGCCCGAGGTCCGTGTGTGGCCGCGGCCGATTGGCCGGTCTAGGGCTGCTGTCTGCTAGCTGAGTCTGTCAGAGTCACTTGCTGGACTTGTGTGAGAAAACATGGAATTCTGCTGGGTTTCAGAATTCTGACTCCTTAGATGGGGATTTTACCTGCTGGTGTGGGCTTATACTTTGGGAACTGACTTCGGGGATACAGGACCTGTAACAGTGACTCTTCTTCTTCAGGGTGTGAATCTCTACATTAAAAACTTGGATGACACTATCGATGATGAGAAGTTACGGAAAGAATTCTCACCTTTTGGATCAATCACTAGTGCCAAGGTATTTTATTCTTACTGAGCTTTGATGCTAAGAGCATTCCCAGTGTCCTTTAGACATCTGTTGACCTTTGTTTTGTTGGAGGAATGGGATCTAAATTGTGTTATTCCGCAGAGGAACACCCATATTAACATAGGTTCTTTCCTGGTCTTCATGTACTCATCTGAGCCACATGTTTTGGAGAATGACGTTTCATTAGTTTCACAGTGCTTGGCCCACCAGGCACTGGAGTGTGGACATGACTCCAACCCAGTCCTTCCCTGCCAACCTCCCAGAGCACTGGAATCTTTTTTAAAAGATTTATTTGTGCATACAGAACTGGGTACAGGCCAGAGGTGCAGGGGAGGATTCCCCAGAGACAGAGTGGGGAGCAGAACAGGCAGATCGATGAAGTACACTGCTGAGGGGAGCAGCGGGCGGGTCAGGAGAGGTCTGCCGCGCCATGTGGTCACCTCTGGGGCGGGGATTGAAGTGGCTTTAGCTTCTTAGTGCTGCGCTTTAACCTGCTGCGCCACCAGGGAGGGCTGCACCTGAATCTTTCCCATTCTTTGCTGTTTCGTGCTGGTGTGGGGACAGATGGTGCTACAGTATGAGCAGAGCAAATCCAGACGGGTTGTATTCCACTTATCTTGGGGCCTGTCTCTACAACTCTGCCACAATTTCTCCTTGAATAAAAGTGTTGAGGATTTTAGAACTGAGGCTGAGAGCATCCTTATTTTAAAATTAGGAAAAGAAGAAAGTATTGCCATGTGTATCATTTTCTTTGTTATTTATATCAACCAAGTTAGGGTAAGTATGAATCCCAATTTAAAGAGAAAAAATTTGAGTCCTTGAGCATGAGAATGCTGCTTGAATGAGGATAGTGTGCTGCACTTTGGCTCCGAAAAGTTCTGGGTCACGTCCTGACGCAGAGCCTAGTTATTTGTGTTAGGCAGAGGTGCAGTAGATGGCAGTCCTCCAGGGGATTAGAAGGGAGAACTGGAGGGCTGGTAGAGACTTGGTGATTCTGCCCTAGGCCTTAGCTTAAGTCGCTTACACCCTGGAGCATCATCAAGGACGGTAGTTAGGTTGTTGACCAGGAGCCGCCATCCTGAGTGGTTTCCCCAGTTCTGTAGCCCTTTGTTGTTTTTAAGATTTTTATTTATTTATGCATTCAAGAACAGGGGTATAGGCCAGAGATACGGGTTGGGGGTGGTGGTGAGAGGGTTCACCAGAGACAGTGGGAAACAGAACAGGTGGAGTGACTGAAGTACACTGCTGAGGGGAGTAGCGGCAGGACAGGAGAGATCTGCTGCGCCATTTGTGGGTCAGCTCCCCTGGCTGAGAATGGGACTCAGGCTGCGGCAGTGGTCGTCCTGACTAACCACTGAGCCACCAGGTAGGCCCCCTTCACCTTTTGTTTTTATCACCTCTTGACTGACATCCAGTGCAAGGAGAGTCTTGCTTACCAGAAGAGGAATCAAGTTGGCATTTGCAAGAAGAGAGCAAAAGAAAAACCTAATTTGAAGTTTTGCAGGCTGCTTTCAAGATGAGAGCATCTCATTCTTTCCACACACCTTACTGGTCCACCTCACTGCTAGGTAGCTGGTCAGGCTGATGCACAGCTTCACTTTAGACAGGAGCTAAGGCACACAGTGCTGCACCCACGGTCATGCGGTTAGCCGTGCTTCCGAGGGAGTGGTTGAGGGGAAGGAAAGGCCGTTTGTGCAGGACTGACTGAAAACAGACCAGCCGGCCCAGTAGCTGTATGACTTGAGCTGTTCCCCTCTTACGTGTCTGTCATAGACATTGGGACTCTGCTTGTTAAATGACCTAAAATTCGCGGGGAGCTGGCACTGGAATCCAGCTGGTCGTCTTCCTGCTGCTGCTCCCATTGGAGCAGTGGCAGCTGTGAGTGGTTGAATGACCCTGCCCCAGGATATTGCAGAAGCATAGGGTGACCTTGCCGGGACGCTCACTCACGTTTTGTTCGCCAAGTGCTCAGGCAGGCAACTTGCAAATAGATGGCTTGACACTGCTGTCCCACCCTCGGAGGGCATCTGGCTCCAGGTGTCATCCTCAGCCCCAGTATGGTTCGCCATGCCATATTTGAGAACTTAGGGTCGGGACTGAAAAAGAGAATGCGAGCCCTTAGAGGGTGTGTGGCTTGATTGGCCTGGGCCCATCCTGGGGCAGGGGTGAGAGCCCCGATTGTAGCATTGGTGCCTCCTCTATCTGTGGTTGTCCCCCGACACAAGCATCTTTTTCTGAAGCAGCTGGTCTCATTTCATAGGTGATGCTTGAGGAAGGCAGGAGCAAAGGATTTGGCTTTGTCTGCTTCTCCTCTCCCGAAGAGGCCACCAAGGCAGTCACTGAGATGAATGGACGCATTGTGGGCTCCAAGCCACTCTATGTCGCCCTGGCACAGAGGAAGGAGGAGAGAAAGGCTCACCTGACCAACCAGTATATGCAGCGGGTGGCTGGGATGAGAGCCCTGCCTGCCAGTGCCATCCTGAACCAGTTCCAGCCTGCCGCTGGCGGCTACTTTGTGCCGGCAGTGCCCCAGGTGGGTCTGCGCCCCGGGTGGGTCTGCCCTAGCTCACAGTGCTTTGGAACCTGCCCGTTGACAGCTGTTTCTGCAGTCCTGGGGAGCAGGTCGTCAGAGTTTAGGATCCTTTAAGCAAAATGAGGAAGGACTTACTAACGTGGTTTCACACACCCCTTGCCCACAGACACAGTGGTGTGGGTAATGTGACAGAATCCTTGCTCACTCCCTCTCCTAGCTTTTAAGTAGACAACCTCCTCCCAAGTAGTTAGTCTCGGCTTGGTAGCAGGTGGCAGGAGCTAGCTCTCCTGTGGGTCATGTCCTTGAGAAAAAGGACGTGGGTGTTCTTCCTTGCAGGCTCAGGGCAGGCCTCCGTATTACACGCCTAACCAGCTAGCACAGATGAGGCCTAATCCACGCTGGCAGCAAGGTGGGAGACCTCAAGGTAGGTAGTGGGGGACCCTGAGGTGAACCACATTGTGCCTGTCCCTCTGCTCTGAGGCACAGCCTGCGTCCTGGAGCACGCTGTTGTCTCTGAGGTGCAGTTTTGTCTTTCCCAGGCTTCCAAGGAATGCCAAGTGCTATCCGCCAGTCTGGGCCTCGTCCAGCTCTTCGCCATCTGGCTCCAACTGGTAATGCTCCGGCCTCTCGTGGCCTCCCTACTACCGCTCAGAGAGTCGGTGAGCAAACTGGCCTTGAGGAGCGTGGCCCGGGGAGGAGGGGCCAGGTTGGCTAGGCTTTGCCCAGCGTTGGTCAGTTTGTTCGGCTCGTTCTCCAGCCCTGCTTCTGCAGTCTCAGTTGTACGCTTACATAGGAGCAGAGAGGATATGCACTTAGGAGCATTGGCCGCTCGAAACCTGGCCCAGTCCAGGGTCACTCACATGGAAAAGGTTAATTGTAGAAGTCTGTTGGCCGGATGACTGCAGAGACACCTTTTGGGTGGGTTTGGATACGCAAGAAAACTGTTTTGCAGACTAGGTCCTGTGCGCTGAGAGGTGAAGAGTTGTATGTCACGTCAGCTCTTCCTGGAACGTAGCAGTCGTGACCCTGTGTGTGGTGTGTTGTGTGGCCGTGCTTTGGAATTTCTTCTTCCGTGGGACGTGACCAGTTGGACATCTGCTGCCAACACTGATGTGCATTTGCTGGTCTGTTGTAGGGTCTGAGTGCCCGGACCGCTTGGCTATGGACTTTGGTGGGGCTGGTGCCGCCCAGCAAGGGCTGACTGACAGCTGCCAGTCTGGAGGTGGTATTGGATGCACACAGAATGGGGAAAGGGGATTTGACGGGTCTTTGCCCAGACTGATGGGATTTAATTTTATTTGTTCTTCCCCTAAGGTGTTCCCACAGCTGTGCAGAACTTAGCTCCTCGCGCTGCTGTTGCTGCCGCCGCCCCTCGGGCTGTCACACCTTACAAATATACCTCCAGTGTCCGCAGCCCCCACCCTGCCATACAGCCTCTGCAGGTGAGGTCACCCAGGCCTGGTCCTCGAACAGGTGTTCAGTGCCTGCTGTGTCCTGTGGTGACCCTGCTCTTTAGGGACACTCGGGACCCCAGGGGCTTGGAAGTGTTCTAATAGAGGTTGACTCCAAAGTGGCCCAGGACAGTAGCTCCTGTCCTGGCTCAGCCTCTGGGCCTCTGTCTCACTGCTCGTCCACCTGCATCCTTGGTCCTGAGTTGTGCACAGGGTGACCTCATAGAGGAGGCGTCCAGCTTCAGGGTGTTCAGCTGGGGCTTGCTGTCTCTCGACCTGCGCCCCTCATTCGGTGAGCTGAGCCACCGCTAGTTGGTTGCTGACTTCAAGCGGCCACGCCCCAACCCCGTGCTCTTCAGGTCGGTCACCTCCCAGAGCTTGAGGCTGCGTGTCCTGTCCTTTGCCCACGAGGCCCTGCTGTTAGGACTGACTGGCACGGCGTTGTGTGCTGACAGCGTGGAGGTGACTTGTGAATTCCAAGGTTTGGGTAGTCACCCCTGAACCCAGTCTCTTGGGAGCTCACCCTACAGAGATTTTCAGGAAAGTGTTCATGATCCTTATTAACAAGGCTTCGAATTCTTGATCTCCTTGGGTGAATTACAATCGTTGACCTTGAGTAAGTTGAACTGATGGTGACCGCTCAGCGTCTCCCGCTGTTTTCTCCTGTTGCAGTCATCGTCCAGCAGCAGTCTGCTTTCACGGTGATTGGCTGTGTTCATGTGCCACCACTTCTGCTCCCCTCACCCGCTCAGGCCCATGATCTTCCATCAACCCCTTAACCTTTCTGATGTTGGGCGATCAGGCTTTTGAGCACTGTCAAGTGTCTGCTTGGTGCTAACGCATTTCTCCTGGTTCCCAGGCAGCCCAGCCTGCTGTCCACGTGCAGGGGCAGGAGCCCCTGACCGCCTCCATGCTGGCTGCAGCACCCCCCCAGGAACAGAAGCAGATGCTGGGTAAGTGACCCCGTGTTGTGGAGGAAGGGACAAGAGCCAGGGACTGAACTGTCCATTACTAGAACTACACCTGGATTTTTTTTTTTTTTTAAGATTTATTTATTTATGCACACAGAACTGGTGTATAGGCCAGAGGTGTAGGGGTGGTGAGAGGATTCACCAGAGACAGGGTGGGGAGCAGAACAGGCCGACTGACAGAAGTACACTGCTGAGGGGAGCAGCGGGCGGGTCAGGGGGTGTCTGCGGCGCCATGTGGTCACCTCCTGGGGGGTGTCTAACTTGCTGAAGTGGCTTTAGCTACTTAGTGCTGTGCTTTAACCCACTGCGCCACCAGGGAGGGCCTGGATTTTATTTTTTAACGACTGTATTTATACATATAAGAGCTTGGGGTGCAGGTCAGAGGTGAGAGGGTTCACCAGAGACAGTGGGGAGCAGAACAGGTGGATCTACTGAAATACACGGCCGAAGGGAGCAGTGGGTGAGACAGGAGAAGTTTTCTGCGCCATGTGGGTAGTTCCTGGCCGGGGACTGAACTCGTTCTGCAGTGGCTGTGGATGCTTCCTAGTGCTTCGGCTTAACCCTCAGTGCCAGTAGGGGGCCCTCCACCTGGATTTTAATCTGGAGTCTCCCCACAGGAGAGCGCTTGTTCCCGCTCATCCAAACAATGCACTCGAACCTGGCGGGAAAGATCACGGGGATGCTGCTGGAGATCGACAACTCGGAGCTGCTGCACATGCTGGAGTCCCCTGAGTCGCTCCGCTCCAAGGTGAGCAGGCCGGCAGCCGCAGCTCTGCTTGGGGGACTGCCGTCTGCAACCTCCCGTGTCCACCTGTGGCGTGGGCTCTGGGGAGAGTGGTCAGCACCAGAAGACACCCTGGGCCTTGGACAGCAGGGCGGGGCGGGGTGGGGGCTATTTCACTGAGTCCTGGAAGTTTCTCCCAGGTGGATGAGGCTGTGGCAGTTCTGCAGGCTCACCACGCCAAGAAAGAAGCCGCCCAGAAGGCAGGCGCGGTTGCTGCTGCTACCTCTTAGACAAGGAAGAAACGTATGTGTGGCTGTTTTTATTTTCCATAATGGTTTGACTTGTAAATGCTCTCTGGAATGGTTTGATTTCTGCCGATACCTTGATAACACGGGCAGCTGCCATCTGCGTTTTTGTCGTCTGGATGGATTGAAATGGGGAAAGGTGGTAAATGACAAGGAGCGAGTGTAAGTGTCTCCATCAAGAGAGCCTGGGAGACTCTAGAGTTGCTTTGTAGGTGAGGCCTAGTGACCAGGACGCCCTCTTTGCTGTATTCCCAAAGCCGCCTGGTTTGGCCTGAGGCCAGTGAGGTCAGCTGTGTGCAGCCGCTGCTTATTTCTGGGGCACAGTGGTGGCCTCACCTTGGGAGGGACACACGCCCCCTCCTGTTACAGGGTGATGACATCAGCCTTTGGGCTTGGGGGCTGTAGTGGCGAGAGGCCTGGGGCCCCTCAAAGGTCCTGTGCGACGTAGGAGCAGACGCCGCCGCAGGTGGTGGTGTGCTGAGTGGAAGACTGCTCCGAGGGCTCGCGGGGACTGGAGTTCTCTCATGGCGCTGCTTTTTCCCCAGGACTCAGAAGCCAAATAGCCCTCCAGGAATTCAGCCCAGAGGTTTGAAGATTTCCTAGCTTCTATGGACCTCAACACCAAGAACCACAGTTAAAATTTAATAGGTCATTTTGTATCAAAAGGTCAATTATGAAGCACCTAGAATTTTTCAATTAAAAGAATATATTCTCTGGGTTCTTCGATGGCCCAGCTAGTGTTAACTTTTTTTTTCTATTGTGGGTTTTGTTTCTGTCCCCCAGAAATTGGTTTTATTTGATGTACCCAAGTCTTCAGTTTCTCAATAAAGAAAAAAATCTCCACAAACCCGCACCTGTCCTCATTGCTTTACTCTGACAGTGCTTTTGTTCATAAATGCCAGTTTTCACTGGAAGTAATTTTAAGCTGGGGAGGGTTGGGTGAAGTTCCAAATCGCTTCCTGGGGGCTACTGGCAGGTTGTTCAGGGCGGGCGTCCCATTGCACTCATCAGGAGGGCCCGGCTGCCCCGGGCAACTTACAGGGGACTCAAGTCTGAGCAGAGCAGCTCTGGGGTCTCGCGGGCCAGTCTGGGGTTCACGATGGAGTTGGTGCTGGCGAGGCACACTTGCGTGCGCGTGTGTGCGGGCCACCTCCGACTGGCGGCTGTTGGTCGGTGTTAGTCGCCCAGTCCCGCCCTGCATCCTGACGGGCTGCCGGCCAGGAGGCTGTCCTGAAGGACAGGCCTGTCCCGTCCTTGCGGGAGCAGATCCCTTGTGCTGCGCCCGCCCGTTTGACTCCTGGCAAGGCTCCCCGCCCCCATTCACCTTAACCACTCTTAAAGACCCAATCTGGACTCCTCCACTCTCCCGTGTTTTCTGTTGATGACTGGCTGCCTCTCCAAACCCAGTTCTGCCTGACCGTGTCTCCCCGCGCTGCCTGGTGAAGTGGGTGGGGCTTGGGCTGGAAGAAAGGTGGCTGCCGCGGTTCTTCATAGGTGAGTTGCTGTTGGGGAGGGCAGGTGTCCCAGACAGCTGGGGTTGAGTGGAGGTGGGGAGCAGAGTGGTCTACATGGGGGCCCAGGCTGGCTGTTGTGGGAATGTCCTCCCCTCCTCAGCCTGTGAATGGCACAGTGAATCTGCCAACTTTATTGGTTCTAGCATTTTCCAGAGGCCCTCTGACCCTGGACTCAGAAGATGAGATCTGTTCAGCCATCTCAGCACATGTCCATTCATAGATGCTGCAGCCCTGACCCCCTTGGTGGGAGGGCTTTCCAGAAGACCTGGGAAATGGGGAGCAGCCCCACTGCAGGCTTGGGGAGCACTGGGAGGCAACAGTATTTTTCAGGGTTGGACTTGGGGTTTTTGGGCCTGACTGAGCCACCTGGTTGGAGGGGAGGGATGCAGATTTCCTGGAGGTGCTGAAGCCAGAGCTGGGTTTCCGAGATCAGGAGGCAGCCAGAATGTGGGAGCAAGGGTGTCGCTTGAGTGGAGAGCAGCCTTGAAGGCCCAGAGTTGCAAAGTGGTCGCCTCGGTGGGAAAAGAGGCTGGGGGAGGTCTGCTGGTCTTTTGTCGCACTATGAAATGGCGCAGGAGCAGGGCCCGGTACAGTCAGATTTGTGCTTTCTTGGACTTGTCTGATGCTGCAGAGGAGAACGAGGGAACTCTAACCAGGGGCTGAACTGTAGGTCTAAGGAGAAATGGGGGCACAAGTGTACCTCACAGGCCAACTTGCTCACACCGCTGTGACCCCTCGCTGCTGCAGTGGCGGTGGTGCTGGGAGCATGGAGGGCGTTAGTTCAGAAGGCTCAGCTGGCCGAGGGGTGAGCCACAAGCTGCTTTTACTCCTTTGGAGACATCCCGCCGTGCAGTAAGCGAGTCCTTGCCTGTCCCCTAGTGTGTCTGGCAGGTAATGAAGCTCAGGAGGGCGTTTTAGGCCTGCGCGGCTGTGCAGGCTGGCAGGGGAGGAGTGCTCTGAGGACAGGCCAGGGTGTGGCGGGGGCTGAAATTTAGGAAGAGTGAGAGCCTGTTGCATTTGAAGAAGGTCTTCCTTCATGTTGGAACCATTTGGCAGCTTTGATTTCTGATCATTTTACGTGCAGACTGTAGAGTGAGGATGAGTAGGAAGTGATCTTAGAAGACGCTTCAAAGTTCCAGGCGTGGTTCACACCCCCGAGAGCTACACCACCACCCCTCCCGGCCCCCCTCCCTTTTTGCCATCTGCCCTCAAGAGGAGACTCCCCCCCCCGCCCCCCTCGCCTCTCCCCTGGACAGTTACAGTCCGTCAGGGTGGACGTTCAGGAGTAGTGTTTTTCCTCCTCACTGTCTCTAGTTCATCTAGAGATAAATGCTGTCGACAGTTGTGTGTTTTTATGCTCTGCCACCTTCATAGTGACCCTTACCCATAATCATTTTTATTTCAAGCCACGTATTTTAATGTTGATCAGTCACAACGGTAAGCAGTGGAGAGAAACATCCTGTGGTTTGTTACAGAGCATGACGTTTCTTCGGCTCCTCCCAGCACCATCCTTCTGCCATTAGCCTCTGCGGCAGCCCTCCTGTCCCTGCTTCATCTCTCCCGTGACCTCCCTTTTCCAAAAAGGTCACACTGGAAAGGTTTTCTGAGAGACTGCCTTGAGTCTCTGGGCTTGTTCCAGCAGCATCCTAGCTTGGTTCTGCTACAGCGGCGTATTACTGTTTTCGTAACTTCATGCCATTTCAAGCTCACAGAAATGTTACAAGACTAGAACAAGGAACCACATAACCCTTTCTTTGCCTCTTCCCCACACCGTCCGCTGTTTAAGGGTGAATGTAAGCATCGTCCCCGCTCCTCTCTGGACATACTCATGGACAGCCAGGGCTTGGTGAGCAGCCTGGCACCTTCCCACCAGATAACTTTCGTGTTCATTTCCCAAGAAAGTGAGTGAGATGTCAAAATCAGAAAGCCAACATGGACACGACACTGGCGGGGATCACATGTCCTGAGTCCAAGGCTCCAGGTGTCTAGTGCCCCACTGCACAGCTGGCCTGCCTTGCCCATGCCTTTGGGGCCTCGGTGCCCTGGCCTGCAGCCCACGACCTCCCTCTCTCAGTCTGAGTGCCCGGCCGGGGCTTACGGCCATCCTCCGGGCCACTCTCCTCAGTCACAGCGTGAGGAGAAAACAAACACCCCTCTCTGCTCCCCAGTGTTGCCCTAACACTTCCTGGTGGCGGGGCTGCTCTGATCTCACTGAGCGATGGAAACAGTTGGTGGGAGAGAGCTGCTGTGCCTTCCCGTGTTCAGATCTGCCGCCTGCCTGCGCCTGCTCCGTGCCTGCTCCAGCTGGGGCCACCGCCCTCTCCTGCACCTACACCTGCGTCTGTGCCCCGGCCCCTCCCCCTCCCAGGAGCCCTTGCCACTATCAGCTCGCAAGTGACCCAGAACCCCTCTCTGGACCCCATGTTGCCCTCCAATTCATTTGGTCCTTGCATCAGAGTTTCTGTTGTCTTTTTTTATTTTTTTGGATTTATTTGTGCATACAGAAGTGGGGTACAGGCCAGAGGTGCAGGGGCAGTGAGAGGATTCACCAGAGACAGAGCGGGGAGCAGAACAGGCAGATTGACGTACACTGCTGAGGGGAGCAGCGGGCGGGTCCGGGGGGGTTTTGTTGCGTCATGTGGGCACCTCCGGGGCGGGGATCGAACTCTCAACTAGAACAGCAGCAGCTCACTTGTAGTGCTGCATCCTAACCCGTTAACCCGTTGCACCACCAGGGAGGGTCACCTTTTTTTTTTTTTTTTTTTTTTTTTTAGGTATACAAGTGCAGGCCAGAGGTGCAGGAGAGGGGGTTGAGAGGACTCACCAGAGACAGAGTGAGGAACAGTGGGAGAGACAGGAGAGGTCCGCGGCGCCATGTGGGTCAGCCCCCTGGCCTGGAGCTGCAGTGGCTGCCAATAACTGAAACTTAAACCCTTGTGCCACCAGGGCACCCCCAACCCTCACCCCATGAGAGTTTCCTAAGAGTTACGGAGACTCACAGGCTCGGTGTCTTCCCTTGGCTCACTCCAGGGACTTCCTCCCCACCCACCTCGCCCTTATCACAGAGGCCACAGCCTCCATTTTGCCGCAGGTCAGGCTCCTCCCACCAACAGGGGCAGCCACTGGGTGGGGGCCCCTTCGCCCCACTCTTCACGTGCTGGCCGGACGCCTCTCCTCTTGTCTTGGCGACACTTGCTCCTCAGTTTCACTGTCTCTTCTCTGACCCCGATCTTACTAGAGGCACGCAAAGCTCAACCTTTCTCTTTATCTGTACTCACTCTTGACTTAATGCTTCTTAGCCCATTAGCTCAGTTAGTACTTTACTAGGTGAAAACAAAGCTAATATATCCTTCCAACACATAGTTAAAAAAAAATAGCATTATGCTGTGATCGCAATATGAAGGAAAATGATAGGAACATAACTGATACCAGAATAATCATTAAATCCTTGGTCCCAGCTATGTATCGAAAGATTTAAATGCGTCCCTGTGGCTGGAGCATGTCAACAGAGTTGCTGCAAAAGGATTTTCTGATACGGTGAAAGTCTTGGGAAAATTCTAAACAAAAAAGTTAAATGTGCCCTCAGTTTCATGGTCTATTTCTAGAAATTTTCAACGTAAAGAATTTATATATAAAGTAGTATCAGTTCTAGGTTCAAATCATGAACAGACTTTCCTCATGTAGGCATGTTTGTTAGGCACTTGGAAGTTTATGGGGGTTTAGAATAATAGTTCTTTGTGAGATGGGACTTTGGCAGATATCTGGGTTCCCACCACCTTCCCATTTTACGCCAATATCGTAACTGGGGTTCCCCACTTGCCTCAAGGGGGCAGTATTACCCTACTGAACACTTCACAATCCACCCCCCCCTCGGCCCCCCCCCCCCCCCCCAAGACAATCCCATCCTACCCGGGGGGGCTTCTGGTGAAGTCTCTGAATTAATCCCACCAACATTTAAGTCTTCATCTGCTCTCTCCCGAGTGCCCGGCTCCCACCCAACCAGCTGCCTATCCTCTCCCCCGGACATCTCAGACCCACATGTGCAATCATCGCTTTCTCTTCCCCCTCAAACATCCCCTTTAGCCTGGTTTAGTCAATGATGCACCACCCAGCTGCTTGATCAGAAGCAGCTGATCCTCTCCTCCATCACCCACGTGTCAGACGCACCTGTCTTCAGTTCTCTTCCTGGTCCAGACACTCCTCACCCTTCCACCCCAAGGTCCTCTGGGGAAGATATTGCCTCTTCCTCCTGTCGGCAAATCTGCACTCTGCATTCAGAGCAATGCTTTGTAGCCATCATCAGTCCCAACATCTCGACAGCCCTCCCGTGCTGTAACTGAAAGACCAAACTGACGCCATGACAGGCTTCAGAATGCTTCTGAACCAGCCAGGCCTAAGTTTCGGTTATCAACAAGGCGCCAAGGCCAAATTTAACTGTAAATGTCCTAATCTTGCTCATCCCATAGCAACAGCCAATTAGCAAGTAGGCAAGTAACCAGTACCTATCAGGAAAATGTCAGCTATCCTAAGGTATGCAGGCCGAGTAGTCAAGGTCACATCTTACATGCATAGATCAACAGGGTTAAGACAAGATAACTTTGTTCAATGTCCACCAGTCAATGTACTGCTCAGCTAAAACTCCCCTGTGCTGGGCCAAAACTGCCCTGTTCTGCAATAAAAACCCTGCCTGCCCTGAGCTCAGGGCTGTCAACTTCGGCTGCTGCACCACTGCATATTGGGAGCCCAGGCTCAAGCTTGCAATAAAGGCCCTCGTGTGCTTTGCATCGGAATCGGTTCCTTGGTGGTCTTTGGGAACTGGAAACCTGGCACAACATAACCAGGGCGCTGGGCTGGGACCTCCCCAGGCTCACGGATGTGAGCTCCCCCTCAGCCTCCTCGACAACCCCCGTCTCTGGAGCCACCTTCCTTCAGTGAGGAAGATCACTCCACCTGAGTGATCCCCAGCCTGCCAGCTGGCCCCTTGCTCTGTGGGACAGGTTTCCTACCCCGTTGTTCTTTGTAATCACCTTGCTTTTTCTTCACCTTGCTTTTTCTTCATTTATTGACCACCTGGTACTATAAATGTACTCGTTTGTTTATTCGTTTTTGGTCTCCCTTCTGAGAATGTCAGCCTCGAGAGGGCCAGGCTCTGTCTTCTCTCGCTCACCGTTGTGTTCTGGAGCAGCAGATCTGGCATAATAAGCCTGCAATAAATATCTGAGTATTTAGGACACTCACAAGTCTGTTCTGTTAGGTGTCGGGGCCATCGACTCCAGCACAGAAAAGGGGTGGGAGACAGTCCTCATGCAACGCAGGGGAGCCCCAGCGCCAGCCATGGTGTAGTCTTCATAGGCCACAAATCAGTGGCTCCTCATGCTCCCCCCCTCCTCTAAGCCCCCCTTTAGGCCCCGGCATCCTTTAGGGCCCTTTGGACCAAACTCAGTCAGGTGTCATTTCCTCCAGAAAGCATTACATGACGTGACCGCTAGAGGGCGCGTCTGAGTCTCTTTTAGCTCCCACTTCTCTGAGCAAATGTCTGTACCCATTATTTCATGTTTTTTTTTTGTTTGTTTTTTTAAGATTTTATAATAGTTTATTTAAAAATATTTTTCCATCTCAGTTGCAATCTCCTAGGGTTTCCCATCACCAAATCATGGGTATTTTTTTTTACATTTTTTTCTTCAAAGATTTATTTTATTTATTTATACATACAAGAACTGGATGAAGGCCTGGGGGGTGGGTGGATGTGCAAGGATTCACAAGAGACAGAGTGGGGAGCAGGACAGGCAGATTGACTGAAATAGACTGCTATGGGGAGCAGCAGGCAATACAGGAGAGGTCTGCTGCGCCATGTGGGTCAGCTCGCTGGCAGGGATCAAACTCATGCTGAAGTGGCTTTAGCTTCTTAGTGCTGTGCTTTAACCTGCTGTGCCACCGGGGAGGGCCCTAAAAGCAGTTCTATTGGGGTGTAAGTTCACTGTTTACAGTGGACATTTCAGGGGGCCTCCCTGATCACCAGAAAGTTCTTTCGGGGCTTCTGCTTGCTCCCCTGCTCCTGCCAGTAGCTCTGCCTGGACTAAGCCTGGACACACAGAAGCTGCTGAGCTGGTTCTCTTGGGTCAGAGTTGGGGGGAGGGGATGCCTATTGCATCAGTGGCCCCAGTGACCACAGACCAGTCCTTTCTCCCCAGGTTTGGTCCAGTCAGGGGCGCTGCCTGGAGTGGGCTGCTCCCACCTATGGGATTGGCTACAGGTGGGCCAGGGGCCTTCACCCTGGGGCTTCATCCTGGGCTGGCATGCCCCGCCTGCGGCACTCCCAGCAGGAACCCTCACTTCTCGCTGGAGTGGTTGGTCCTGGCTGTCAGGATGGGCCGCAGTGAGACCAGGAGAACGCCAGCCAGCCACTAGTGTGATGCCCAGGAGAGAAGCTTGGCCTGGCCAGCCAAGATGACCTGCGGAGGCAAGCAGGACTCCCTATAGCCCTGGGGGAGGACTGATCACCCGGCATATGAAACCAGGGTGAAGGTAGGGAGCAGATTGGTCTTGTCATTATGCTTCTTCCTAATGGCTCTGGGAATGTGGGACTGGCCGGAGAGGTGGTGGGCAGGGACCCTCTGGTGGGACCGCTCAGCTGTGCTGCACAGGGGCTGCATCAGAAGCCCCGACCCACCTATGGTCTCCCATGACCCTGTACAGGTAGTGATCTGGCTTCAGTGGTGAGGTGCCCGGTCTGGGCTTCTGGGCCAATGGCCAGGCCGTGGCCACACAGGGTGGTCCCTTTGACCTGAGCACCTGGCTGCCTGATGCTGGGGTGTGGCTGGGGTGGTCATGTTGTGGGGACCCCACACCACCCTTGGGGGCAGGGAGGGCGAGTGCTGGCTTTTGCAGTGACAGCATGTGGCGAAACAGGGCTGGCATGCTACTACCAATTACGCGTTAAGAGTATTTAATAGCAGGGGCCCTCCCTGGTGGCGCAATGGCTTAGGACGCAGCACTGCAAGCTGGCTGCTGCCACCTTAGTGTGAGTTCGATCCCCGCCCTGGAGGTGACCACATGGCACGGCAGACCTCCCCTGTCTCGCCTGCTGCTCCCCTCAGCAGTGCACTTCGTGGATCTACTGCAGCACTGCAGGATCCCTTAAGGGCTGGTATTTTCAAAAATGTTCCCCAGCACATAAGCAATTATTTTCTTAAAGGAATGAGAAAGCTTTAAACAAGGTTGCGGGGTGGGGCGGAACACAAATAGATGCTCGCTCAAGGCTTCCCAGGAAGAAGAGAAATACAAGCAGCACTCCAGGCCAGGTGGCGCTGGTGGTGAGGGGAGGCGGGCTGGGAGCTCAGCTGTTCCCACTCCAGGTGAGACTCCTTCCACAGGTTGGGGTGCTGTCCAGCCCTCACCCCAGGAGACGGCCTGTCCGATGTTTCGGGGAGACACGGCATGTCCCCTGGGCGCCGCAGGCTGCACGCAGGGGGGCCGCATTCCCAACCAGTGGGACAAGCACCCCCAGGGCGCCGCTCCCGGCACCTGTGCGCAGGAGCTCTGGAGCGGCCGCGCAGACGAGACCCGGAGGCCCGAGGCCTGCGGCCCACGCTGGAGGCCCCCTAGCTTGGGTGATTTGGCCGATTCCACGCCAGGACCACCTGCTCCAACCCCCACCCTCGCCTGTTCGCAGCCTCCTTCCGTGAAGTTGTAGGGAATCTCTTGAAGCACTTCATGCCCCAAAACAGAGGCCTGCCCAAGCTGGCCGCAGCGCGGAGGGGAGACACCCGGGAAGGCGGACAGAGTGGCTGCCCCCTGCGGAGCAGCCCGATGCCATCAGGCCCTTGTGACCTTGCGCCCTGCCACCGCTGACTGTCCAGCCTGTGGCCTAAGCTGACCACCCTCACTCACGCTTCGAAAGAAAGCCCTGCCGGCAGCCAGCAGCAACCAGAAAAACAAGATGAGCTGGTCACTGCACACCCACACCTGGCTGGCTTTCTGTCCGTACTGCTCTCCCGTCCAGGCCTTTTCTATCTGCGCTAACGAGGAGGCCGCTGGGCGGAGGCAGCCAGTGGGGAGGCCGGCGCTCACGCACTGGGATTATTCCTGCCTCTGGTCCCATGGGGCTGCTCCTGTGCCCGGGGCCAGGCGGGGCCACAGCTTCAAAGCTTTCACTTCTCAAACTTCTCTGGCCAGGTCACGTTAGGCGCCGAGCAGACTGGACACTCCCTTTTGTCAGAGGGTTTCCAGTCCTTCACTGCCCTTGAGGCTAGGAGGACAGAGCTGTGAAATACAGTCCTGAAACAGTGGATTCCATGGCCCTCACCTGAGCACGCAGGCTGCGCCTTGGCTCTGAGGGAGGGGCACAGGGGCCGGCAGTGTCCACCCAAGGGGCCTATGTCCATTGGAGATGCAAGTCCTGTGCCCTAGTGTCACAGATGGGAACCGAAGCCAGAATCACGAGGGCTTTATTATTTTTTAAAATGTATTTATTTATGCATTCAGAGCTGGGGGACAGAGGAGCAGTGAGAGGAGCAGTGAGAGGAGCAGAACAGGAAGAATGACAGAATACACTGCTGAGGGGAGCAGTGGACGGGTCAGGAGAGGTCTGCAGTGCCATGTGGGTCACCTCTGGGGCCAGGGACTGAACTCGCCCTGAGGCAGCAGCAGCCAGCTTGCAGTGCTGCGTCCTAACCGGTTGCACCACCAGGGAGGTCCCAGGGGATTTGTTTAGATACAACAATTCAGATACTGCTGAAATCAGAATACAGGACTGGACATTCTCCTCACCAGTGCCTGGTCTTTCCATCCTGAGTTTGACACCCCAGGAGGACGGGGGAGTCCCCGTCCAGACAGCCCGGCCTGCCTCGTGCAGGGGGGGGTCTCTTCCCCTGCAGCTGCTCCAGGGCCCCTCCCAGATCCAGGGGGGCGGCTGCTGTCCCACAACAGCACCCCAGCCTGCGGCCAGCCTGCCCCCGTGCGCCTCCTGGGGCTGTATAGCAGAAATCCAGAGACGAGCATCGGGCTGAGGTTGTCCTAGGCTGTGCCTGTGGGTTGGGGCGGGCCCAGGATCTGCTTTTAGTGACGCGGTATTTCAGGGTTCGGCATCTGGACTCTGTCTGCTCCAGCAGGTAAATTATAGGCTTAGCAAGGCAGAAATCAAATAAACACTCTGACTGGCGGTGTCTCCAAGAACGGGGGTTTCTGGGAACCTCCCCACCCAGCTAAACCTAATTACCCTGAGACGGGGGCCTTTTCTTTGGCTCACAGGTCTAAGGGAAACAGGACCGGGTTCCTGGCCACAGGGGACACATGATAGTGACCAGTCTGCCCTTAACTCCTAGACTCCAGCAGATGCGACCGTGCCACCCTCACCGCAAGTCTGTCGCAGGTGACCCAGGAACCCAGCTCCAGAGGGGGTGGTGGCGTGGGCCGTGGCAGGAGAGGAGACGCTGAGCTCCCCGTGGTCTCACGGGAGTCCCTGCTGAGGGCTCTGAGGCCTTATGCACAGCCCGTGGCAAAAGCGTGTCCAGGTTGATAACTGATTTTCACCATGGGCTGGGGATACCCAGAGATGGCATCTGGGCAGCCAGTCTGCTCCCTGGACCACCACTGCAGCTGCCCTGTCTCGAGGCTACAGGGAACTGGAACGTCCCAGGGTTCTCTGCTCCTCCGGGGGGTTCAAGGTCCCTCTCCAGGCAGGCAAAGGGTAGGCCTTCACCGTTCTTCACTGTTCTCGGACCTGTTCTTTTTCTAACAGGCTAACAGCCTGAGGGCCAGGTCAGGAACCCAGCAACGCCCCACGGGGGCCCAAGCATGTCTGGGACACCTGCAAATGCCCGGCGTGAGTCTGGGAGGGGCATGCTGCTGCTCCCACACCCAACCAGGAGTACTGCAAAGCCTGAGCGGCCAGCGTCACCTAGGGCGCCCTCTGCGTCGGCGTCGGCTGCAGCCTAGCTGGGCTGAGGAGAGCAAGGACAGGTCCTGGCCCAGGCTGCACACCCGAGACGTGCTGCGGGCATCAGGCCAGCGAGGGGTCTCCCTCAAGCCCCAGGGGTTGGGCAGAGGGCCTGAGGGGACATAGGGAGGGGTGTCAGGACCTCCCTGCTGCCTCTGCCGAAGCCTGACAGCACCGAGGGCCTGACCGGAGGGGCCCGGGGGCAGCGGGCAGCTCAGTGGCAGCCGCAGGCATTGACCACCATGTCGCGGTGCTTGCGCAGGATGATGTTGTTGCTGCTGTCGTAGTAGAGCACGGAGGTGGCGCTCAGCTCGGTGGGCGCACAGCACGCCTTGGGCACCGCGTCCGGCTTCATCAGGTGCACCTGGCCGGGGGCAGTGGGCAGAGGCGTGAGAGCCGGGGCCGCCTCCCAGCACCCTGATGCTGTCACTGCGGGTCTCGGGCCACTCGCCCGGCCGCTCCGGCCGCCACCCGCAGCCCAGGCTGTGAGCGGCAGGTCTGCCCCGGGCCGCGGGCCTGCTGC
>NW_004567109.1:20802781-20811572 GCF_000260355.1 Condylura cristata | reverse complement strand
GGCCCTGTCCAGTCTCCCGCCCTCCAGAGTCTAAGCCAGGGACTGTCTGTGGAGAACACCCCAAACTCTTGGTCCCCCGGGGGGTCAACACCACTATTCCTCCAAGAACCTCCCCGCTAAGAACGGCTCAGGCGAGCTTCGTGCTGGCCAGGAGGACCTGGGGGCCCAGGCCACGTGACGTGCCAGGGCGGCCTGGCTGGCTGTGGGGTGACGGACTGGACCTGTGCAGGGCCTGTCCCTTCTCCAAAACAGCGTTGCCACCTACCAGGGGCCTGAGGAGAGCACGGGCTATTCCGGCCTCCAGAACACTGGCCTGCGCCTCGGCAGGGAGCTGCGGTGTAGACAGACCCTCACCAGGGCGCCACGTGGAGGGCCGGGCAGCGCGAGCCCATGAGGAGGCAGCGGGAGGCCTGCTCCACGCGCCCGGCCCTCGGCTGCTGACTCCCCACCAGCAGGGGCAGCTGGGTGGGACCCGGGTGGGGCTGTGATGGGTGCTGCCCTCCTGCCTGCGCACCTGGCCTGCAGAGCCTGACCCTGGCCCTGCGTGAATGCTCAGGTGGGCAGGCAGCGCCCCAGGGTGTGACCGGTGGTGTCCATGCTCGGGCCCCCGGGCCTGCCTGCCCAGGGCAGAGGTTTCTACCCAGGAAGGAGCCCGTCAGAGAAAACACCCTGGTCGCAGGCGGCACCCCCGTTTGCCGGGGGCGCAGGAGGCCCCTCCTCGGTGACCCTCCCAGACTGACACGCGGTACTGACCAGGGACTGCAGGATGGCGTGGTTGGTGGCGTTCATGCAGGAGTCCAGCGGGAAGGAGCACTCCCCCTCGCAGTAGTAGGCCGAGTAGCCCTGGGGGGCAATGACCCAGTCCTGGAGGGAGAGGGAAGGAGGTGAGTCCCGGCCGGGCCCCTCCCTCCCCCAGTCCACTTCAGGGCCCAGCTCGTGGCCACGGCCGTGTCAGCACTCTCGAGTGGCCGCCCTCCAGGCGTGACCTCCCCCGTGGCCCCCACAGTCAGGGCCAGGCGGTGCTGTGCCTGCCGCCACCATCAGGCCTGGCCTGTCCCCTCCCCGCCTCCGTCCACAGGGCCTGCAGCTGTGGCCACAGTGAATGCCCAGGCCACTGCCCAACCGGTCAGGGAGTGAGTGTTCCATGTCATGACTTTTATAAAACTTGCACTTTCCCACCGTGCGAGAACGCACCCTCCCTCTAGAAAACTGATGCAGGGGAAATGCAGAAGATTCCAGGCATGCGCCCCCATGATCCTCGCTCCACCTGGAGACGCCCGGCCCTTGGTGGGTGCGGCCATTTCGGGGAGCAGGAGACAGAACTTACCAGCCAGTCGAGGTCCCGGAAGCTGACGTAGAGCTCGTGCCGCCGGCACACCTGCCGCAGGTCGGCGCTGGCGCCGTGCACGCCGTCTGCAGGGGAAAGGGGCAGCGGTCATCTGGGCTCCTGCTGTGCGCAGCCATGGGGGGCTGGGGCCAGGGCAGGACACCGTGGGCCTTGCTGAGCCCGTGAAGGGCGGAAGTGAAGCCAGTGGGTCTCCTCCCTGCACTGCTGACGCTGACCCCGCTCAAGAAACCTCCAGGCTCCCCGCGGCTCTCAGGGCCTCTGAAGCACCCCTGCACCCAGCGCCGCCTCCCCCGGCTTCCGGACCGAAGGTCCCCCAACGCCCATCGACAGCCCAGGGCGCACTCGGACCGGGGAGACCCTAGGGTATGGGTGGCGCCGGCTCTCCCCACCTCCCGGCCTTTCCCACCCGACAGGTGCAGGTGCGCACACTGAGGCTTCTGCAGGCTCCAGGGCAGACCACCTGGGCTGTGCTCCCGGGGCGCCTGATTCCCAGGAGACTTCTGGGGAGCCTGGGGCCGGGGGAGGGCAGACGCCCAAGGCCTGAGTGTGCAGGGGCTGGTGACCGGCGCAGGAGGCATCAGGAGGGGCGTCTGGAGCGGGACTGGGGAGCCGGCCCTGGCCCTCACCAAAGATGCCTGGGAGTTTGTTGGGGTGCGGCAGCTCGTTGGTTTTTGTCGGCAGCCTCCTCTTCAGGGGCCTCACAGCCCGAGGGGCCCGCACGGGACTGGGGCTCGCCCTGAAAAAAGTGACCATGAAAGGCTGTTTGGAGCGCGGGGCCCGTCGCCCCTGCAGACCGGCCAGGCCAGGATCCACGCTGTGCCCTGAGACAGAGAGAGGAGAGGGCGGTCACTCTGGGGTGCTGACCTTGCCGTGGACACCACAGGGGGAGACCAGAATCCACGACCAGCCCAGCCCCCTGCAGCAGGTCTGAGGGAGCCCGGGGAGAAGCCTGAGACGCTGGGTGGGGTGGGATAGGGGGTGTTTACGGGGCTCTCGGCTGCTTCACGCCACCTCACAGGCCCCTCTACACCGTCCTGAGCTCCCACTTCACTGAGAGACCCCAGAGGCCCCAGGGCTGGCCTGACCCTCCCGGGGGGCGCGGGGCAGCAGCCAGGCTCCCAGCCGGCTGCAGGACACCCAGGGAGCCCCACCTCCCGTCCAGCTCCGGGATGTTCAGTGGATTTTGCCCAGCTGACGAGCAGCTGCAGGAGGCCTGGCCCTTGCTCTGGGAGGCCCCCAGAGCACACAGCTGCCCCGACACCCCCCGGGGACCCACAGACCCAGTGGGTGGGGCCACCTGACCATCGTCCTGAGCTGGGCTCCCCACACCGACCCCCCAGAGCCCACAGTCTGGGTCACCCTGCGGTGGGCAGGGACGGGAGCCTCAGCCCCAGCAGAAGGCTGTGGAAAATGGGGGTGTCCCCCATCCTGAAAACACGCTGACCCCTCCACCAAACCACCTTTGTGGTCGCGTGTCCTAGATGACTCCCTGGCTTTTTCACTATCAAAGCAACATAATGAAAGTGAAAAAAGCTTGAGGAGACAGGTCACTCATACACCCCGGGTCCCTCCACGCGTCACGCTCACGTCTCTGGGGTAGTTTCGCGCCAGCTTAATTTACACAGGTGTGAGCATGGCCAAGACGTCTGTACTGGCCCCGGTGATTTCACACCAACACCTTCGTCATCTTTAGGGTCCAGCGGGGACGTTCAGCCCGCGCAGCGACGGGTCTCAGCGCGCCCCCCGTGGGGACCCTCGGGCGGCTGGCCGGTGCGGGGTGCCCTCCAGGCCCCGGGCTCTCCCAGCACAGCGGGGGGACCCAGCCTCGGGTCTCAGCCTCCCCTCAGCGGGCGGAGCCACGACGCCCCTCCGTAGACCCGCGCGCACCGGGGCTGAGACCACAGCTTCTCCCAGACACCTGGGCTTCTCCTGGCTTCTCGCCACAGGTACGCCGGCCATGGCGAGGAAGGAGCCCTGCTCCCCTGGGGGCATGTGACTCAGCCCGTGCGACCTCCAGCCCTGCCTACGTTTCCCAGCCGTCAGTCCCCGCTCCGTGCGCGGCTCACGCTCACGCCTGCACTTCCCTACGCGGACACGCAACGCGCCTGCTCCTCGGCGAGACGAGACGAGGGCGGCTCCATCGCAGCTCCAGCCCCTGACAGCGGCCCCACCTGTCCTGCTCAAAGGTCAGCCCTGAACAGGTGCTGTGACCTGCACCCCTGGGCCGCGGCTGACAAAACAGGAAGCTGTCCGGGGCTAACCTTTGACCTCTGACTTCACCAACACCTGCACCCTCTGCTCAGGGGCGTCCTGCTGAGAGATTGTTCCTGCAGGACATGCAGGAGGCCCAGAGAGACGCCCTGCGGGGAACGTCCCGAGGACCCCGGTCGCGGCCCAGTCGTGGGGAGACAGAGCCACAAGACACGAAGGCCCCAGGCTCCGGGAGGCGGCCGAGCTAGGAGAGGGCGACACTGGTCAGCCCAGCTCCGGACTGAAGTCCATACCCAGCTGACACCAGCATGGCCCTGGGCGGGGCTGCCCTCAGGCCTGAGTGCCCGGGCCTGCCCCAGAAGCCCTGAGAGCTCCATCCACCAGGGGCCGGGCTGGTCTGCTCTTCCTTGGGCAGCTGCATCTGTGGACCATTGAGGCAGGGAGTCCCGCCGGGCGCCTGGCCAGGCCTGTGCTGGGGGTGGGAGCGCTTGGAGGCTCTCACAGCTGGACAAGGAGCCCCGTTTAGACACGCTGGGGCCCAGTGGGGGTGGCGGCTCTCTGTTTGCAGAGCAAGCTGCAGCAGACCCAGCACCCTCATCCTTCCGGCTGGGGTGGAGGCAGGTGGTCAGCCCCTCTTCTGTCAGAGGTCTGGCAAAGGACGCTCTGGCCTCCTTCCCAACTTTTCCTCCCTTGCCCAGCTCATCCTCCTGGGCTCTCTGTCCAGCTGGCTGCAGGGAAGGACCTGTTAGGAGATATGAGTTTGATGCCCCACTGGCAAACCCCTTTCCAGAAAGGCTCTGGGGCCCGGGGTCCCTGCCTGCAGACCTGCCCTGGGGGTGCTGGCAGGCATGCTGTCCCCTTGGTAGTTGGCAGGTATGTGCTCGGGATGGGGCCATACGGAGGCTTTCCCAGTAGGCTCCACTGCATATGTGGGCCCCACAACACCCCCGACCTCACCCCATTTCTGAGTCTCCCTAGTCAGGTTCCAGAAGTCTTGGCAGCTGCTCCCCAGCACCGGAGGTCAAGCCCTACTCACAGCCCCTCTCCAAACGTATGAGGCCGAGGCCGCCCCTCCTCTTCCCCAAGGCTGCCTTCTGCTCTGGGTGCCACCTCACCCTTTCCTGAACCCCAGCTCAGCTGCAGCCGTGGGTGTGACCTCAGTGCTGCGCTGAAGGGCAATCAGGATGCTGGGTTGAATCCTTAGAGAGAATCCCAGTGTGGGAGGCTGCTCTGCGCTCCTACTGGACATCTCCCGACACCCAGGGCAGGGCAGATCCTCCCCAGAACACCCCAAAGCAAGCTCTGGAAAAGGGCCCTCCCTAGAGGTGCCCCGGATGCTCCAAAGGGGTGCAGCCTCTCTTTGTTTCTCCTGCGCCAACTGCGTCCAGTCTGTGTGTGGCCTTCCCCACGGCCCAGGGGTCAGCGAGACCACTGGTTTCTCTTGACCAGCTGCAGCTTGTTCTCACCAACCTGCTCCCATCAGTTTTATGTATCTCTAGAGCTTCAGAGAAAGCAGGTGCTCCTGGTCAGTTTTTAACAACACACACACACATACCCCTCCATTTTGGTTTCAGAACTATGGATTCAGGATGAAACATCTGCTGCCTCCTTGGGTTCTTCGCAGTGTTACCAAGAGGTGAGTTTGGGGTTCCACAGCAGAGAGGAAGGAGGATGCTGTTCTGACCGCAAAGGAGCACTGTGATATGATGAGAACACCCATGGTGTCCACCAGCTAGGTTTCTGGGATGCAGCCGCCCGAGCTCAGCCCTGGGCACACATGGGCGGACTGTGTCCGATCGAGGAGCCTGGTGGAGCTGTGCACATCAGCTGTCCTCCCCTTGGGTTGCTCCCTTACCACCGGCCTCCCAGATGGCCTTACTCCCTTTCTAAAGACAACTATATTGCCATAAGGAGAAATGAAAAGGGGTGGGGGTGGGGCAGCTCAGGGAAACAAAATTTAGCAATCAAACGAAAGACCCCGGAAGAAAAGCCAGAGGCCTTATGTCCTCTGAACCCCTCACTCACAGGTAGGTTTGTGTATTGTCCACCTGGTAAGGGGCCCGGGTGCACTCTCCGTGGAGTTATGCCCTCCCCCACCGTGCTCGCCTCCACTTCAGGGTTCGAGGTGAGAACTCTTCCTACTCTGGTCTCAAGCTGCGTGGATGTGACAGGCATCCTGACTGCTGTCATTTGCTTGGTACTTACAGAAAGCACAGTGCCAGCGCGAGTTCCCCTTTATCTTTAATTAAAGTTGCACCCCTCTTGAGAGAGCAAAGTCGATCTAGAAGTAGAAAGTCTGAGCTGCCAGGAGAAATCTAGTCCAACCCCTGGGGAAATGCGTAAACGTGCCCACGGCCCCCTCTCGTGGGCTCCTCTGCGGTCTGACACACACGCGCTCTGCACCGAGGTTTCTGGCCCGAGTTAGGTCGCCACCTGCTGCATGGGTCTGAGGTTTGGCGAGACGGCAAAGGCACTCCCCGTGCTCCTTATGATGTCCTCCACTGTCAAGCCTGCCCAGAGCTCAATCAGCGTCAGCCCTTTCTTCTTGTGCACGTCAAACACAGCCTTTTCGGTGATGATCCGGTCCACGCACTTCTTGCCAGTCAGGGGCATTGTGCATCGTTCCAAGATTTTGGGCTCATTATTCTTGGTACAGTGCGCCATGGTGACCACCACTCTGGTCTTGGGGCTGGACACCAAGTCCATCGCACCCCCCATCCCTTTCACTTTCTTTCCAGGGATCATCCAGTTCGCCAGGTCACCGTATTTGGAAACCTGCATGGCGCCTAACATGGTGAGGTTGAGGTGCCCACCTCGGATGATGGCAAAGGAGTCGTCGCTGGAGAAGAAGCAGCCCCCGGGTATGATGCTGACGGTCTGCTTGCCCGCATTGATGAGATCCGCGTCCACATCTTCTTTCCGTGGAAATGGACCCAGGCCGAGGATCCCATTTTCACTGTGAAGATGAACCGTCATGTTTGGGCCGATGTAATTGCTGGCATGCAGGGGGATGCCAATGCCCAGATTGGCATACATGCCGTCCTCAAACTCCAGAGCCGCGCGCTTGATGATCCGCGTCCTTACATCGCACACACAGACGTGTTCCTCCTCCTCTTCCCGGAATGTCAGATGCTCGATTTTTTTCTCATATTTCTCCCCCTTTATTATGCGATCTACGTAAATGTGAGGAATATGGATGTCTTCTGGGGCAAACGACCCCACGTCCACAATTTCCTCAACTTCCACCACTGAGATGTCTGCAGCTTTGCACATGGGCACGTTGAAATTCCGGGCACTTCTCCTGAAAATGATGTTTCCGGCACGGTCCGCCTTCCAGCCTTTCACCAAAGCGAAATCTGCCGTGATGGCGTACTCCAGCAGATAATGGTGCCCGTCGAACTCCCGGATCTCTCGCGGGTTACTGAGGATGGCGTGGTGGCCGTCCCTGTAGTACCTGATGGGCACGCCCCCTTCCTGGACCAGCGTCCCGTACCCCGTGCGGGTGTAGAAGGCGGGCACCCCTGCACCGCCGGCGCGGATTCGCTCGGCCAGCGTGCCCTGGGGCGTGAGCTCCAGGTCCAGCTCGCCCGACAGGTACTTGCGCTCGAAGAGGTGGTTCTCACCCAGGTAGGAGCAGATGAAGCGGGAGATCTGCTTGGAGGCCAGTAAGAGGCTCAGCCCGTAGTTGTCCATGCCCGCGTTGGTGCTGACCACGGTCAAGTTTTTCACTCCACTCTTGTTCAGCGCCGTTAACAGGTTCTCTGGAATCCCGCAGACCCCAAAGCCCCCGACCATGATCTTCGCCCCGTCAGAGATGTCTTTCACAGCCTCGCTGGCCTTTGTGTAGAATTTGACGCGGGCAGGAACGCTGGTGGCGAAGCCACGGACACGACCCTTGGCCAGCGCGGGCCTGGGGCGCCCCACCGGGCCGCAGCGTCCGAGCGTGGAAGCGAGGAGCCGCAGGGCCGCCATCATGGCTCCCGGCTCCAAGGTCTGGCGGGGAAGGCGGGCAGCCTGGGGAGTCCTGCGCCCTTGCCTCCACGGTTGCCGCCGCAGCGTCACAGAGCTGGGAGGGCGCCCTGGGCGGCAGGGCACCGCCCCCCAGCCCCCCAAGGCGGGCGCTAGGAGAGCTCCCGTCACTGGCGGTGGTGGAGCTCTCCTGAGGGGCCCTAAGGAAGGGAGCCACCCACACATCACTCGACGGGAGACCCCTGCCAGTCTGCCTCTGTCCCGCTGCTGCCCAGGGGACCCGCTCCAGTTCCATGCCTGGAAATCCACTTGAGGGTCAGGGGATCCCACACCTGTCCCACTCTCACCTGTCCCACTCTCACCTGTCCTGGGATGATGTTTCCATCTCTTCCAGAGCCCTCTAGCACCTCATAAAGCTTAATTTCCTTCCTCACAGCTGCCTCTCCTCTGTTTCTCCCCAGCGTAACAACACCACCTTTTTAAAGTCCACCGGCGCCACCTTTTTAAAGTCCACGGGCACAATCTCTATGTTACCAGTCTCCCCACTGGTGTCATTTTCCAGCTGCCAACATCCACTCCCGGCTGTCACCTGGAACTGGCTCCAGGTGTTCCTGACTGCATGCTTGTCCCCACAGACTGCTCATCCCACTGCTATCTGGGGTCTTTATTTTATACATCTATCAGAATTTTTTATCAGATAATTTTTTATGCCAGCTGAGCTTTTCAGGACAATTGTCAGTTTAGTAGTTCCCATAGACCCAAGTCCCAGTTTTCCCTGAGAAAAGGTGACATTTAAATCCCTACATACATTTGGCAATGAACCCGTCTTGGTATCTACTGAGTAGGTGCCACCGTTTATTCAAATTTCATTATTTTTCTCAAATGTCCTTTTTCTCTTCCAGGATCACACATGACATTTAGCCTACAGTGCTTTAGGTTGTGCTGGTCACAACTGCTCAGAATTTTACATATTTTTAAAAATTAGAATTATTTATATGTGCATACAAGAACTGGGGTACAGGCTAGAGATGCAGGGAGTGAGAGGATTCACCAGCAGATCTACTGAAACACACTGCTGTGGGTCAGCAGGGGCTGAGGACAGCTTCATAGTGCTGCGCTTTAACCCCTTGCACCACCAGAGAGGGCCCTCATTCTCTTTCTTTTTTTTCTTTTTTTTTTTTTTAAAGATTTATTTATTTATTCATACAGAACTGGGGTACAGGCCAGAGATGCGGGGGGTAAGAGGCTTCACCAGAGACAGAG
>NW_004567109.1:20801754-20802657 GCF_000260355.1 Condylura cristata | reverse complement strand
AGGTGGGAATCGAACTCATGCGGAAGTGGCTTTTGATTCTTAGTACAGTGCTTTAACCCACTGCGCCACCAGGAAGGGCCTCATTCTCTTTCTTAACCAAGAGAATGTACTGGAGCTTCCTCCAGCCAGTCCAGCTGCAATAAATATTTCTCAAAACCCAGCATCATAGTATTTGGTGTCTCTGCATGTTGAGCAGTGAATCCAAATACTTGGTAACAGATGAGGGTTACAGGGTTTGGGGTGAGACCACCAAGACACGCACCCATCATGTCAAAGATGCATGGGGTCCACATGACTTGTTTGTGTGAACCTGATCCTCTGGCAGGAGTCGTCTGCTCGGGTTTCCACTACAAAGTAGCTTCCCCAATCCTTCCACACTGCCCTTCTGGGAAGCAAGTCCCAGACAGCCCTGCCGGGCTGCGCCATCGTGTTTGACCTCCTTCAGGGAAACTTTAAAAAGCCTGAATCAGAGCAGTCATCCTCCACTGTTACGAAATAAAATTAGCGACCCTGAAAACTCCCACACCTGAAACTGTTTATCGTAGCTCGAATGTCCCCTGACCACCTCTCTCAATCTCATCTCCTAATCTCTCCTAGGCCCGCTCTGCCAACCTTGTGCCCACTTCTGGACTTCTAAACCTCACTCTCTGATATAAAGGAGACTCCCTTTACCCCAATACCTCTTATGAATGAGTGCATGAATCCTCGCTCTATAGATGGGGCTTTGAAAGATATTGATAAGAAAACTTAAGTAAGGTCACTGAGTGAGAGAGCTGCAAAGCTGGGACCCCCCAGGCCATATGACCACTTCTCATGCCCTCCAAGAGCAGAAACTGCCAATGGAGAAAGGAGCTGCTCTGGAGAACAGAAAGATCGCCCTTTCCTCGAGGAGAAGAAACACGG
>NW_004567109.1:20796874-20798084 GCF_000260355.1 Condylura cristata | reverse complement strand
GACCAAGCTGGACTGGCCTGGCCCTGCTTCCCACCCGCTGTTATTGTTTGATGGTCTACAGAGGGAATTTATGGGAAAGGGAAAGGTCTGCACAATGTGATTTCATGGGTTTTCCCAGTAAAATTCTGCTGGCGGTTATGGGGCTGGGAAGTTCACTCCCAGGTCCCCTGGCAGATTTGGACGGAGGTGGGAGTGGGGAGGAAGGGGTGGGGAGCCGTACTCTCTGTCTGGCCTGTGTTGTGGGTGCAACCATCTGAGATATATCCTGCCAGGAATCCTCTCTCCACTGTGGTCCTGGGGCGGTGAGGGAGGGCCACTGCGGTTTGGAGCAAGGTGACTGGGTATTAACCTGTTTCTCCCAAAGCCTCCCTGCTGGTGCAAGGGGTGAGAGTGCAGCACTATGGAGTTATCCGCAGCCACTGCAGCATGAGTTCAATCCCCACCCAGGGAGCTGACCCACATGGCACAGCAGGCTTCTCTTGTCTCTCCTGCTGTTCCCCTCAGCAGTACATTTCAGTCAATCTGTCTGTTCTGCTCCCAACTCTGTCGCCGGTGAACCCTTTCATCACCCCCTGCACCTCTGGCCTGCATCCCAGCTCTTGTATGTATAAATAAATAAATCTTTAAAAAAATTACTTCTCCCAGCTGCAAAATCTGGGGCAGGCATTCCTAACCTAGTATCCTACAGTTCCACCTTTGGGCATATGGAAGAAAATTCCTAACTACTCTACCTTCTAGTGGTCTGGACCCTTTCTAAGAACATTCCCTTTTCCCCTCTCAAATTTTACTGATTTGCCAATTATTTACATGCCTAGATATTTTGGGGATACAACTTCACACCTGCTCCAGAGCCAACACCCTATCATTACCCTATCTCCTGCTCCTTCCTCCCTTCCCCTCTGATGACTAGCATATTTTTCAGAGCCTAAGAATGATTCTTGTTTTAAGAACACTTACTTTCCCATTCACTTTCACAGGAATATTACTTCACTCATTTACTACACAGTGCCACGAAGGCCTGGTGGGAGAGCTGTGGACTGGGGGAAATGCAGGGACAGGGTGTGTGTGGGGAGGTGGTGTCATAAAATGTAGACCACTGTCATCAGCTCAAAAATATATGATGTAGGACCTCCCTGGTGGCACAGCGGGTTAAAATGCAGCATTAAGAAGCTAAAGCCACTTCCGCATGAGTTCGATCCCCGGCCCGGAG
>NW_004567109.1:20795939-20796774 GCF_000260355.1 Condylura cristata | reverse complement strand
CGCAGGAAACCGCCGCCATGGCAGTCCCAGGCAGGCACCAGAAGGCGGGACATTTTAGGACAATTATTTTCATAAAAAATGGGTGAAATTTCCTGGGCGGCAGTATTAGTCTAGACTTTACTGTAACTGGACAAAGGGAGTGCCCTTTTCTTGGCTGGAAATGTATGGATCTAGAGGTTTTCAGCAGTTGACTAGGAAAGCTAATTCTCAAAAACTGGTGTTGGAAATGGCAATTGTTTGCACCTGGGCTTGCCCTGCGGACAGATCCTGGTCAGGCTGCCTCAGCTTCGGCCAGTGAAACAGCATTGTGAAGTGAAGATACTCTGGTTGGTAGCAGGGTTCCTGGTTCCAGCTCTGACCCACCGGTAACCAGGTGCTTCAGTCTCCTTATCTGAAAATGGGGATACTTGAATCCTTTCTATCAGGGCTTGTGAGGGCTTCGTGATGCACAGGGGCCCTGAGATAGGAGCAGTGGCCGTTCCTCAGGACACTAGCTTCCTAACTTGGGCGGGGTGGGGAGGTGGGGGGGGCTGACCTGTAACTTCCTAACTTAATAGGTGTGTAACATGATAACCTCCAGTAGCACCAGAACTGTCTAAAACTCAAGTCATGGTAGGGTGGGGGCATTCAATTTTCATTGCAAAATAAGGAAGGATGGGCCCTCCCTGGTGGTGCAATGGGTTAAAACGCAGCACTATGAAGCTATAACAGCCACTGCAGCATGAGTTCAGTGAAGGCCAGGGGGTGACCCACATGGTGCGGCAGACCTCTCCTGTGTCACCCGCTGCTCCCCTCAGCAGTGGATGGGCTAGGGTCTGGGGGAGGGGCACTCTCG
>NW_004567109.1:20792866-20793909 GCF_000260355.1 Condylura cristata | reverse complement strand
CCTTGAAATAATTTAGATGATTTAGAATTAGAGAAAAGTTGCAATAGTAGAGTCTCCCCGTCATCTTCAGCCAGCTCCTCTAATAATAATAACTACATGACCAAGTATAATTATCGAAACCAGAAAATTGATATTGATGCAATAAATTCAACCACAGGCTTTTCTTGACTTTTTCCAGTTTTCCCACTTCTGCTTTTCTGTGTCAGGAGTCAGTACAGGACTCCATGTAGCCGCAAGTGACCAAGTCTACTCTGACTGGTAATGACTGTTGAGTCTTGCCTTTGGAAGCAACCACAGTTCATTAGTCATAAGCTGACCCAGCTCCCACTGGTTCCTAGCCCACTTCCTATTAGTAAGTAAAAGGAACAGAAGTCCTTTGCAAGCTGGCTGATTTTAGGACATTGATAGGAAACTGTAAGCTGAGCCTGGGGTATCTTCTGGTGCCAGGGAGTTGGATGTGCTCACAGATAGAAAGGGTAGAGATGTTACAGATATCTCTATCCAGGGTACGCCTACTTACAACTATTATTTTTTTAAAGATTTATTTATTTATGCATATGGGGTACAGGCTAGAGCTGCAGGGGTGAGCAGATTCACCAGAGACAAAATGGGGAGCAGAACAGGCAGACTGACTGAAATACAGAGGTCTGCTGTGCCATGTGGCTCACCTCCCTGGCCAGGGATTGAACTCAGGATCGAACTCTTGCTGCAGTGGCTGCAGATAGCGTCACAGTGCTTGCACTTTAAGCCACTGCGCCACCAGGGAGGGCCCCATACCTATCACTTTTAACCAAAACTTTGACAAAATGTAGAATCACCCTGACATTGACCTAAATTAATCTTGTTTCTGAACAAAAAGCAAGAGTGTGAAAGGCACGTCTTTCTCCACCAGAGCCGCAGGGAGGAGCTAGACTCTGGTGCTGGGCCTGATATACTTCGCCTCGAGCCCTTCCACGCTCGCAGGGTCCCTGCAGGAACACAGGTCAGGCTCTGGGCCTGGCCTTGAGCTGGTCCTCACCTTCCCTGGCTGCCAGCGCCCCCCC
>NW_004567109.1:20789345-20790906 GCF_000260355.1 Condylura cristata | reverse complement strand
TCCCGCGTCGGGTCTTCCGGACTTGAGGCCCATGTAGGGCGAGAGGCCCTAGCGGTCTCCAGGGGCCATGCTGCGTGGGGAGGGGGCTGTCACCAGGTTCTTCCGTCCACAGGCAGCCTGAGAATACCCCAGGCAGTTGGGGCTCCAGGGGAGGGAACCCCCCAAGTGTGGCCTGCTTCTGGCCCACCAGAACAGTCCCAGGCCTTCCTGGCTCTCCGTGCTCCCTGCCTCCTGCCGTGCTCCTCTTTCCTTCAACTTGGCCCCTGTGGCTGAGCACCTGCCGGGCAGGGCTGGGAGTCGGCTGGGGCGGGGGGTGCCACAAGACTCGGGTTGCGTCCTGATCTCGGGTTTTTCATGGTTTAATTGGGAGGAGAAGAAATAGGGATAAGAGAGGGCCCCAAACCAGACAATCAGAAGGGACTAACAGAATTTGACACAGTAAAGGAGGAAGGCTCTAGTCTGTATTCATAACCAAAAGCTGGAGACCACCCAAATGTCCATCAGTAGGAAGAGGTACTGTGGTATAGTCAAGCCAGGCAATACAACTCACTTATGAACCATAGCTACAACTACAGAGAAGACATCATAAACTATAGCTAGAACAATGATGGATGAATTGCAAAGAGAAAAATGTTGACTGAAAGACAAGAATCAAGAACATGTGCTGTAGGATTTCATCCTATGAAATTCAAAGAACAGGACAAATAAATGTACAGTGATAGAGATCAGGGGTGGCTGCCTGGAGGGAATGAATGACTGGCGGAGAGGATGCCCAGGGCAACTACCTGCTCTTGTGTGGTCTGCATTCTGGGTAGTGAGCACCTGTGAACTTCCAAAATGACTTTAAATAAGTGACTTTAAAAGTTAGCTTCCCTCTGTACCACTCACACCACAGCTCAGGCCTGCAGTATTCACTGGCCCTGAGGAGGGCCAGGCACGGCTGGCGGGAGGCAGCTTCTGTGCAGAAGAGCAGAAGGGGCAGGCCAGGGAGAAGACCGCTGTGTGGCCTTGGGAAAATCACCTAGCTTCTCTGAACCTTGCCAGCTTCTTTGAAAATCGAGAAGTGAGTGATTGTGAGATACCCATGAAGGAATAGAACAGAAGGTTCTGGACACGTGGTCATCCCTGGGTGTCACCTCCCACAGTCCTGCAACAGCCCACAGGGTGGTACTGTGAGAAGGGCACTGAGGCTCCCAGCGCTGGACTGGAGAGTCCAGATCACACTCAGTGGAGGTGGCTGAGTTAGGATGCAGATCCTGCCTGACCCAGATGAGAGCCCCACCCCAGGCCGGCCCTCCACTGCCACCTCTCCGGTCTCAGGTGGGGGTTCACTGTCTGGGCCCCTTCACAGCCATCTCGGGCCTGTGTCTGCCTCGGTCTCTCCCAGGAGGTCAGCGCCGAGAGGCAGGGACAGGTTTCATTCGCTGTCATGTCCCAGTAACCTGGCACAAAGCGGCCCCACATAACTAGTGATGAATCAGGAGTGAGAGAATTGCCTCCCAGAGAGCCACAGACATTGCAGCACACGAGGGGCCCAAGGCCCGGGGCTGAGCAGACCAGA
>NW_004567109.1:20747125-20785570 GCF_000260355.1 Condylura cristata | reverse complement strand
GCCGTCCGTCTGCCCTCGCGGACGAGCGCACTGGCCAGCGCGTGCCCCGCGGGACTGGCCGTCTGTGCGGCCAGCTGCGCCAGCCGCCCTTCGGTCCGGAGCCAGCCGTCGGGTTCCGCCCCCTTCGGGCCTAACCAATGGGGTGCAGGGGCGGGACGCGCGGTGGAAGCGGCTTTGGGTTAGGTGTTCACAGTCCCGAGATGCGATCTGATGGTGGGTGGTGGGACAGGATGTGGTCGCCAGGGACGTCTTGGGCTCCCCTCCAGCTACTGGCCGCGTCAAATATTGGCCTTGGTGGCTTGAACTCGGTCACCAAGGTATGGCTGCTCCTGGAAGCAGGAACCTGTGCAGAGGTGGGGTGTGTGTTTGTGCTTCCTCCATCCACCGCGGTTGGTCGGGAGTGTTAGTTTGAATGCCTGGCTGTCATGCCTGGGTGCTTGGCGTGTCGCCCTACGACTCAAACGCTGCATGACCTTGTGTGGCGGGGCACCGCGGGTGCCAACCGTGTCCCGCGAGTGGGACCCATTTCTTGCCAGCAGCCGCCCTGCCGGATTCTCTGTCACCACAGGTCCTCGCTGGCCTGCCAGTGCCTTCCCGGTGCTTCCCACCTTGGGAACCTGCTCGGTGGCTGCTTGGGTGAGCCCACCGCTAAGTTCCCAGGCAGCGCCTGAAGTGGGCTGTCTCAGCTGCTCCAGTGGCCCTCTGGGAGCCCAGTGCTGATGCACCAGGAGAGGCGCACTGGCCTCCAACAGGGAGGAGTCCAGGGCCCTGGGGCCCTTTCCCATCCAGGGAACCATCTTTGTGTATTTTAATGCTCTCACCCCTTAGTGACTCGCTAGAAAAAATTTCTCACAGAAACTCCTGATTGACTCAGCTCTCTGCCCTTCCTAGACAATCTCTTTATTCATTTATGATTAAGGTGCCACCCTCTGAGGAAGTGACAACCAGACTGAGCTGGAAGGCTGTGAGGATCTAGCCTGGGAAGACAGGAGAAGTCAGGGAAAGAAAGTTTTCCAGGCAGAAGAAATAGCTTGTGTCAAAGGCCCGAGAACTGGGGACATTAATAAGGATCGGTGACAATTAACACTGTGCTATCAATTCCATAATGATCAAACATTGTTAAGGGGTAAATACTATTTAAGCCCCTTCCTCCCATTCCCTGAATAGTTAAGGAGACTGAGCACAACACAGTACTTTAACCCTTTAACACAACAGGGGTTACATGACCTCTCCCAGGCCTCACACTGTGCAGCTGGCCTGGAGCAGGTAGGTGAGTTCCTGCAGGGGAGCGGGTCAGTGGAGCCTGGAGAGCCTGTGGGCAAATGGTATGTTGAGATGGGAGGGCTGGTAAGGGATGGACTACAAAGGACCTCTGGGAAGGTTAGATGAGGACTCTGGACAGTAATAATTACAATGCTCTGAAGTGGACTCAAGACAAATGTCAATATCAATTAAGAAGTCCAACAAAATTAAATATTTGCATGATCATTTCAAACTTAAAAAAACAGGAAGCCTTTTATCCCCCCCAAATAACATAAAACTTTTTATATCAACGTTTACACAACTGTCTATTGTGCCTTAAATCCATGCCTAACTTGCCTTTTATCTAAGTCATTTTCCACACATGTAAACTTGAATAATGATGTCGCAGCTTAGCTGTTGAAGGTGCCCAAGGCAAGACCAGAGCCTGGCTACAGAGGGAAATACCACTGGAGGGAGGGAGCCTGGAGTCAGGACCTGCGGTTGGAGCAGGACAGTGATGGGGAGCGATGACAGTGATCCTCTGGTGGTGATGGGTGGAGGCAGAGGAAGCTGCTAGGAGGTTGAACCACAGGGCTGGTGTCTCTGCAGAGGTTGGGGCCCTCATGGTGTGTCCCTTGAGTCCTGTCCTCTCCAGGAGGCTCTCCGGGTCCCTGGACACTGGCAACCTCTATTGAGTCCCTGCCACGTGACTAGGGGCCCCACATCTGGCCTGTAAGCCTCAGGTTGGCATGGAGCATGCTGGGCTCCAGCTGCACTGCAAGCAGCCCAGTGCTGGACAGTTCTTACAATGATAGAATCATGTCTCTCAGGTTAGGCCAGGTGGAGAAAGCTGGTCTTTCAGTGAGCCGTAAACCACGTGGGCTGCCCTGTGCTGTGCCCCCAGCCCGAGAGGCAGCCCACCTGGTCCTGAGCGGGCCCCCACTCTAGTCCTCTCCAAAGGCAGAGTGACAGCCCTGCTTGAACAAAGGGCCTGAGAGTGCCTGGGAGGGCAGAGGAAGTTGGGGCAGGCGAAATGCGAGTGAAACCTGGCACTGCAGAACTGGGGGAGCAGAGATGGGGGTTTCCTGGAGAGAGCAATCTCAAGCCAGGGATTTCCAGCCACTGGCACCTCTGTGACCTTGGGCTCATTACTCCAGGCCACTGTCATCTATACATGGGGTTCAGAAGTGTACACTGGAGATGGAGGTTAAGTGGGAGCGTATCAAGAGGACTTAGTGCAGTGACTGGGGGTGGTAAGCACTTGATACCTGTAGGCTGCGTTTACTACATCATTTAAGGCCCAAGCACTTACATTCACCCTCTACCCGGCAGACACCAAATTTGCAGTACTTGCTTATCAAATATATCACAGGGCTGTTAATTGTAACCTTTTTTTTCTGGCATCCCTGTATTTTTTATATGGTCTTGCATGAGGTGTTAATGAATGTGCAGATGCCACAGCTAGCTGAACTTTGTGGCAAAAGGCAAGAGGGAAGCCTGCATTACAAGTGAAAACAAATGACCACGGTCCAGACCTATAAACTGCTTTCAGTATGCTTTTGCTGCTGGAGGCGGAAAGGGGGTAGAAAGTTTCGATGAAAACACCATGCAACACAAAATTCTGGCTGCCCGATTCACTCAATTCCAGGAAGAATAAAGTAAACACTTCCATCAGAATTCACAGGCTGCAGGTTCCTTTAACCTGGACACGTGGTGTCAAACATTTTACCAAGCCCTGGCATCTCAAGGGTATGGCCTAATGATCAAAACACAGGCCTGTCTTAAACCCCCTTAATCTCAAGTTCTCGAGTCTATTTCCTGCTGTTAAATTAGTTAATATCTGGCTGTTTTAATTACTATAAATCAGTGTGGGCTGGAGTGTCAGAGTTGAATAGGGAGTCAACAGATTAGACTCAAGGTCTTTTGCCCTTTATTCATTCTGTGACTTCAGGCAAATCATCCCCTTCTCCTTTCCTGTTTCAGTTCTTTCATCTGTAAAACAAAGAAACTTTATCTGTGGCCAATTTTGCCTCCACCTCTGAAATTCTGTCTTTAAAAGAAATTTCAGTATTCTTCTACTTGAATTGGGAAACTGGTTCCATTTTTCTCAAACCCCTAATCTTCCTGGTGGCTCAAAGGGTTAAAGTGCAGCACTATGAAGCTATTCACAGTCATTGCCTTACAAGTTCGATCCCTGGTGAGGGAGGTGACCCACATGGTGCAGCAGACCTTTCCTATCTCACTCGCTGCTCCCCTCAGCAGTGTATTTCAGTCAATCTGCCTGTACTGCTCCCACTATGTCTTTGGTGAATCCTCTCATCCCCTGCACCTCTGGCCTGTACCCCAGTTCTTGTATGCATATATGAATAAATCTGTAAGAAAAATTGTTTAAGGGGATGACACCAGATAGACTTGTTGACAACCTTTTCTTGTTGCTTTGTAAATTTAGCAGTGATAAAGAAAATATTAATTTGCTTCATAATTTATCCATGAAGATATTCTGACTTGAATAATGTATTTAAGTACCTAACACACAACTATACCCCACAGAGACTTGTTCTATATAAGGTAATGAGAAGAAAAATCAGGGAATACAAAATATTTGTTACTGCAAGCAATTTTAATACAAAAGTGTGTCTTGTTTTTAAACAGTTCATTGGTAGAGCTTCAGTTTCTGCCTCAATTAAAACCAATTGAGATAATCACACAGCAACATGGTCGGAGCTGAAGAGAAACAGCAGCTAAAAAACAGGAGCCCCAGACAGCCCCTCTTCATGGTCACTTGGTCAGTTGACTCTGTCACGCACAAAAGACGGAAGCAAACGGGTCTTGTTAACGAGTGTGCTGGTGAACTCCTTGAAAGGATGAGCAAGTGTTGTCTCGTGTCCACATTTTCAGAACAGGCTCATGGATGGAATTCATTCCTCAGTTTGTGGGAAGTTGATCGACCATTTAAATAAATAGCAAAAAATGCAGATAAACAAATCTGTAATTCACAATGCCACCAGGGAGCCCCCTACCGAGGGGACCGGTGGGCATAGTAGTTATTGGTAGCCAGGCTGGAAAGTTACAAACCAGGACTCTTAAAAACCCCAATGTTCTGAACATTTTTTGAAACAGTTACATTTACCCCTGAATTCTAGCAGCTATTTGTCCTTTAAACACCCAGTACTGAAACAGTATTCAAAGACAGTATTGCAATGAACCCCTTTTGCTGTATCATGTGCAAATGTTACCTAGATGAGGTTCCCTCTCTTTAGCTAAAATCACACAACATTAAAAACAATGGAAAAAGCAATTATAGATGCCCTCCCCTCGGTTCTTGCTAGTTGAGGTGTCTGTGATTTACAAATTAAAAAAAAAAAAAGTTCCTTAAACACTGCAGGAGTCTTTTTTTTTTCTTTTTAAATATAATTTATCTTGCTGAGATAGCAAGTCAAATTTATAAAGAAAATGTATTTAGGAATAATCCTAAAAGATAAAGCAGGTTTACAACCCTGCACCACACAGAAACCCTACTTAGAGGCTTTTCTTTTTTTAATACACATTTGTACTTTGACCTTTTCATTTGTGTTTTTTTTTTTTTCCCAAATATTTCATTTCTGGGCCCCATCCATCACAGGGGTACCAGGAGGCAAATTTTATCTACATAAATATTCACAGGAAAATAGTAACTTACAAAAAGAAAAAAAATAAGGCAGCTTCATAACACAAGTATTCTTTTACACTTTTAACAATATAACTTCTCCCATTCAGAATAAATATACACCCAATGTGTGGAGTAGGATTCAAAGTGGACGGAGGCCTGGGGTGCTTGTGCCGTGTTACCGCTTGGGGCCCGGAGTCCTGGGGGAGGCAGTGGTGGTCTTCTTGGACATGGTCGGGATCTTGGACGGCTTGCCGAGCCCTCTCCGGGAGCCCTGGGCCCCCGTGGCGCTGCTCTCTGACGTGTCTGAACAGGCCGACTGCGTCTCCAGCAGGTCAAAGTCGGAGGCATCACTTCCCCGCCGGCTGCTGGCCCGGCTGCCGGCCCGGCTGCCGGCCCGGCTCCCAGGGCGACTGGCTGACTTTTTGGGGTCTGGAATTAAAGAATAGCACAGTAGACTTAACAGAGATGGCAAGGCAGGGAGGTGGGAGTGCATGTGGAGAGAATAAGTGACCAGCAGCTGGGACCATCTGATGTGCTGTGTGACTTGGGGCAAATCAGAACTTTCTGGACCCAGGTTTCCTCATCTCCACCGAAGTCCCTGCCCCCCTCAGGCTTGGGGATTCTATGGGAGAATCCCGCCTGCTGAGGGCTGAGAACCACCTCTCACCGTCACTGCACCTGATGTGCCTCCACAGTGGAGCTGAGCAGGCACACGGTTGTCTTGGCACTGGCAGACTGGGAAGGGGGAGAAGTGAAGGGAAACACCAGGAAATGAAGCCAAATCTCTTGGTTCCCACAAGGCACGTCAACAGGCGAACAGAGGTGAAGCTCCCTGACTTCCTCAACATGGGGTGCTAGGAAAACCACTAGCAAATGGCTGCCCCAAACGGGCTCTTCAGCAAGCTCTTCCTTTTAAATCTGACCATTTCTGATGAGTGGCAGAGGGTGGAGCTTTGGCTCTGGAAGCATCTGCTCTCTGTAGACAAGGCTAGAGCCAGTTTTTGTAACAGGAGCAAAAGAAGTCAGCAAAAGCCCGTTGGTCTCTCTGTGGGCATCACCCGTCTGTTTGCGTTGGGGGCAGTGAAGCATTGCTGACAGGCTGCAGTTTGATTCCCAGCCCGCCACTCCCTCAGCCCTCACACCAGTGCGGGGCCGGCTCCGACGCTTACCTGCCCGGTTGGTTTTGGCACCTGTGGAGGCTGGGGAAGAACTATTGCTAGTGTCACCGGTGAGGGAGGTTCGACTAGAATGAAAAGTCGGTGTTGGTCGTTTCAATTTGCTGCCTGTTGATGGGATAACCTTAAGAAAAAATAAAAAGGATATTTACTTGGTAAAATCTTTTAATAGAAATTGAATTTTAAAAGGTCCACTTTGGTTTCCTGATGTGTAATTGATTGAAAAGCAAATTAAAAGCCCGGGAAAACAAAGATTCATACTGAAAGTATCCTAGGCCATGTAGTCTGAGGATTCCCAAACTAAAGCTTTGCTGTTCCAATTTAAAAGTTCAGATTGTCTTCCGATAACTTCTACCTTACAAATTTTCACTAGAAATGGGAAAACAGATCCTCAAATAGTAAGACTATAATGATTGCAGTGAACAGAAGTATGGTAGATGAGTAAAGGAAAAAAATGCAAGTAACTCCCAAGTATTAAAGTTTTGGGGCTAGACATTTGCAATATGATTTCTAGTCCCAAATGTTAAACACGGAGCTCCAGATATCACTCAATCTCCACCTCCGGGCAGGTGTACTAACTTTTGGATCAGATGAGTAATTAGGAGTGCAGAACCGCTACCAGACAAGCCACGTGCCATGAGCGGGCTGTGCTGCTGGGGACAAGGTTCTGATGGGAGCAGGAAGCCCAGCTCGGGGGAGGCTCTCCAATGACCTGATCAACACCTGCGTTTCTCCTCTGCCCTCAGAACTACACTCCCGCTCGTTCCGCCACCTCCGCTGTACTATCCTTGCAGTCCCTGGCTGCATGTCTGCGGGACTCATCCCTTGATCCTTCGGGCCTACTTGGCCAAAGGGCCTGTCAGAGGCCACAGCCAGACTCCACCACTTGCAATCCCCAGTTCTCTTCCCCTGCAGCATCTGCTGGCACAGCACCCACTGGCACCCAACATGTGACCTGCTGTTGGCTGCCTGTGTCTCCTGCAGTCAAGTGCACACTCCTTAAAAGCAGGGTGACTGTGCATGACTACACCCTCAGCCCCAGTGCAGCACTGGTGTGGAGCTGGCCTAGGAGAGCCTTGCCGAGGCACAGATGGCGTGCAGGGAGGCATGTCTGAAACTGGGGAAGAATTGTTGCTGCTACAGTTGGAGCTACGTGTCTTGGCTGAGTGTTTTTTTTTTTGGAGACCGAAGCAGGCAATGCGGAGAAAGAGTATATCAATTGTGCCCAGTATGACTTTCTAATTTTTCTTTGAAATCTACTGTTTTCCAGGACCTTTAAGATGTTTATATAAATAGCAAAGTAAAGCAACCCATTTCATTATGTTTCTTGAACTTCTTTAATTTGTACAGAAAGAGCTACTGCGACAGAAAGGGACGAACGCCCGAGCACAAGCCCCCGGCCTCCAAAGGCGGCAGAGTCCAGTTTCAGCAACTTCCATCGTGAGCACTGCTGCTGGGGAGGCCTCACCAGCTGGGCATGGCTGGCCACAGGCCGCCAGCGGCTAAGGGGAGGCGAGGCCTCACAGTGCAATAGAACCAAAGCCTTAAGATAAAACAAAGGCTGACCTGTCAGAATCCTATGGAAATTGGCACTTCATAATGAAAACATTTACAACTTTTGAGAGTCATGAAACTGGAGCCATCGTGCAGGAAGAAAAGCAAGACTCACAGTGGGCTTGGGCTCCGGGGGCCGGCGGCGGCCCGGGGGCGCCGTGAAGCGCACCTCTTTCTGAGCTGGTGCTGTCTCAGGCCACCGGCAGGCCCTGGCTGCTTGCGCCTCCTGCTTTACATGCCTGAAGGTGAAACTATCTTTCGAGGCACAAGAAACCAGTGTTTCCCCGCAGGAGCTAGGGTGGAGATGGGGCTGCTACCACACACGCTGTGAGCCCAGGTTTGTTCTGGAGACACATGGCTCTTCCAGGGTGCTCGGTGGTTTAATCACTGTGCTTGAACATGCTTAATGCTGGCTTGTGTATGCGAATCAAGGCTGTAGAAACCCCAGCGAGTGTGAGCCTCCAAGCAGTGTTCACGGGTACTGTGCCTGGCCGAGGTGGGCAGCACCCACTCCCTGGGCCACTGTGTGCTAAGTGGGGTGCGGCTCTGGGTGGGGGTGCCAGCCACTCTTGTGTTCTGAGCAAAGATAGAACATTGTTGAACACATGCACTGGAGCTGAATTTCAAGTGTTCATAACTCGTCTGTGTAACTGACATTTGGAGACTCTAAGAGGACTGATTATTAACAATATGATAAACATATCGCCAGCAATGACCACTGTTTATCACACTAAACAAATATCATGCTAAAGATTGTTAAACAATCCACTTTGAGGCATTTCTTAGTTATCTCCAATTTTGGTGAATCCGAGTTAGAAACCCCTGAAAAACACTTGATTAGTTGAATCAGCTGTGAGAGCAAAGCACCACAAGGATAGAAAAGAGCAAGGACTCGTGTCCAGAACAGGAGCCCGTTAAGTTCTTGGCATTAGCAAGGGCCTTGTCTTGACTGTGGCCTTAGCCAGCAAAGCCATACTCTACCTCGGGGCTGGACAGATGGAGGTCGGGACACTGGCTGTCCCTGACAGGGGTGCCAGCTTTACTGTTTACCAACCAGGGTTTGTCATAACAGCGAGAGGACTGAAGTGGAGTCTGTGAAATGGAGCCAACGGGAAGGACGGGAACAAGTGAAAGTGGACAGAAAGGGAGCAAATCGAGAACATAAGAACATCAATAGGAGACACTACATTTTAAAGAAACAGAAAACAAAATAAAAGGCACATCAGTCCAACAGGGCGAAGACACCAGGCAGAGAGTCACTCCCCTACATAGCCACCATTACAACAACTGTCTCCGCAGCTCTGGCTGCACAGACAGTGCCTGGATTTTCAAAAGTCAGCGAGTGTGGATGGGCTCATAAGCACTCTGGGAATGGGTAGAAAGAAGCATTTTTGACTGAAGGACCTGAGGACATATTTTAATAAAAGTCCTTTCTAGTCATCTTTAAAGGTCCTGTGTCTGTGGCCAGCAGGGCCTGGTCAGCCCGCTCTAGGTAGAGCTTAGTCTGCATGTCTTCAGTCATGTCAGTGAGGTCTTCCAATGGCTAGACTGCAGAGGGGGTGGGCAAGACCAGACTGGAGGCTCTCCATACCTTGGTACCACTGGCTGGGGTGGCTGGAGAAGACGGCATGGACGTACAGCTGTGGTTACTCTGACTGGCACTTGAGCTGGAGCGGGTAGGGGAAGCTGCCCGAGAGGATGGCTTCGATCTTCGCCCGCGTGACCGGAAAGGTGTCATTCCCTGCGAAGCCCCTTCTGGGAGGATGAATTTCTCTCGAAGTTCGATGTTAGTTCTGCCTCGTGCTAAAAAGGCAATAAACACACACACGCACACGCACACACACACACACACACGATATAAGTTAACCTTAAAAAATTTATCTTTGATGGCCATACAGCTGCTTGATCCCATGATAACAGCTACATAAGTTACAGGTCTAGTATCTCTACGCTTTCTTTGAAACAGGCTTCCCGTTCATGACTATCAACCTTGTCAGCAGTCTGACCCAGGGCAGCCATCCAGTACCAAGCCCCTTGGTTTGCCACGATAAAGGAGGCGCTGTGTCCAAACCCCCACACCCTTTTGCTGTCCTGGTCTGGCCTTGCCACTATCCCCTGGGGCAAGCACGCTGTAACCGGTCAGGGAAAAGCAGATGCAGCAGTTCACAGACTGCTGAGGTCATGCCCAAACCCCTCTTTTCTCTCTCATAGTACATGTGTACTTTTTGCTCAATGTTTATAGGTCTGTGGTAATGAAACAGTGGAGAAACACCAGTCACACCCGACTCCTGTACTTAAATTCAGTCTGCAACCACCATACAGAAAGGGGTGTAGGACTGAGGACAGGAGATCACGACAGAATCATGAAGTAAACATGTGGCAGGAGAGAGAGAAAGATCCAGAACATGCCAGTGAGAGCCTGTGAGGCCAAAGCCTGAGAGCCAGAGGCAGCTGTGCGGAGTGAGGGGCGAGAGGCCTCGTGCCAGGAAGCTGGACGCAGCGCTGCAGGCCACCAGGAGCTGCCCTTTGACCCTCTGCGCCATCAGAACAGGACTTCAGTTTGATTTGGTTAGAAGAGACCCAGCACAGCCAACATAAATGTGAAATGCGAAAGACACTACTAATTTAAAAGAAAGGGTTCCTCTGGAGCATGTCCCTTCACAGATACCCTCACCCTGGAAGGCGCTATCCTGTACAACCTTCTACCTCCACATCCACCCACACTGCTCACGCTAAGGATAGTCTAGACAGAGGTAAACAAATGGAACTGCTGGAGAGTCCTGGGAAAAGGGAGCCTGATAAACAAATGCCATGCTCTTTCTATTCCAGAATGTTTACCTTGCCCAGAAACTATAAGCTTAGGAGATTTTAGGTAACTGTGTCTACTCTCTTCTACCCAGCCCTACATGTGCTCAAGGAGTTTGGGGAATCTTGATAGAATCAGATTTTAATTCAGGTAGCAGTGGTCCAAGCTGAGTGGTTCTAATTTCTAAATCAAATCCAGATCATCAATATATAATGTTGTCAAATGCATCCAAGTGTCAGGTTAAATGGACTTACTGGAACATCAAAGCTTGAGGCGCACAGCCTGGGCCCTGCTGCCCCCTGGGGGGCGCTGCCCCGGCCTCCTTGGGCTCTCATAGGGGACTGCTGGTCTCCAGTCTCCTGCTGGAGAATGGTCTGTGACCGATGGCCACGGACAGTCTCCTTCTTCTGACAGAACATGAGCCTCAGGGTCACCCCTTGGACCTCGGTTTCCTACTCACTCATTTTCTGGACTGCAGTGCTTTCCTCCTTCTCTAATACAAGCTCATACTTGTTTTACATATACATACACACATATCAGGAACATTCCTCCATGATCTGTATGTCTCACATGATTTTAACAAGCCGCAAAATATTATGGGACAAACTACTTGTAAAAAGTTTTTGTGCGTATCTGTGATGATTTCCTAAGGACACATTTCAGTAAGTGGATCTGCTGGGAGGAGAGGATGTACATTCAAGGTTTTGATACATGTCAACTCTCTCCAAAGTTCTGTGCCACTGTATAGACTCCAAAAGAATGTATGAGTATATTCAATTTATTTCACTCTGGCTAATGCTCACCGTATTGAAAGACTCTGTGTGTGTGTATCTGTGTGCAGGTAAAAACCTGCCAATGTGGTATGTGAAGACCTCTCTGTGCTGGAGTCAGGGAACGGAGCGGGACTACTAACTGCTCTTCCAGAAACTACTCCTGGGCTCCACCCATGGCGGCCGCTCCCCTCTCTTCCTCCTTCTCCCCAACTTCTCTTTCTGTCTCTACTTCAACACTGGCGTTCCCCTGGGATCTGCCTGCAGCCCTGTTCCCCCTCTGGGGCTCCCAACCTGGGGCTGAGCTCCTCCCCCAGATTTCAGTGTGTCGGGGGCCAAGCCTGATCCTTCTGCTCCCAGCCCAGCCACTCCTAGATGTCAGGACCTCACCTGCGGGACCGCTGAGACATCACCGTTGATTCTACCTCATGCCGCTTCTAGAATCCCAAGCCTTCCCACGCCCTCACAGTCAGGGGGTGCTCATGAAGCACCTGCTCATCCTGGACGGCTGTTACAGGCTTCCAACAGGTCTCCTTCTTTCTCCTATCATTTCCTAGAACTGGTTTTTAAGTATAAGTCTGATTTCTCTAAACGGTTCAAAATCTTTTCATGGGGACTGCATATAGGAAGATGTCCCAAAATGAGGTTTTTGAGGGGTTTTCTACTAGAAGTTTAGTAAACACTGCAGCTACATTCTGCCCCTTGGGACAGTTCTAAGGCAATCAGAATTTTTAAAGAAATCCTGCAGTAGGGCCCTCCCTGATGGTGCAACGGGTTAAATGAAGCACAGCACTGCAAAGCTAGCCGCAGCTGCTGCAGCGCAAGTTCAATCCCCGTCTGGGGGTGACCCACACGGTGCGGCAGACCTCTCCCGTCTTGCCCACTGTTCCCTTCAGAAAGTGTATTTCAGTCATCTGCCTGTTCTGCTCCCCTCTCTGTCTTTGGTGAATCCTCTTACCACCCTTGCACCTCTGGCCTGTACCCCAGTTCTATTTGCATAAATAAATCTTAAAAAAAAAATGCAGTAAAGAAACCTGTGATGTGCAGTTTGTAACATCTGACACCCTTTGCACCTGTGCATACCACTATTGACCCTTCATCCTAAATTGTGTGCTATCCTCAGGACAACGCCCTCTGGGGCCCAGGCAGCCAAGGAACCCCAACACTAATGGGTACAGAACCTACCTAAATGGTACTTCTAGAAGCTGCGGCAATCCCCTTAGAGCCCTAGATAGCTTCAAGGAACTTTTGTGTTTGAGATGCTCATGGCCTTCCAGGTCGCCTATGACACTCATGCCAGCCCTTAAGTGTTCCCCTCCTGGCACAATCTTCTATTCCCCTGGAAGTAGCTCCCCCAGAGGCGTTCCTGACTGTGCAGTCAGCGGACCTAACCTGGGAGGTGCTCTGGAGAGGAGAGCCACGCTCCTTGCCTTGTGTGCTCCAAGGGGTCCAAGTCTACCATGTTCCATGGGAAAATGGCTACTAGAAGGCCCCTACGCTTCCCCCAGGTTCTGACTTCACATCTGAAGACAGACAGGGCAAGCAGTGTGCCCCCTGGCCAGAGCATGCTGCTGTCGTGAACAGAGCAGGTGGGGCAGGCAGCGGACAGGCACCCCAGACCCCAATTTGACATGCACCTTCTCTTCTTTTTGTTTAGACCATCAGACATGACAGGGAAATGAAGTCTTATCAATCAGTTTGGAAAGGAAATACACTTTACTCAGGGACAGTTAGAATTACATGTATTGCTTTCTCATTTAAAGCAATGAAAATAGGACTTTGATTTAAAAAACTGAACATCCTTCAAGTTTTTCAGAACAGCGGTTTACAAAATTATTAGTTTTAAAAGGGATGCTTAACAGAAATCACTGCTGTGGTTCACTGGAATGAATGAATGCAGAATGACTTAAAATAAATGGAATGGTGGAGTGGGGAGTGGGATCAAAATGGGGGGCAGTGCATGGGACTAGGGTGATGGCACATGGGTGAACTGGTGATGGGAAGCCCACGGGGATTACAACTGAGATGGAAAAAGGCAAAAATGATGCAAAAATAAACTATTATAATAAAAAATAGATCAATGGGATGAGTTATGGACACATCTGAATTTGGGGAGCAGGCTGCTGAGTCCTGCCTCTGCTTGTGCCTACAGCCTGTCCTTTACAGCTGCCTATCCTCAGGCAAGCTATTGCATTTTCTTATGCTTCCAAGTCCCTATTCTGTAAAATGGGGCTGTTAAGGGTATGAACACCTTGCTGAGGTGAAAATGTGTTTTTATATAGCATGTATAACAGTGTGTGGCACAGAAAAAAAACTATGTAATTTGTTAATTAAATAGAAACAACAAATTCTAGTAGGTACTGTTTCAACAAGGGTATTTTATGTTCTGCCAACTTAGACAAGTCAAGATTTGGCTGTGACAATGCATTCATAAAGGCAGCAATACCACAGAGCCAAGACTGCTGCTGTTGAAGAAGCAAAGCCATTCTCAACAGGCAGGCGTGGAAAACGGGACAAAGCTTAAAAGCCAACCTATGGGAGACTGACTGGAAATCGAAGAACTGGAATCAGAGCGCTTTATTTTATTCCCAGGATGGTGAACTAGGAAAAGAAAAATAAACATACACACACACACTCACAAAAACCAGAGAGCAGGAAACACAGAAACCGGTCAGGAAAGACAAACTGGCAGGCTGCAGGAACCTCCTGATTCGCACACAGCTCTCCAACAGGAAAAAGCCCCGGCACAGCCGAGGGCGATGCAGTGACTCAAACTGGCCTCTGCCCCCGCTGACCCCACACGCCGGCTGCGGCTGCCGCTGCTCACACGAGCCTGCTGCTCCCTCTTGCTTGGGCCGCTGTGCCAGCCTTCCCAATGTTCAGCGTGGACGCTGCAGGGCCTTGCTCGGGTGGTCAGCATGGGGGCCACCGCTAGGTGTTCTTTCTCCTCTGTGGTCAGGGAGCGCCCCAGTTCTTCTCGTGGCGGCGCTCAACACCCAAGTCTCGCTCACAGGAGTGACCGCCAAGGGTCGGGGAGCCCTCCCAGGAGCGAGGGGTGAGTGCTAACCGCAAACTGGACACTCACCACCACCCATTCGCTTCTCACTTTCCTTACTGTGTTCCTCCAACTGTCTCCTCTGACCACGTCAACCTCTCCTGCCTCCCTCCTCAACCTGGTCTCGGCTGGCACCGCACGTCCTACCCTGCGCCGGCGGACGGCATCCGGGCGGTGAGCGTCACCCCCACACACCAACCCGCCCACGCCCGCCCGCACCGGGCTGTGCAGGGGCCCACCACCGTGCCCCGCCCGTCCCTACCTCGGCAGGGGTCGTTCTTCACCAGGAACTCGTCCAGCGCCATCCAGCCTCCTCCGACGCGCACCATCACCGTGCTGCGCAGGATGCGGACCAGCCGCAGCTGCTGGGAGTCCCCGAACTGCGGGGCGAAGAGGACAGCGGTGAGCAGCCTGGGTCCAGCCGGGTCGGCAGCCCTCCTTCCCGAGCAGACTGTATTCAGAGGGGCCGCTCGGCAGTTCTGGGCGGGCATTTTTAGCTCTTTTGCAGTTTTCACAAGGAAGGAATTTAAAATTCGGAAGAGCCAAGCCATCAAGCTGAAGATGAGGTTCTGGATCTACCTTCCCAATGAAGTTAACTTTCCCGTCACCCCCACCTCCGCACCCAGAGGGAGGGGCGGGCGCAGGACAGAGAGCACACTCACTCACTATCGTTCAAAGGCTCTCCCCAAATTCACACCCACCGCTGTCACGCTAACTTGTTTTTATGAAAGAAAAGGCTGATGTCAACCTCTGAATACAGTGTGCTCTAAAAACGACAGGCTTAAGGAAAACCTTGCGAAGCACCATTAATACAAGCTCTGAAGGAAATTTGATTTTTTGCATTATACCCTAAGTATTCTCCAATTGTGATGTCACCAGCAGAAATTTCTTCAGCTTAACAAATGATTACAGTACACTGAAACTTAGTTAAAAATCAAGGAAATCAAAAATTAAAGAAATCAAAAATTTAATCTACCAAATTGATTATAAACAGCATTTAATTATTCATTTTGGGATGTTAAGTAAGGTTTCTGAATTTGTTATTTTCCTTGCCTTAACATTCCTACTTCTCACTCATTAACACTGAGTTTCCCACTGTATAAATTACCTTCTTCCCAAAATAAAGAGTTAAAAGAAAGCCATGCTGAGACCCCCAAACCAAAACCAAGCATTGGAGAAATAGAATTCCTACAAGTATTTAATTCAAAGAGAAGGTTTGGGGAGAGAGAGGGAAGAGAGAAGGGCTAGTCGCTTAAGTAGGATTCTCAAAGTTATAATGGACCATAACTTTCCCCACATCTTTCATCATCACAAGTTTTAAAGGTTTGTGCAGCGTGACTATAGTGACGACAGCAACAGCAGTGGCGTGCAGTGCACTGAGGTGGGCCGGGTTGTGAGGAGGACTGTCCCGCCCCGGGAAGGAAGCTGCCCCTCGGTCTCTGCGGGAGCCTCCCGGGGACGCTGCGCCCAATGAGTAAACCACCTCTGCAGGGCTGCGACCCGGTCGCAGCCAGACCTGGGAGCAGTGGCCAAGCCACTGTTGGGTTTCCTCTGGGGTATAAGGAGAGGAAAGAAGTAAGGTTGATTCGTCTTCCACAGTCCTTCCAAATCAGGAAGGAACTCCCAGGCATGCTTCATTTTTTCATTGCTGGGCCCTGTTCTTTATTTGTTATTATTTCATTATTTCCCCTCTTTACGTTCTTACTGGGAGGCTCTCCCTGAAAGACTCTAAAGTGCTTCTGTGCAGCTGTGGGGGAAAGGAGGCTTGATCAAATTGGCAGCCAGAGTGGCGGGGGAAGCCAGGCATCGTGAGGAGTGGCAGAGGGGCAGTGGCGGCTCTGGAAACGTGGGCTGGCAGGCCAGACGGAGCCGGGCAGAGTGGGCCAAGAACCTGGCACAGTCACAGGGGGCGATGGGTTCCTTCTCTTCAAGGGAAAACCCCTCACGGCAACATTGGCTCTTGCAATGGCTCTGACATGAGCGAGGCTTCAGGGCCTTGCAGAAAGTGAAGTTCTGCCCCCACACTGAGCCACCGCCTCTGTCACGCTGCTGGTCCGCGGGCAGGAGAGGACGTCAGCACTGCTCAGCCGCATGCTGTCCTCACAAATGGCGTGCCCCGCAGGTGCCCTTGTCTTTCTCATGCAACGGTTCATTCCCAGCAAGTTCCAGTTTTCACTGTTAGTTTCTTTCTATCCTCTGACCTTCCATGGCTCAGAGTCTGACAGTTGTCAGTGATTACTGCAGTGCCCAGAACGGACTGGGGCTGCCAAACAACTTGTAGTGTTTTTAATTTCATATAACAAAGCAGACCTGACCCATGCAACTTCCTTCCATTTGAAGACAAAGGACCCCAGAGCCCTCCAAAAGATCTAGAAGGTTAGAGTTACCAAGTGGAACAGGCATTCAACGTTTCGGCAAGTCTGACTCAATCCCATCAGAGTTTAGCTGTCTGGCCATGGGCGGCAAGCTATAGGCATTGGCCACTGTGAGCCCCACACCATGGACCTTCTGATTATAAAATGCAATGCGAGTGTAACACAAACAATAATCTATTTAAAGACACTGAGTGCGTAAGGATCCCAAGATCTGTTGCCTCAGTGTACATTATAAAATGTTTGTTGACTGTTAAAAAGAGTCTGACAGACAGAAATCAGCACTGTTGTCTGGTATTCTGGCTTCCAATGTAGAAAGAAGTATGAGATGAGGCACTTTTCAGAACTGGATCGATGCCACAGTCTCAATTTCCTCTGAACGATATTATTTATAACTCAGTCTAGCACAGTATCATGTCCTCAGTCAATTTAATTTTGAATGTCAAATTTCATCTTAAAAAAAAAAAAAAAAAAAAAAAAAAAAGCCAAGACCTGGACTACCACACCAGCCCAGCACGCACTTCCCTCCACTTGGTAAGACCACCAGCGGTGACCCAGGCATGCTCGAGGAGGCCCTGTCCCCACAGCACAGATCAGGCAGCAGGAGCTACACAGCCCACTTCCACTGAGGAGGAGAAAGTTGCAAGGCACACTGTACCTGATTGCCGAGGAAGAACTACGGACAGTAAGTAAAGGGTGGAGGGAACAGAAGGAAAAAAAAGAACATTTTGTCAAGTTAACACTAAGGAATGAAAACCTCACATTCATGTTACCAGTCTGTGGCAGGTTCCTACTGAGCTCCTGCTGCGGGCACGTGGTTTTACACATTAAGACCTAACTTACCCCTCCTGTTTTGCTCTGGTGAATTCAGTTCCCTTACAAGTAGTGGGAAAAACACACACACACAAGACAACAAAACTCACAAAACAAGTGATTTCATTCACTGGATGCTCTAGGCTGATTCTGCCTCCTGACGCTCCCCAGCTGAGAGTCACCGTTCGGCTCTGCTGTACTGGGAGGGCGTTTTCCAGGCTCAGGGGGACCTGGTTTCCTTAGTGGAGAACCCCGATAAGCTGCTAATTGTATTACAGGAGCCTATTTCAGACTTCTCCTGTGACCCAACCCGGGTCCCAAAAGGGGGTCAATGAGCGCAGTTCACAGAGAGCTATGGCCACACTCAGCGTGGCTAGCGAGGACTGCCGAGTCCGCTCATTGCACCGCAGGCAGGGAGGTGTCCCGAGGGCCTCGTCGGTCTCTCCAGCTTTTATGAGCCACAGAGATTCCCAATGACCACCTCTACTGGGAAACCAAGTACAAGCCACTACTTGAGTTAGACTATGGCCATATTTTTCAGATGAAACTAAAGAGGGTGTTAAGCTTGGCCCAACAGGACACCTGACACTGGTGTCCAGAGCGAGGAGGGCCAGAGAGGGCAGTGCAGTGTGCTGGGGCAGGCTGCCTTCACCTGTCAGGGGGGCTGTGGGGGGGACCATCCCAAAGGCTGTTGTCTTCCTTACCCGGTATTTATTCTCTCCAATCTGTTCCACCTGAAACCTTTTTGCACATTTGCACTGAGCCACTTGTCTTGTGACCTATTGGTTATGAATAAAACAAAACAAAACAAAACAAAGCAAATGAGGGATAAGGTAAGACTTCAGAGAAACAGATTTTTGCATGTAAACAGAGAATCTATTCATTATGTATTTATTAGGCATTACAGGCTTTTGACACATGAATTTAACTTCTGTCTGAATTAAAATGCATTGTTCTTACTAACTGGGATACTTAAGAGAGAGGTTATGAAAGAAATTCCCAAGTAACTGTAAAACACTTCTGCTTCAAAATTCCTTCAGATAAATGTGCAATTATGCACACATCAGAGTCAACTGAGTAACAAAACAGATTAGGAGCTAATGTGAGGTTCCCTTCGGAGTCAGATTACTGGAAGCTGCCCTAGGGCACTCGCTAGCCCTGCCCACTGCTTCTCCCTCCCCAGGATCAACAGATCCTACATGCTGCCAATACATATTCCATTTGCAATGTGATATAGTTTTTAACGAGGCAGAAAGCCTGACAGGTGCATACTATCTCAGACAACACTTTTCAGTTCACCCCTAATGTCTACATCTAAATACCACATCCTTGGACTCTGAGGAGGACTGAAAGAGGAGTCTATTCTAAGTAACATGCACTCTGTGAACAGGGATGAGGGAGGTATGATAAGGTTCTCTGTAAACCACAGAGTACCGCACAGGTGTGCCTCGCTTGGCCAAGAAGTCATCTAGCTCAGCCAGAATCTTGTGGGCAATGCCATCCCAACAGTTACCCAAGCAGAACCAAGAAGTCACCTCCCAACAGGTCAATCAGAGGGCTGAGGTGGTAACTGCATCCAATCAAGTTCAGGACAGAGAAACGTATGGTCAGAAATGTACTCAAAATGCAACTCTTTTCTGTACCTCATCTTCAATTTTATCAGCATCGGTAGTTGGCCGGTAAGCATCCTTGTTGGGATGAAGAGCGGCCACGAATTCATAGTAATCAATGTAGCCATCTCCATCTCGGTCAAAAATGTCAGCAACGGCAGTCATCTCTAATTTGGTAGTAGGGAATTCTAGAGAAACGAATCACATTTTGGAACGTTAACTGAGAGATTAGCCAACCTCCAATTGGTTGATTGGAGGGTAAGTAATACTTGAAAGAAAAAAATATGAATGTGCTATTTTCTGAAAAGCAATATGCTCACTTTAGAAAACTTAAAAGAAGTAAATAGTATAAAAAAAGATAAAAACGACCCCAAATTATAGTACCCAGAAACCACTCACTGCTATGTTTTGGTTTGCTTACTGACAGGTATACCAAAAGGTGTACACAGAACATCCATTCATGAAGCTACCACCCAACTTAAAAATTTACTTGATCCCCTCCACCAAATATCCAACTATACTCAGATTTCAGACCAATGGATACTTTAGAATTAACAATAGTAAGTTAAGTCTCTATGTTTCAATTGCTGCCTTAAGTTCTTGATAAATTGCTTTCCAAAAGGAAGTGTGGATATTTATAGTAGTCAGAGTGATCTACTAAAATGTAAAAACAGACTGCATTGCTTTTCAACCTCCTGTGGCTGCCTACTGTCTCTGGGAAAATCTGATCTCTTCACCTGTGTCTGCCTGCCTTTCCAAATTCATGTCTATACTCTCTGAGGTCATGACACTCCAGTCATGTTAATCTTCCAAGACCAGAAGATGCCAAGTTCATTCCCACCTCAGTGCTTTGCATCTGCAGTTCCCTCTGCTATCTCTTCCCTAACACCTTGACAGGGCTGGATTCTTCTCATACTTTAGGTTTCAGTTCAAATATTCCCTCCAGAGGGGCTTTCCCAGCCACCATGCAGAGTAGCACAGCTATGAGACATGATGTTTGATCCTGACAAGGCATTTACTGACTTTATGCCTCAATTATTCCTTCTGCTAAAAGTAAATGAGATCACACACTTTGCAAGCTGTTAGTATAGATGCCTGAAATGGGTATTATGAAAATCTGATTTCTTTAAAGATGTCACTTACAACTTCATGCTTACACCTCACAAGTATTTGCTTGTCATAATGTTGTCATTTAAGACCTGTTTATTTTAGTCCCAGAAACGAAGTTCTTCTCTCTAACAGACCAAATTTGGAAAGCGGTTACATCATTTCCCTAAGACGGTTTTATTATCTGTACTTCAGAAAGACTGCTTATCAGAATACCACCTGCTTCTGCAAAACTCAAGGAAATCAGGTGTGACCTGTGTTTGGGTTGCGACTGGACTCACTGGATGCCAGAATGCCGTCGATGAACTCCTGACGCGTTATCTTCCCATCCTGGTCCTTGTCGATTCGACGGAAGAAATCCATTACCCGGGACTTTTTGTGATTCATCCACCGCATATACTTTTTCCTCCAGACATCAAAGTCAAAGTTGGCAAATTCCTTCAGCTAGACAGAAATCAGGTGTCAACAAGACTTATCATTCTGGCCCGGAGCATACCAGAACTTTCAGACACTCAGTAAAGCCATGCAGGCCTTCCGGAGGGGCACCGACAAGGGCTCGTGCCAGCACCTTCGCTCAAAGCCATGACTGTTCACGCGAGCTGTGGAGGTGGGGCAGCAGGAGACACAGCACCTGGACAGCCACCGTTGGGGACAGGGAGTGCGAGGAACAAGAGCGGTGGGCCCCGCCTTGTTTCCTCTGCTCCTTCAAAGGTTCACCCTTTGAGACACGAGGGACTGGCTTCCATCACCGGACAGCAGCCCTCAGCACGCCTCCCTCCCGACATGGGCCTTGTCAGAGGCTCATGTTCTCTGAGATGAGCTCGGTCGAGTTCTGGCTGGAGCAGGAGGAATCCAGCCCTGCATGCAAGCTCATGGCTCTGCAGTGGCCCCGTCGGCCTTCCACGCCCAGTGTCTGGCCCTGACAGGCTTTGGCAGCTGCGCAGTGGGCAAGGCCATATTTAGCCACCCGGCCTTTAGACTCAGGATGACTTCAACAGAGCAGCAGTTTTCCCCTGGTCTTTCAAACTTCAAAGTTGGAAGGAATGGGGGAAAAAAAAAAGCCAAACCCAGATATACTTAAAACTCAACTGAACCTATAGAAATAACAACAAAAAACACAGAACACTCACTTCTGGGCATAGCTGCTTTGATGTGCACAAATAAAAGAATATGAAAGGTATTAGAGGTTTGGTTTAGAAATTTTTCCAGAGTGGTAAATAATACTTTAATACGATTTGCTTTTTGTAATCTAGTGAAGACTAACAGATTAAAAAGCTACTCTGATTTCACAATTGCAGTTTACGTCTTTATGCACAAGGCTCAGCAACGGTCGTTTTCCTCTAAGGCCACCACCTGGAGGTGACTGGCAAGGTCAGCTGGCGACGCCGGCACAGCCAGGCTCAGGTCTCAGGTCGGACCCGGGCCTGGCCAGCTCCCCACACCAGCGAGCGGCTCTCGGTGGTGAGCGGTCTCCCCGCCGCGCCCTCTTGCCTAAGCAGCGGCTGGTGCACACCAGTGCGTGCCTACCGCTGACGGTGGCCACGGAGGGGCCCTCACCTCCTCCAGCCTGTCCAGGGCGTCGTTCAGCTTCCGCTGCCGCTCCAGCGCGAGCAGCCACACCTGCTGCCAGCGGGCAGAAAGCTGGTTGATCCGTGGGTTTTTTGCTTCAGACTGTGACAGGATTGGCATGGGAGGCGGTGCTGGCTGATTCAAGGACTTCCCTGAGGGGAAAAATAACCACGAGATTGGAAAAGGTGGCTTTGCCAGCTCACAGCGGGCGGCCACGTGTGTATGAACGTTTTCTAACGGTGGGCAAGTCAGACACCGAGACAAGGGACGTGGACTTGGGGCATTCAGACACTCATTTCAAGGACTGGTCCTTGCTCTCGACAAACAGGTATCTGTCTCACGTGCTGACTCATCTGTCCTGCCTTAGTGAACCGAGGAAATGTCGATTCTACTGAACAAGCAAAGGCTCCGTGAGAGCGGATTTAATTTAAGACCAGGCACACGAAACACAAGCAGCCAGCCCCCAGAGAACACAACAGCTACTGCAAAAGAGCTTGTTTAACCTCCTTAAAATTTCATTCTATATGAAGGAAATGGAGGACAATTAGTTATCTGCCAGTGTAAGAAAAGCAAGTTTCAAAGAAAGATGTTGGTCCCGAGCCCATATGGTTTTGAGGGTGCAGAGACCACTGCGGGGGCACGGCTCTGTGGGGGGGCGCATCCTGCCCGACTGGGCGGGCACTTACTGCTGCCGCTGCGGGACTTCTCAATGAAAGGCGCGTGGGCCGGCTCTGTGTTCTTCCTCTTGTATGTCTTGGTGACCCGGTCCACGTCAGGTTGTTTTCGAGTCATCTCCTCCATAAATGCCTGTTAAGCACAGAGGAAGAAGAGTTGAGGGTTTTCTTGGACCGAGATGGAATCAGGTAACCGATTAACAAAAGGCGAGCCCATGGTCACTGGAATGACAGGTGCCTTTGTACACAGCTGCAGGCCTTTCCAGAGACACAGCTGAGCAAGGCACTTTACTGGTGTTTATCAAGTTTGAGGAGAAGGTCAGGAACAGAAGCTCAGGGAACAGCAACACTACCAGTGGGTAGAGCAAGAGGAACCAGCGAAAACTGAGAAGGAATGGACAGAGGTGGGAGGAAAAGATGATGGGAGGACACAGTCAAAAGAAAAGCACTCTGAGACGGTAGGAAGAGGCAACTGTCACAGGCCAAGTGAGACAAAGCCTGGAAGTCAGCCAGTGTGATGGGACTGTGCAGTGTCAGGGGCCTGCCGGGGACGGGACAATGGGGTAGCTCTCAGGACATGGGCTGGGAAGACCCTGGAGGTAAGAACAAACAGAATGGGGGCCTTGAAGACACAAGGAAGAGTGGGGGTACAGGAAGGGAGAGGACGGCATTGGGTGGGAAGAACATAACCTTACTCAGGAGGGAAAGTGTCCATGTAGTTAAGTTGGATACTATGTATGTAGTTCTCAGAGACCAGGTTAGTTAGCTGTTGTGTATACTAAAAAGAGAACCTGTCCACAGCATAACCAGCAAGATTCAGGTTTACGCGCAGTGAAAATTATCCTGGTTAAAACCTTATTTCTTCTTAAGGCTGAAAATTATGAAGGCTAGTTTAATGTTGCCTGAGCCCATCTCTGGGTCCACATGAAAGGTCTCCCCGAACCAGGTGTAACTGGGAGCCTGGCTCAGAGGCCAGCTGGTAAGCCAGGATGGGGCAGGCATAGTTCTTAGATGGTCCCCAGATTCGCACCACTGGTGTGCACACCCCCCCCACCCCTCGAACAGGGGCAGCACTCGAGTGAAGGATGGAACAGTTGTAAGACCTGCTAGCGCTGACTGGGGCTTCTCCTGCTGGTTTTGAAGACCCAGGCTGCACGTGGTGGGAGTGTGGGGGTGAGGCTTGAGGGTGACCCTGGCCCTGCTTGTGCAAGGAGATGGGTCTGCCCATGGCCTGAACGAGAGTAAGACCCTGAGAGGAGAACCTGGCAAGCTGCTCGGACTCTTGCCCCCTGAAACTGTGAGAGAAGTAGTGTGTTAAGACCTGTGGGAATATCTTAAGCAGCAATTGAGAAAATGGAAACACTGGGCGAACGCTTCAGGCTCCCACAACCAACACAAGAGACAGGTGGTGGGGTTACCTGATGCTCCGTGATAAGGGCTTTGACTCGGTCAATGTTCTGAGGGATTGGCTCCTGATCCCGCTGAATGAGGGTGGTCTCGGCCCACTGGATCCACGCCAGAAGTTCTTCCAAGAGCTCAGCGTTAGCCACCAGTTCTGACAGGGCTGTTTCAAGACGCTGCTGGTGCTGCTTAGCCCAGGTCAGGACCTGGGGGGACAGACAAACCGTGCTGTCTTCAGTCACACACTGAACTATTTGCAAGGCCCTTTTTTATTAATCCCAAGGGTGACTTTTTAGGGAAAAGCCCATCAAAGGGTCAAGGGACTTCAACTCTTGTTCCAGGGACAGCTGGGATAAGCAAGCAGCATTCCTGCAAGCAAACCTATAGCACACCCTACTCAAAACATTCTTCTCTGACAGGTGGACATAACACACCGGGTGTCCAGCGGCTTCATCAGCCAACACACCACCACCCAGCACCACACGTCCCGATTTCCACACATTCCCAAGCGGACTGTCTTACTGAAGGCCTTCATTCCTGCTGACACACTTGCCATTAAAGCTGCCTTATTTGGTGAGGAAGGGGAGAGGCAGGCGCTGCAGAATCTTATTGCCATTAACCCCTCTCACTGGGCCTGCGCGGGTTTCCTCTGAAGCCGGGGACTCACCTCCTCAAAGCGAGCGCGGATGATGGTGATCCAGTGTTTGATAGTGGTGATGCAGTCGGGATGGCAGACGGCCAAGATGGCTTCTCCCATGGCTACTGCTGTGGTCACATCCACTCGCTTTTCTTCTACTTTCTGCATGAATTCCTAAAGAAAAAAGATGTGAAAGTAGAAGCGGAAGAAACCTACTTTAGCAGCACTGCTAGTTTACCCTGAGACAGGACAAACCTTCAGATTTTCCCATCCAAGGGTTGACAGGGACTTTTAAGAATCCTCATTTAGGTGCCGCTGAGATTTTATTTTTGAGCTAAAAGATGGGGCGGGGGATGTGGGGGTGGTTCGGGCTCATAGGGAATGACTTTCCCTTCTAGAGGTGATGGACAAGGACACGGGTTTGTCCCCTTGGCCGGCGGGGCATGCGCCGTTTCCTAGTATGAAGTAGTTTGTTTTCAAAAACAATCCTGTTCTATTCATTTCCATATATGGAAGTGAACAGCACTGTCAGGGGCAAATGCGTCAAAAAACACAACACTATTTAAAAACCCCTGCAGAGAATACGACGACCAAGTCTGAAGCCTTCTGCGGGGGTCACACGGTATGTCATCAGTGAAGCCAACGTCTCTCCCCTCACTAGGACAGTCAGAATGAGGGCCCCACAAAGGTGTGTGCAGGTGAGAACAAGGTGGAACAGCCCCATGTTCTGCTTTCTCTGCCACCATGTCCTCACCTATTTATCACACACATTCCTTAATAAAAACAAATGAAAGCTCTCACAGATGCCACAAACCCCCCAGTCATTTTCCACTCATTCTTCTCAAACCAGTGAGCTGGGCTCGCCTGGCTCTGCTCCTTCCCCTCCAGTGGTGGGCAGCCCTCAGCCTCGAGGAGGGCATGGGCCACTGCTCTCGGAGGCTGGATTACCTTGTGGGTGTCAATGAGAGACTGCAGAGCCTCTGTGTCGTCAGGAAGTGCCCCCCGAAAGCGAAGTGTTTGCTCTGCTTCAGAAAGCCACTCCAACAGCATGTGGACAGTGTCTCGAAACTCTTCTGCCTGAAAAGCCGACACACAACACTGAGCCTGTCCCTGCAGCCCAGGTTCTGCACACTGGCACGCCAGGGGTCTGGCCCGAGCCCATCGGTGCCGCAGAGGCCTCTACTATCACACCCCTCCCCCCGCCCAGGTCATCTTTCTTTGCAGATCTTTGAAATCCAACTGAACTCATTATTTCTCTAGTACAAGAGACTGTTAAAATCTTATCAGAATATCACTGTTTGCTTACTGCTTTACCAGGGACTCATCCTGATAAAGTAAGTAAAATGCACGTGCTCTGACACATGGCTGGGAGGCTGCCCCAGCAAAGGTCTCTCACCTGCTTTAACGCCTGCTCAAGGCGGCTTTGTTTGGAGACGGAGAGTTTGCACACAGTGTCCCAGCGGGTGCTCAGTTCCTGGAGCTGGCCCCTCACCCATGTGGTGTCATCACGGCTATTCTCGATCAGCTCGCGCCCAGACCGCTTCAGCACCTGAACAGTTCCCGTTCGCTTTCCCAGCTCCTTCTGGAAAACCTAGGAAAGAAAACAGGTAAATCGGCTTGAGAATTGTTTGGATTCTGAGAGGTAAAACCACAGAAAACCACCATCTAGTGCAGTTTTCCCTGGCAGACTCCATTACGTGTCCTTTGTGCACAGAGGGAGGCAGGAAAGTGTGGAAGACGCATGAGTGAATGAATCTTCACTGGAGTCTCAGTTTCCTTATCTGCAAAATGGGAATAACGCTATACTAACATTTTCAGAACTAAGGGAGTTAAAATAAGAACACACCTGTCACACACACAAAGAACTGGATGCAATTTCAAGGTAGTGCTGAGAGCTGACACAGGAGCACACGATGGGCAGTGTCGAGCTGGTCAGCCTTAGCGATACTTAAAAAATTACTCATTTCTATTTTAGGAATCAGTGGGAATGGGTATCGGAGGGTCTGTAAAAATTAAAAATTTCTATGTCTCAACTGTGGGATACAAGTAGGAAGGGGAGGAGGGAATCTCAAAATGATGTTTATACACTGCCGTTATCTGAATCAATCCAATTTTGGAAAACTCTTCGTGCCTTGATGTGGAATCCTAGCAACTGTTTAAACACAGAGCAAGGAGCTGTCTCTCCGACAAGAGGAGATACAGGCTGTCAGATGCTCTTCTGCCCTGCTAGGTTGGCCAGCGAGAGGTATGCCTCGGTGGGCATCAGCCCTCACCTTATGGGCATCCATGAGATTCATGACCAGGTCCAGGTCCCCATGCACGGGCTGGTCCTCGGCCAGCTGAGGCTCCACCTTGTACAACCAGTCAACCAAGGCCTGCAGAGCGTCCATGAACTGGCCCGAGAACAGGAGAGCCTCCTCCAACTTGTGCTGCCTGAGAAAAAGCACACATACCTCTTCATTTTTAGGTACTCTTCTATAAAAAGCCCATAGTTCTGACTGCTAGGAGAGAATGCTGCTTGAACTCCAAAAAGAAAAGAACATCCATGGTAGAATAGTTAGAAATACAGTACACAAAGGATCTAAGAGAAAAAGCCTAAAATGCTTTTTTGAGACATTTTCATCAAACCATTTTCTGGAATGGATTTACTGAAGGGAGGGGGGCAGGTATACATTGCCCTTCTGGCTTCTTGGAGGCCAATGGTTATTCACATGAATGCACCCCAACAACCCACGGTCTGTGTTAATTATTTCACACTACTCTAGAAGACAAGAGTTCTGTTAACAGTCTGGAGTCAAGAGTTCAACCCCAGCTCTACAGCAAGTTGTGTGACCCTGGGCTGTTTCTAGCCGAATCTAGTCGAACCTCAGTTGCCTCATCTAAAAAAAAAATTGTGTGTACATGAAATGGAGATATTATTGTACTTAGCATAGCACAGTGGGTACAAGTGGACGAAAGTACAACTTTGGCTCTAAAAGTTTTAGAACTAAATTGCTTAATTTCAAATCCCACTTCTGCTACTTAGTGGCTGAGGAAATTCAGAGACCTTATTGTGGTTGTTTGATTTCCACAACGGGGTGACAGTACCCACCTCAGTACACAGTACCCAGAGTAACACTGGCTGTTACGACTAAGTGTCTAGCAGGCGCGGTCAGGCACACTCAGTGCCGCTTCTCAGCTAAGGCCCGGGATCCGGATGGCTCAAGGCCGCACATGTGTTGAGGCTCTGCACCGTGGTGGCCCCTTGGTAGAGCACTCAATCAGACAGCTGTGACTGTTAACATTTACAGTTCCTGATCTTCCCTTACTACTGGTTTTACTTTTGGGGCGTCAATCTTTCTCATATAGTGTCAAGTGAACTTGAATTCATTTAATTCAAATTATTTCATAACTCTTGTTGGAGTAACTGGAGATACTGAGAGGCTACAAAACCTCTTACTGATGCACTAGCTTCACTACATTGTATGGATCCAGGAAAAGTCTGGGCTGTTCTGGGGACCGCACAGACTCTCTAAGGGGGTGTCATGCTCACCTCTCCACAGACTTGCCACAAACAGTATCCCATTTGTCTCTGACTTCCCCCAATAAGTTGTCCAGTTTGTGAGTGTCATCAGGAAGCAACGTCTTTTCTTTCAGTGCTCTGCCAGTTCTAATTGTGGTATCATACACAGGCTGTTTGCCACCGAGAGTTTTCTGGAACTCCTGTTTCCAAAAAGAAAAGAAAAACAAGCGGTAGGGAGGTTAAAAAAGAAGACAGATGGTCGAGAGGCATATGCAAACATGTTCATCATCATTAGGAAATGATGTTCATCACTGATCATTAGGAAAATGCAAATCAAAAACCACAGTAAGATACTGATACTACCTCACACCTGTGTAAAAAGACCGGAAACAATAAGTGCGGGTAAAGATGTGGAGAAAAAGGAACCTTTTTACACTGTTGGTAGAACTATAAAGTGGCCCAGCCCTTAGGGAAAGCTGTATGTAGGTCTCTCAAAAGATTAAAAATGGATGCTCCAGATGAACCAGCAATTCCACTTCTACGCATCTACCCAAGGGATGCAAACATGCCGATTCAAAGGGAAACCTGCACTCCCATGTTTGCAGCACTATTTACAATAGCCAGGTTATGGGAAAATCCCAACTGCCCCAGAACAGATGAGTGAATCAAGAAGATGTGCTTATTACTCAGTGATCAAGGTATTTGTGGTAGCATAGAAGGCACTGGAAGGAATGATGCTAAGTGAAGTTAAGTCAGAAGGAGAGAGACAAATGCTGGATGGTGAATTGGTGGTGGGAATTTCACAGGGAAACCATACATCGTACAAAAATGAAGGAATAAAAAGAATTTTGAAAAGGAAAGGAAATGGGAAGGAATATTGGAACTTAGTAAATTTATATTTTGGAGAAAAAAAAAAACAAAAAAATAAGTATAGAGGAACCAGACAAAGGGTCAGATAAAGCCAAACTCAAAAACTAGTCCCTGGAAGCAGACACAGAACTGAGACATTGAGAGGAGGGAAAGGGGAGAGGGAGCAGAAAATGGGAGGGAGCTCATGGACTCGGCTGTGGACTTGGGGGGGGACCCTGTCATTTCAAAACACCCCACAATGTACACCAACACAACTTCAATTAAAAAAAATGAAAGAATAAAAAGCAAAATGACAAGAAAGAAATAAACCAAAGAAAAAAAGTAGTAAAAGCCAGATGACAACTTGATTTAGAACAAAAACAGTTTTTGGAGTTTTTCAGGTTGGCAGCTGGGTATAGTGTGAATGTCAGTACATCTTGAACTAAGATTGATGATAGTTTATCCTTAAAAAACTAGTAAGCTTTTGTTTACGCCACAACAGTTTCTAAAAGCCCACAGCTTTAGTGCGTTACTCCAGCAATCACTTCATGTGCACTGTTACTTAAATGAGCAGTTACTACAATCAGACAGCGCCTAGTTGTGAGATGGAATGCTGGCTTCAGCCCCTTGACCACCTTCCCAAGAGCTGGTCCATTTTAGTTTTCTTTTGACTAGCCCTGACTTTTATTTTCAGCAAGTCATAAGCTCAGGAACTGAGAGCAATGAATTGAACTGTATTACCTTATGCTTAGAGAGCTGAAGTTTGATTTTGTCTGGGTCATTGGAGATTTCCAGTTCTGAGTCCAGGTGACTCTCTGCATCTTCTAGCCAGTCGATCAGCTTTTTCCAAGCTTCATGGAACTATAATCACATAAGAAGTACGTTGCAGTGGGAATGGATATGAACAACTATTTTGAACCAATCCAGACACTCGACACATGCAGCCAAGGCTGTTCAACAGATCAGTTAGCTCTTTTATAACTTACTTGTTTTGCCCGCTTCCTGGCATCATCTAGTGATCGTCCTCTTTCAATAGACCGCTGGACAACCTTCTCCCATCGGGACTGGACGCTAACCAGCAAATTCTTGATCAGAACAACGTCTTGTTTTTGGCTAAGAAACTTTAACTGATTCCCAGTTTGATCCAACTCAATGATCTGATCTCGATGATCATTTACTTCATTAGCAAAAACCTGGAGGAAAAGTATTGCTCTTTTTACACTTAAGCTAACATCGAGGAATGTCCCTATAATGAGTTCTCTGGAAAGGAAAGCAACGTCATTGGGCCACAGTCACCTTGTGCTCCTCTATCTGGGAAAGGACGGTGTTCAGAATCAGGCTGGGAGGAGAAGCGATGTTCAAACTCTGCTCTGCTAGGGTGAGCCAGTTGATAAATTCTTGTAGGGAATTCTGGAATTCTGTTGCCAGGTGGAGGGCCTCTTCCAGCTTTGACTGAATTTTAATTAAAACACACAAAGAGAAAGTGCAGAATTCAGGAATTGTAACTTCAAGAACAAAGACGTGAATTGTACATCACGTGAAGCGACCTCCGGAAAAGAAGCCCCATATTAATCAGTCTGCAAACATGCCTCGCTTGTAAAGAAGGGCACATTTTAGTGTTAGTGTCTGAAACCCAAACAACTGTATACGGAACAGAAAAGAGCACAATTTGCAGCCTCTCTGCCATTCCCCACTTCCTGGGACGCTGAAGAGCAGGAATGAGACCATTCAGTAGGCGCAAGTGCACAGCCGTGTCGGAGGCAACAGCTGCAGGATCTGCGACCTGCTCTGGGCAGAGTCTCAGTTTCCTTTGATCTATTTTTTTTTTTAAAGATTTATTTATTTGTGCATACAGAACTGGGGTACAGGCCAGAGGTGCAGGGGTGGCGAGAGGCTTCACCAGAGACAGAGTGGGGAGCAGAACAGGCAGATGGATGAAGCACACTGCTGAGGGGAGCAGCGGGCGGGTCAGGAGAGGTCTGCCACGCCAGGTGGTCACCTCCGGGGCAGGCGGGAATCGAACTCATGCAGAAGCGGCTTTAGCTTCTCAGTGCAGTGCTTTAACCCGCTGCGCCACCAGGGAGGGCCTGATCTATTTTTTTTATGGCATTAAAAACAATGAAATGAAAAGCACTTTACTATAAAGATAATGCTCACTGCAATGCTCTTTTTAAATACATTTTCAGAAAACACAGCACCTGAAAATGTGGGATTCTGAAGCTCATAAAAGCCATGACATTCTGAGCAAAAATCTAACAACATTAGATGCAAATTTTTAACCACTGTGATCTAAGTCGGAATGGAAAAACAGTGGGTCATTCAGGGTGCGTGCTACCTCCACAAGCGCACCTCAGTTCCAGAACCCACAGACTCCTCAGAGCCCTCTACCCTCATCATCTGAGCGACAGCTTCTGCCTGCCCTGGCCCACCAACCAGGCATGCAAAGTAGAATACTAACAACTGTTAAGAATGGCTACTTTTAAACCACTCAGAGAAACCAAGACATACACTAAAAATGTTAATTTAATACAAATGTTAAGGAGGGTCTATCTCACTTTCATTTTCTTCTGTGTTTTTCTACTTGGTCACTTGAAAAAAACACTACAAAAATGTGTAGACCTGTGCCTCCCCAGAGGCACAGGCGTTAAAGACACAGTGCTATCAAGCTATGGCAGCCACTGTAGCATGAGTTTTATCCCCTGGGGCCAGGGAGCTGACCCACATGGCACAGCAGACCTCTCCTGTCTCACCTGCCACTCCCCTCAGCAGTGTATTTCAGTAGATCTGCCTGTTCTGCTCCCTGCTTTGTCTATGGAAAATCCTCTCCCTCCTCTCATTGCAACTCTGGCCTGTATACCAGTTCTTGTATGTATAAATAAAAAACAGACCCAATCTAAATAAATCAAGTGGAAAAATGAAATTTACCTCAGATCTACCATTGAAATGTTTAAATATTGATGTATTGCCAGTTCCTAGATGGCAGGAAATCTTCCTGCAGTTTTATCTGTGTTCTTTAATATAGTACCATACACATTCGATAAATAAATGATTTTGGTGATTCTGAGTTGGATTGTTCTTATGAAATGAGAATTAACTACTCTTGATACCCAGTCTTTGCTCAACCAGTTCAGTGCCACTGGTGCTGAGTAACACGAACCTATTAAGGTAACCTTGTTCTAGTGTGAGGAAAACACTCAAGAAACTTTATGAGCCAGAATGTGCCCTGATTTCTTTGGTTAGGTCTATACTATGCAGGAATGACAGGTGACAGCCTGTCTAGGAATTAGAATAGAACCATACACTCAGGTTCTCTGGCCAAACTGCATTCAGCGAAATCACCAGACACAACAGGAGAATTCCAGGAAATTAATGCTTTTTTTTTCTTTTATATGTGTGAATATTTACGTCTTCTGCTCATTAAATTTCACGTCGATAGCGTCATCATGCCTTTGTTGTGTCCACCACGATCCGAGCACAGTGCCTGGCATGTGCCTGCTGCAGATGATTGTTGAGTGGATGTGACCAGGAGACTTGAATATGTATCTTGTATCTGACCTGCCCAGCACAGAACCTCTGTGCAGAGGGACACTAAAACCTCGTTCTCATTAAAATAGTAATGATAAAGTTCGGGACCTTACTACTGTCTTCTACTTGCTGAAAAGTGCTTGACTTGAGAATGAGTGGGAAGAGGCCATGCAGCTAACCACTCTCTTGATTTTTAGTAAATTTCCTTGTGTACTAGAAACCAAATCCTTATGGGAAGGTGTTAGTCATACTGCCTACATGCTTTGTCCTCACCCTCCCCAGTCCTTCCCACTAACGGCAACAAAACCTTGTGCTTAAGAAGGAACACAGGCAGTGACTAATACGAGACAAAGAGCTGATCAGTGAGCAGTAACAGGTGATAATTCCCCAATTGGTAAACACAGTAAAGGAGTAATTGTAAAAGCAAGTTACCCTGTTACTGCATCTTGATATGAATAGACAATACAAACAAAACAGAAAACATGTCTGACTAGCATGAAGCCAAATCTGGGGATGTCCATTCTGCATCTTCCGCTACAAAATCTCCATAGGTACCAAGTGTAAGTGCACAGAATCACCAAGCAAATGCCCCAAACACAGTGCTCTCACAAACTGCACTCTGGTAGCACCTTTCTTTCTTCCATCTTGCTGCTGACCACACGCCACTTCTGTTCCAGGAGAGCTACACTCTGCTCTGTTTTTGAGCCAGACCCAGAATCGCCACGGCTTAGAAGCATGAGCCTGCCCTTGTCCAACAGTTGATTATAAGTCTCTTCCTTGGCTTTGAGCTGGGAATAGAGTTCCTACAAGAAAAAGCAGGAAAGATATCAGTAATGCCACTCTCTGAGACAGACCCCCACACAGAATTCCTAGCACAGCTTGAGGATAATCCAGCAAGGCCTGGTCTTGATTAAAATTCTTACTTTTAGACTTAGCTCAAATGTTGAGCCATGAAGGAGTGAGCTCCTCCATTCTTTCTTAATGTTAAAATAGTTTTTGGGTAAGAATCAGAGATCACAAAAATAGACTCCAATGATCTATTTCCCCTTTTCCTCAAGGACTTGCCTAGAAATACGTCATCTTTTATTTTCAGTGCATGTTCTTAAAACACTCTCATTATTTACTGGAATTCATTAAATCCCCCATTTTTCTTAAATACAACCTCATTTGTGTTATGTACTTTTCTTTCTGATGCTTTCACCTTGACTCAATATTATTCTTGGGCCAAAAGCAACGGTTCCCAAGTATACAGTGTCAGTGAAAAGGCACACTTTGAATACTCCCAGCTGCACACACCTCTGCAAATTCCTAAGGAGCTATTGAATATGAGATGTTAATGTTCAGTTTCAAAACGTCTATTACCATATGTGTATCAAGCTGTTCTCTAGCAGTTTCAGGAAGTCCTCCTGTGGGCTTAGATGCAGAAAGTTGGGTCTCCATTCTGGTCAGTTCCAAGAGGAAATCTTCAATTTCACTGTGGAAGCCCTGAGCCTTTTGAGAAAAAAGGATGTATCAACAATATCAGTACCTGCACGAATAACCTTTCCAATGATCATGTGAGTACTGTCTTGAGGGAGAAATCACAGACTGCTCTCAGGCAGAGCTGTTCTGTCCTGGATAAGCCGTGGGCCAAGACAGTCATTGTCGCAAACCAGTAGAATCGTGCAGACCTGATAGTCACATATTAGAGACATCTGATAAAGTGAACGTGGATATAGGAAACCTGACTTGACCTAAGAAATAACGAAACCTGTGAATGCAGTTTGTTACAATGAAGATCTTCCAACTCTAACGAGTAAATAAGGACTGGGCTGCAGACAAATCGAAAAGGAACCACCCAATCGAAAGCTGCTCATTCCAGGATAAAATTAACCTTCCTCTCCAGACACAAAGGCTCTAGCCCGCCCTGCTTTCCTTTCAGGCTCTCTCTCATGAAAGGCCTGCTCTGCGGGGCGCTCTGCCGCGGCTCCCCCTCCTCACCCAGAAGGTGTGTGTGTACCTGCTGCAGTGTCGACTGCAGCTGCTGCTCCCTCTCCTCTGTTTTCTGTAACACTGACTCCCAGCACCGGTTCATCGTTTCCAAGCGGCTCCGTAAGCTGCTGGCATCATCGCCAGCACTGGATTCAAGAAGTTCATTGCCAGCTTTGTTGACTGTTTCCACTGTGGCTTGATGCGCCAAAACATCATTTTTAAGAACCTAAAAAATGGTGAGCAATATAATTTATCTCGATAGATATCGTTGAGCCTGGTTCTCTACAGAACACACACATCTAAAGGCTTCTGGTTGGCACTATTTGGTCTCAAATCAACCAGCTTAGAGATGAAAAATGAAAATACTTACATGGTGCTTCGCAAGCTCAACTTCAATGACTTTTGGGTCTCCACTGATTGGTCTCTGAGCATCTAACAACTCTTCAGTGTGAGTCAGCCAACTCATTAGCTCCTCCAAGGCATGCTGGAACTGGCCGAGGGCCAAGAGAGCACCTTCGAGCTTATGCTACTCAGAAAAAGATATAAAGGGAACATTTGTTAGGACACGAGAAAACAAGAGCTTGCAGTCCACTGAGCTTACCAGTCTGCGGTAAGCCTTACCTGTCTGTGGGCGATTTTCTCACCCAGGTTCTCCCAAAGGTGTTTGAGCTCTGTCAGTGGCTCTCGTATAATGTCTCGGTCTGTTTCATCAGTAGCTTTCTTTAACATTAGTTCACCTTGGTGGTTGAGCTTCTCCATCTCAATTTGCTGTTGGTAAACTTCCACTTTGAACTCCTGTTCAAAGACATAGCTAATGTTAACAACAAGCCTTGAAACACTTAAAAATACATAATCTGGCCCTCCCTGGTGGCGCAGTGGGTTAAAGCACTGCAGTGAGAAACTAAAGCCACTTCCGCATGAGTTCGATCCCCGCCTGCCCCGGAGGTAACCACATGGCGAGGCAGACCTCTCCTGACCGGCCCGCTGCTCCCCTCAGCAGTGTATTTCGGCCATCTGCCTGTTCTGTGCCCCACTCTGTCTCTGGTGAATCCTCTCACCCTCTGCATCTCTGGCCTGTACCCCAGTTCTGTATGAATAAATAAATAAATCTTAAAAAAAAAAAATACATAATCTGCCAAAAACCATCCCCCCCCACAAACCTTCATTTCATTTAACTGATCTTTAACAGTGTTGAGGTCGGTGCCAACTGGGGGCATGGTGCAGAGCTTAATCACGGTGTTATCTAGCCAGTCAAACATGGCCTGGAATAAAAGCAAAAATCAACACAGACACAAGAGTCAGGAGAGTGTGAGCAGCATCTGGTAACATAAGTAGACAACAGTCAGAGCCTTGGGCTCTGTGTGTTCTTTAAGAGGGAGGGAGGTAAGCAATAATGATCTTATCCCAGTACTATGGGGATTTAAGAACAGAGCCAATATTATAAGGATAATGTCCGCAATAAACTATAATGTGCAGAAACTAAATGTGGTTAAAAAAAAAAAGAGGCCAGATAGTTTGGTTCATGATGTCCTGAAGTTACTGTGCTAAGATGTGCTTCATTCAAGAAAATCTGGGAGTGGAACCTGCAGCAAACAACAACTTTCACAGTAAGGTGAGCCTCACCACCGAGCCACCGCAAGGGTAAGTATAATGAGCAGGCAGAGATGAAAGACACGGCTGGAAGAGTAGAAACTTGGATTTGTCAATACTTTTCTCACTAGGAGTGGGAAGCTTGGGCTAGAAATGTGGAAACGGCACTGTGTCTGTTTGAAAATGCTGCAGTCCTATACAGGCGATCCACTTTGTGCTGGATTTAGAACATGACAAGGGGAACACAAAACCTCTATTCATGGGGGCCAGGGGTGCTGCCACCTCCTGCCAGCTCACCTGAAGCGTGTCCTGGTACTGCACAGCGGCTTGCATGGCATCCTCGAGCTTGTCTAGCCTCTCTTTCCATGTTTTGTTTAAGTTCTCCCAGGCATTATTCATCTAGGGTAGAAACAGTCAGTCAGTTAATACCACTCTCAGTGGGGCCCACTGACATCTTAGCTGGACTGCTGTCCACTTCTCCTCACCTCATCAATGCTCTTCTTCACTTCAGGCTTCTCGGTTTCTCCACAGGCAAAAATCAAATCTGCTCCAAGGATTCGAATAAACTCCAATTCCTCATGCAGACCATCTGTCTCTTCCTTAATTGTCTACGTGGAAATGAACAGATCATAAGCCAAAACAGAACTCAGAACAGTACTTCCCAAACTTTGCAAATGTAATTCATACCCTCACCAAGAACAGATGCTAAACAGAACTGTCAACTTCTCAATGCTTCACTGTTCTCAATATTTCCCTTATCTAAACAGTGAAGCTTCAGATTCTGGTTATTTTCCATATATATCAAATAAATTTCTCTATGTAATTATCTGTCCATCCATCCATCCAACCATATTTTTTATACACACATACAAGCCTGGGAAAGGTGCAATCATTTCAATAATTTAGCAGCGGTTCATTCCTTCCTGCCTCCAAGAATACTATAAAAGCAGACTACAGAGAATCTGTAACAAGGGTAAAGTACGTGCCACGAGTTTAATAGCTGAGAAACTAATAGGAGTGCCAGGCTTTGTAATCTTGAATAAACTTACAAGTCACTTTTGTGACAGATCCTAAAAAGTAGTTCATGAATTGATAATGATGGGTAGGGAGAGAGACAATGATTGAAATAAAACATTAAAGGCAACATCAAGAAGGCTAGGTTGATTTTTGCCAAACAGGTAAAATTAGGTGAGAAATACACTTGGTAGTAACTTGGTTACCCCAAAAGATTAGAAAAAGGTTATATCAATGTAACGACTGTTATCTCTTGAAGATGAGGTAACAATTTCTTTTCTATCTTTTATTTTTCTACATTAGGGAAATTTATTAGAGAAATGAAACAATATATGTCATAGTAAGGACTAAATTTAGGAGTAATATCAAAACTGGATCTTCTAAGCACATTCTACTAATTGGAATTGTTAAGTTTAAAACTGATGTGTGAAGTACGTTTGCACAATGAAATGGTTCTCAGAACGGGTGGTCATGCAGAATCTACACAAGAGTAAAACTATGTACTATAATGAGCAGTGGAAAAAGCCTATTTTTTTCAAGTGGGAAAAAAGGTCTATTCAACTTAAAAAGGAAACTTAAGGCACTCAGCCTGGGCAAGGAGTTACCCTACTAGGGTAAAGTGCTCCCTAGAAGACACACACGCGCGCACGCACACGGGGCAGGGCTTTGTTTCCTGACCTCAGCAGCTTCAACCTGCTGTTTGATGATGGATGGGTCGATGCCTGGGCTTTCCAGGTCATGGACGATGTCCTGGGTGTCCCTGATGGTGGTCAGAAGCGCTGCCATGTCGTACCAGAACTTTTCTGCCAGCTCAAGGACATCTAGGAACTTAATTTCTCGCTCTTCAGCCCGAGCTTTGATATCTTCCCAGAAGAAAACCATCTGATCTAATTTGTCCTGGATTTCTGAGGGCACAAAGGAAAGATGTAAGTCGAACTTTTCTTAAGTGCTTGAAATCACTCTTATCAGAAATTCCAGTTAATTCTGACATTTTTCAGTTATCCTAAAAAAAGCTTCAAAAATTAGTTAACAGTAGGATAATTTTTTACTTTAGCCTCCATTCACTTATTTTCACATCAGTATTTTTCACTTATGTTAGTCTTCCACATTAAAGAGGCTATAAAGGTAATCTGGAAATGAGTTATCAAATGAGATAACTGTACCAAGAGAGAAAACCCCTGAATTTATAGCTGAGATAAGAACTCTATTTCCAGTGTTCTTTGTGGAACTTGCTGTGTTTCCCACGGAAAGTGTTATAAAAGGTAATTATGTTCTATCCACTACTGATACTGCAGTTTACTCATATTAGGGGTTAAAGAAGCATTTGTTTCTGGCCTGGGAATCTAACTACCAATTGTAACCTTGTTTCAATGGGGAAATGTGTTCTGAATTCTAAATGACTTCTAAATGACTTTCTGGAATACTCATTACTTGCAGACTATAGAATATAGTATGTTGGAGGTAACCACAGCCTAGAATTTATTGTGCTGATTTTCTTTTCCTTTTTCTCCCCTGAGATTGATTTATTTATTTATTTATTTATTTATTTATTTATTTATT
>NW_004567109.1:20721858-20746514 GCF_000260355.1 Condylura cristata | reverse complement strand
AAACAAACAAACAAACAAACAAACAAACAAAAAACAACCGAAACTAGATCCATCAAGCACCTTTTGCAGCCAGATCCTTGTCAGCTCCCTGAGATCTCCCGATAAGCTCTTCTCCCCGGCGCTTCAAGGCCTCGAAGGAAGGCTGCAGCTTTTCCAGCTCCACAGTGGCACTCTTGTTGTCACTAATACACTCTCTGATCTTGTCCACTTCAGCGGGGATCAGTGGTGGCATACGCAGGCGAGAGGAAAGATTCTCCAGAGTTTCCAACATGGGCTCGATTTTATCATGGAACTAAACAAAAGCGCACCTGTCAGTCATCACAGTGGTACTGCGTCACAGTCTGGGGGACCTGCTAGGGTCTAAGACCGAGGTACAGATTTACCCCCATTGTTCAGGACAGCCTGTGCTCAGCCTAGCCTGGTGCCTGTCAAGTGCTGAGCTTTGCTAAGAAACTGTCTTGGGCATAGTACATCAGAGCTGGCCCATCAGAAAAAGAAGGTATGTGTCTATTTGCAGAAACCAAAAATGTATTTATTAATACTCCAAAAATCAATTCAAACCATTAGTGCTGCCTCAATACTACTTCTATTCCAACTAATGTGACAGAAAGGGACAAGACTATGAAACTGATGAGTCAGTGTGTCCACATCTCGGACGACAGTTGCATGCAACAGATTAGACCAACAGGGTAGAGGCCCTCCACCAACTGTACAAACGGATGGGAACTCAAGGTGCTACGTGACACGGAGTTTTCAAAACCTGAATGCAGAAGTGAGAAAGAAGTGCTGGCATGATGGAAGGTACTTAAGGACGCCAAATCTACCCTCATTAATTTCTAAAAGAACAATCACCTTCCCATTTTTTTCGTACGCTAAGTAACATGACCGTAATTATAAAGCTTTCCTTTACAACTTGAAGCAGAGAGGGGAGAAAAGGGAACAAACAAAGGTAAGTTTGCTCCCTTAAGAAAGTGAGCTAAAACCAACTCTGGGTCATTACTTAGTGTAAGACTGTCCACTTTATGTACATCATAACGGATGGCGTGGTGGGATCTCCTTAACAAGACCAATGCCCACTGCTCCCTCACAACTGGCACAGTTAACTGCACTAGCAGAGTTTGGTCTACTAAAGGCCAGTTTCCTCAGTGGCGACAGTCTCCATGCTCAGCTTCACAGACACCCCCTAATCCCAATGGGGGTGGGCACCTTACCTCCGTAATCTGTAATGGTGGGCGCGGTCAACACAACAATGAAATGTGACGATGTGGGGAAGACAGGAGCAGGCAGCAACAACACAAAGTAACACATTCCACAATGTGAGTGAGAGATGGGGCGGTGTGGGGAGGAAGGGAGGAAAACTCGAGTAAGTACAAATGTTAACCAAGAGTACTGACTAAACATAGGAATAAAATACCCAGACATGACAAATGTACCACTAACAATATATTAGTTGAAAAGTATGTAGTTACATGCTTTAAACTCCACTGCTGGCTTATGGCTCTGTCTCTTCTCCCTACTCAAGCTTCTTTCTCTGAACTGGGAGTTAGCCGGCTTTACTTGAGTAAGAAAATTAACGTGCAGTCTTCTAAATCTCTAAAGTAATATGCCCAGCAGGAACCTAACTTTTCTTGAAGCATTTGTTTCCTTTTGAATCTGAAAGAGGACTTAACCCAAAATCCTCCCTGCTAAAGGATCCACACAATATAAAGTTTACAAGGAAAGGACCTGCAGACAACATGTATCTGCCAAGACATACTTTACCCTCTTCCAGTGTATTATACCAACGTTCCCTGGTATAAAATGAAGACAGGCCAAGGTCCCAAGTCTTCAGACTGTGTGCCATTGGCACGCTACCCTAGACACTCCTGAGCACAGAGGCCTCTTGCTTAGGCCAGAGGATAGCTGAAGGTTTGTAAGAGTTTAAGACACATACCTGAGCTGACTGGGAAACAGCTTCATCCAGAGCCAGGGCCCGCTGGCGCACCTCCTCTTTTATTTGGGCATACATATTTTCTGCTTTCTGGTATTTTTCTTCCACCATTTCCCCCTCTTCAGGGTTTAATTCCTTTAGTTGTGGGCCTATCTTTAACAGCTTATCAATATGAGGTTTGTGTTCAGCAATGGATTCCCTTAGTTGCTTTGTAAAGAAAGATGAATTAAAATAAATGAGCATTTTTATACCAGCATTTGCTTAAGTACTTCATCAGAGTTCATACCAACTTTGAAAGGAACAATGTGAACTGTTAATAACAGCAAGTCCTAGCACCTCAACATTTATGGGGAAAAAGAAAAACATTCAAGTCTTGGACTCTGACACAAAATAGTTCTTTAATTTTCAAACCCAGTTCAGCTATTCCATCACCCAGGAAGCCTTGCCACACTCCTTTACTCTCCTCCAGTTCAATTTTCTCCCATCCTCAACTGTACCCATAAGTACTTGTATCCACTGTACTATAACTTCCGCGGTTTACTATGTCTCTCTTGCCAGGCCGAGAGCCCCCAAGTGGCACAAGGCATAATACAAACAGCAGTGTATCTGAACTCCTTGACTTTACTGCTGGCTACTTCCAGTTTATATCCTTCTACCCACAGGAATACAGATATAGGAATAACCGTAAGCTGTGAGTCACAATAAAGTTAACATTTAAAAAGTACCTCTACTGGAAACAGCACTAGTTGAAATGTCTACAAATTTCCCTTTCGACTTGAGTGACTTCAGCAAATTGCTTTCTGACAGCACCACCCAACCACACCCCCACCCAACCACACCCCCAAGTCCCTGGAAAGTTTAAATTCCCTTGACTGTTGCTTGCTTATTGTTCATTTCTGTAACATCTAGGTTACTGACAGCACCCATAATTTTACTCTTTAATGGATCTCTATTAAAGGACAGAGGAAATAATCCGCATGCATTTTTAATGTGCAGATAAGTGCTAAATGATTAAGAATCAACTTCAGAACATAAACTTACCTCCGGCAAGTTCTAATAAATATGCTGTTTTTGAGTAAACTGTGGACCCCATTTTTAGTTCTGTAATAAAATCAACCTTGGCATGCTGCTTACCCTCATCTCCTCCTGCTGCTGCCTGAGCTGCTCATGGTCAATGGCAGGCGGAGGCAGCTGAGCTATCAGGGCCCGAGTCTCCTCAATCCAAGGGCTGAGCTCCTCGTACGTCTCCCAGAACTGGTTCACCAAGACCTGCGCTCGCTCGAGGCGTGCATAGCGCTCTGAATTCAGGAGACTAACAGCTTCATATTGCTGTATTAGAGACTCTGTCTTTTCCTTTGAATAACAAAAAGTTAGTGTTATTATTATGAACCATTAATTAATTAAAGTAACACTGGTCCACAACACTGTGTCGCTTTTAGGGGAATGATTGCATACTTCGTCAGACATACACCACCCGCTCGCCACCAAAGCACCCACAGACCCTCGCCACGGAGCTCGGGGCCCCTCTTGCCGTGCTGGTCCCTCACCCCTCCCTTCTACTGGCCACAGTGCTGCAGTCATATTCCTAGGGTTTGCTGCCTGAACTGTCTTTTGATAAAAAACACAGGTACCCACATTTTAAAGAAATTTAAAGGAATATACACTGAACTGTTAGGTGGATTAATAGGAATAAAGAGAATAAAAATCACTGGCAATCTTATTGAATCTTACAAAAAAACCTGTATAAAAAGGCTTTGAAGTATGAAAACAGTTTCAAAGACAGCAAAATAGCACAAGATAGTAAAACTGCAACTTTTTAGTGATACTGTATGATAACGAATTGGCTTAAGACTGAAAAAAATCAGAAGCTTTAGTGGAGTCCCTGCCCATCAGTTTCACTTGTCTTTTCCTTTTATAAAAATGTCTACAAAATTCTGTCTAATAAAGCCATACAGTATGTGAGATATGTTAATAATCCCCATATACGTAAGATGAGTAACTTGGTATAGTGGGTTGTCAGGAAAGTCATTTTTGCTTGAAAAACAGAAAATATTTCATGACTTTCTGACAACTCAATAAAAAGATTTCTTAGGAAATAGTGGTTGAACCACACCCATTATAAAAAACAAATAGGATTGATTTATAAACTAACTTTCCCTTATAATCCCTTCTAGAAATGTGTATAATCTTTTAGATGGATCTAAAGAAGGAATTAAATCTGCTTGTGGTTCTGAAAAATCTAACACAGCTACCCTGAAAGGTAACTCAAAGATCACGCCTATGGACTGAAAATACAGATCAATTTCTGTTACAAAGAAGGCATTTTTTCAATACATCACATGGCTTATTAGATACTTGTGAACACAGCATGGTAAGAAGTCTGAATTCCCCAGAACATCAAGATGAACTTGAGATCACCACCAGTAACAAAGAAAAAAAAAAAAAACTTAAATCATCTCGGCACAACTGTACTTCTAATATAATTCACCAGGATCAAGAACAAGATGGTGAGTAAATGAATGTAATTCACCTGTAATAGGGCTTTCTGCTCTTCTCCACATGTGCCAAAGATTTCACCACGATGACTGAAGAGTTCATCCATGGAATCCTTATGTCGAATGATATCAATGGAGAAGGCCTTTAAAAAATAAAGGAGTTAATAAGTAAAGGGACATGGTAACTATGTCAGTGAACAGATAACCTATGACAAATTCCACATTTTAACAATCACATCAATAATTGTTCTTTTAAAGTTTGACACTGTCTAGCCACACATCTTCAATGCTTGCCATTTAGCAGCTCACAAAACTATCTTACCTCCTAACAACCATCCAGAAAATTGCTAGCTATTTTCTGCCTGCATTGATGAGCTCCCTTCCCCTCTCCCAGCCATGCTTCATAGAGCAAAAACATCCCTTCCTTCTCCTAAACAAATATTTGTAAAATAACCTCTATCCATTACCATGACATTGCATTATTCCACTAGACAACTCTCTCTTCCTGAGTCTGCGCTTCTGATGACATCACATTCAGCTCAGGACACAGCATCTATGCGTTCCACTCACCTTCTGTACCTGCAGCTGAGCTGTCGTCTGATCCTGCTCTAGGCGAATTGGGCCCAGGGCCATCAGTTTTCGTTTTGTTTCAGCCACCCAAGCTAGTTCTGCATCGGCAGCTTGCTCATACTAAGAGATTGAAGAATAATGTACAGGTTACTTAAAGCCTAGGTTCTCTTGCTTAGAACTACAGTTTATCAACATAGAAAGACCTATATTTTCAGTAGTCAGTTTTTATCTCACAAAGACAAAATAGTAAGAATTTCACAAAATCACAAATCGAGATGCAGAGTATACTTTTTGAACAAATATGACTTGACCCCATTTTAATTTTTAGAAAGAAGTCACAGAATCCAGTCAGTGGGCTTCCAAGTAGAAGGAACAATGGAAAAAAGATATACTTCTATCAGAGTGCTTTAGTGAGGTTGTCTGCATCAACTCTCCTTCTAGATATTAACCAGTAGTAGTTTTAATCATATGTTTAGAATTTAACATGAGAACAGAGAGCTGAGTCAAGTTAACTTAGAACTACTAACTCAGCTGAAGAAGCCTAAGACCTTTGGAAGAACACCAAACCTTTAAACAGTTATGCAATAACAAAGAAAAACTAAAAACTTATTCTAAGTGACTGCTGTTTAATGAATGTCCCCCATTCTTTTATTGCTTCCTCTTCAATAAACATTAATATTTAAAGGGAGAAGTCAGCTTCTTCCAAGCATGGGGAATTTCATATTGAAATATTGGCCAAGATTAGGAATATCAAATGAAGACACTTTAGGGATGTATTTGGGGGTCAGAGCAAACTTCTGTGTGTTCAGAAAGCATTTATTTATCACAATGAACCCAAGGAACAATGTCTTACGAATTTACTTTTGTGCTATGGCACATTAGTGGTGAGTATCCAGCTTTAAAGAAAAGCAAATAAACTTGTTTTTCAAAATAGCAGGAAGGAAAAAATGACTGAGGGAAATATGACACCTGTGTTTACTAGGATCATTCTATTTTGGATGTCTCTGCTATTCTGGTTAGCATATTTGATAGTAAATTATAGCGCGGGGTTCCCTTCTCCCTCTCCCATCTAATGTTGAAACAGTTGATTATATCAAACTAAGACTGTGATGCCTTTGAGCCTTTGGGGTCTAGATATCATCCACCCCCACTCCTATCTATGCACCTCCTAGGGCACAAGCGAAGATGACGGCCCACGCAGAGTCTTCTCCAAGTTCGCCTCCACGCAAAGGGGACAGTGTTTCCGGTCAAATCTAGATTCATTCTCGGATCTCTACCAAAACTTCCCATCGCGGAAGTAATTTGTTGCCTCAGGTTTAGCTTAATCTCATTGCTGTATTTAAGTGGGTCGTAATTTTGTACCCCATCATTTTGTGCCCCTGCTGACTAAAATAAGAATGCAGAGGTGTTATAAACATTACCTGTTGTGATCTCTGAATAGCAGCATCAATTTCATCCACCCTTTGTCCAACAGTGTCACTGATAAGCTTGTACTGCTCATTGGCATCGGACACAAGTTTATCCAGCCCTTCTCTGGCTCTCCAGGGCACCAGCTCTAGGAGGGCACGGCTCACCTCATTCACTGTGTCCAACACTAGCCGGTGCTCCATGACCTCCTTCTTCAATTCCTACAAGGAGAGGAAAAAAGTTTTCAGGCCATACTTTGCTAAATTAAGCACGTCAGCAGCTGTGCTGGGTAGAAAGCGCTCTCTCCACCACACATCCCAGCAGGGCCCTGACCTCCTTCCTTCAGGTAGTTTTCTCCTGTCCAGAGTGTTCAGTCATTCCACAGCCTGGCTTTAAAGCTTACTTGCACCTTATTCAGAGGTGTCTGCAAGACTTCTTGAGCCAGTCTACCTCTGGACAAAACAAACGGTGCTGATTTCCCTTTTCTCATTTCAATATAAATGGCAAATCATGCTTGAACCATAGATCCTTAACTTAAGTACTTTGCACATTTTTGTGCATGTAGAACTGCACTAGATCCTGCAGGAACCTCAAATACAATCATGGAACACTCCTCAGAAAATTAAACACAAGAGTCAACTGTAAAATGTTACATAAGAAGCAAACTTCCTAGGGATTTGGGATTCAATCTTCTTTCTTTTTCAGACCACAACAAGTGCTCTTATCAAATCCTTATATCAGATCTTCCTGTCCACGAGTAAACAAGAAAGGAGACAGACAGACAATTTTAATTTAGATTTAAGGTAGAGCTGGCTGGTGATGGATTAAAGAATCTGAACTTTAGAGATTGTAAGAGGAAAGGTTTTCTTTTCCCTTTTACAGTGTGAGATGACAACCCACCTTCTGTCTTTGTTGAAACTGGGGTATTTGCTCCCCTGTGGGAGACTGCCCTCCGCTGGCTGCCAGTTCCTCCTCTACTTCCCTCAGCCATGTGGTCAGTTCCTCATAGGTAGACTGGAACTTGGTGGCCAGCTGCCGGGCTTGCTCTAAAGTTCTGAGGGCCTTGGAGCTGGTGACTGTAATGTCTGCATAGCGGGTCTTTATTCCATCCAGTTTCTCTTGGATAAGCAACACCTCCTCACCTGTGGGAGTCAACACTAATTAGTAATGTTTAAGAGGACAAGTGGGATCCCCTTTTGGCGATGAGGGGTCACTCTAACCCACCTCTTCAAGAGCTTAAAATTCTATAGATGGCCTCTTCCTGAGGTAGTGATTTCACTAAGCTTCCCACAGTAACAGCAGGTGGGAAATAAAATAAGCCCTTCCCTCGATAAAAGTTACTTTTGAAATTATTAAGACCTGAATTTGACTGTGGGGATTTCTAGATATTCTCAGCACTGTTTAATGAATGCTGGTGTTTGACAAGTTGGAGGGCAAGGGAAATCATTACCTGTAACCAGATCTGAGGTAACAAAATCTTTTAGTTTTCTTTCTTTTTTTTTGAAGATATATTTACCTATGCATATAGGAACTGGGGTACAGGCCAGAGGTGTTGGGGGTGTGTGTGAAAGGATTCACCAGAGACAGAGTGGGGAGCAGGGCAGGCAGATCAACTTAAATACACAGGTGAGGGGAGCATTGGAAGCGACAGGAGAGATCTCTGCTGCGCCATGTGGGTCAGCTCCCTGCCTAGGAATAGAACTCAAGCTGCAGTGGCTGCACATTGCTTCACAGTGCTGTGCTTTAACCTGCTGCACCACCAGGAAGGGGCCGTCTTTTAGTCTTAAAAGAATATAGAAGGTAATGGGAACCCTAGCCAGCAGGAACACAGTAAGTGACTGCTAAGTGTCTCCTCTAGACAAAAAGAGGCGAAAGCCAGGTGCTTATTTTCCTGGGTATGTGACTGCCTGTGTGACCACAGAGGAGCTAAGAGATGCATGTTCAAAGTACCTGTGGTTTGTTTCAGAAGCGCCTGCCCATTTTTAATAGCTTGATCTACATTCTTCTTTCTATTAATAATCTCTTCATTCAAAGCCTGAAAGGAAAGAGTAACATTACTCCCCAAACCATGACAAAACAACGGGAAAGGAAAGTGAGACCTTTAGCAGACCAAATTTAATATAAAGAGAATATCAGTTTAATGTAAACATCAGCTATTTGATTCTTTCATTATCTCTCTAGTTACCCCATTACTCAAAATAATTATATAGACTATATATGCTGGATGATAAAGAAATTTAGGATTAAATAAGTTTGATAATCTACTAGTACCAAACCTGAATTTAAGAAAGGGAGAATGCAGCAGAAATGTCTACTATGTTCAGAACAAATAAAAGACAAAAAGTTTAAGTGAAGAATGTTAGCAAGAAATGACTGACTGAAAGGTCAAGGAGAGAAACGAAGCCTGAGGTGAACTCAATGTAACGCAGCACACACACGTTGGCTTTTAGCGATGCACACGTGACATTCACGTTTTTTCCACCCCAAAGAAATTTCTTAATAATGAAATGAAAAGGGCAAAACTGAGATGACACAGTATCCTTGGAATTTGAGCACATAAATTCCAGAAATATTAAAAAAGTCACAGCTATATGATCAGACTCTGGGCACTATTCAGGCATATGGTTTTCAGGCGTCTGGTCTTAAAGTTCATTCTCTTTCATAAATCTGCTGGGAAGGGAATTTAGCGACACATCAGCTAAAATGATGCTGAGCATGAGGGACTGATGTGGCACCTGACTACATTCCAAATCATCTTCTAGAAACTACAGATTCAGTTTGTTAAATACAAGAATTTCCAAAAAAGAATTCATCAAAAGAGAGCTTAGTCCTTAGCACCAAGTCTACAGCTACGTACTTATAAAGCTGAAATGCTTGGGATCAAAAGCAAAATGAAGAGAAACAGAAACGAAAAGAGTAACATAACCAAGGAGAAGGGAAACCATGAATACCAGGTGGCCAGCGTGCTGCTTCTGCAGGACATCCTGTCTGTAATCCTTTACGAACACTGAACTCAGCTTGTCCTCAACCTCAGCCAGCCAGTTGAGCACCTCCACCTCATCCTCCCCGAAGAGCCTAGCATTGGACAGTGCTTGCTCAAGCAGGGCTGCTTTCCGACAGCACCGGTCTTGAATCTCACTGTACCGAGCCTGCAATGAGTCTAGCTTTTCAGCCAGCACCCCCTGTTCTGCAGAACACGTCAGGGAGGAGAGGGACTGCCCAATTTTGACTGCCTGGTGCACATCTGCTGCATGGCTTTCTATTTCTTCCTCCAGAGCCTGGAAATCCAGATGGAAAAAATGAGTAACAGAAACCAAATAAATGAAAAGTAAACATGAAACAATGAACAACAAATGATATAACAAATTAAATCATAATACAAAAAGTTCATGTACGGAAAAGGGCAAACATAATTCAAAAACTGAGAACTGAAGTTATGCTTTCTGATGATGGCCTATTCACTGGTTTCTATTTTTACGTCAAAAATACGACTTTTCCAATTAATAGTTTGATATTGTTTTACATTAATCTTAAAAAAAAAAATCCAAAACACGCCTTCCAGAATGCTGTAGGCAGTCTTCTAATTCCAGTTCTGTGTTTTTATTTACCATAACTACTTCCTACCTTGTGTCGAATGATCTGCTGCTGTATTTTAGCAGTCTGAGTGCCGACTGGTTCTGAGTTAGCAAGCTTTTTCTCTGTGACGGATAAGAAGTCAGAAATAGGCTCAGCTGTCTCATGGAATTGCTTGGCCAGAATCAGGATATCTTCCAGCTGTTTTTGCCTATACAAATATACACAAAGAGCTGCTCAGGCAACAAGGCTCATTTAGGCTGGTGACAGTACTGCACTCAGGACAGGCCAGTCATCACCAGGTACACTTTCAATCAAGAGAAACAAAAACATGCACAGACTGCACTTGCTGTTTTAAAACTTTCCTGAGTATTACCTTGACCCTGTCAAAAACTTGTAAGGTAGGTAAAATAATTGTCCAGTTATTACCAAAGAGAAAACCAACCCTGAAAAGTTAAAGGAAGATCTGTCCAAGTCACTCAGTGAGTTGAACAGTACAGTGAGGATCAGACCCAGACCTTGTTCTCTTTCCCTTATGGAATGTAGTGCATGTACCACCTGAGCATGTGACCAAAATGATGTCTAAAGGAGGCAAAAAACATCACCAGTCTTCATTCTGCTCTGTCACTGCTCCTCACTAGTGAGTAAGGCAAGGGAGCTCTTTGGAGAACAAAGGCAGGCTGCAAACTAACGCTCCCTCCAAAGCTCCCCAAACCGACTCAGGCTTCTAGTAATTTTAGCTCCCAGAACATAATTGCAAATCCAGATTTAAGGCAAAAAATGACCTCAGACAAGCTGAATTTGCCAACAAACTGAAAGCCAGAAGAACTGTAGACTTTATAGTTCACTTGAAATCTTAAATCTAGTATAATAATATTCCGTGCTTGGGGGATAAAGCTTCACAGAAGGGGGGGAGATGGGCAAAAGTATTTCAAAGACGATGCAATACTATTAGCAAAGACATAGAGCTGGACACTGACAGAAATACTCAACAGAATGCGGGAAATACTCAACAGAATGCGGCTTACATCACCTGTAACATATGGAATGGAAACTAAGAAAGGTAGATCAGGATAAAATAGTAGAGGACTTCAATGTGGGCTAAAGTACTTAGATTTTATTTTACAGGCAACCAGGAGTCAATAAATGTCTCTAAGCCCGGAAAAAGTTATCAGAGACATACTTTGAAGACGTTCACCTGCAGCATGATGGGAGGCCTGGCACAGGAGTAGGGGGCAGGCCAGGGGCAGCAAGCGGCAGTAGGTGCTGGTTAGGAAGCTGCCTCAGCTAGCCCCAGGGGCGTTCCTGCGTTATGGACTGAGGCAGCAGTGGGAGCTAGAGAACTGGACAGATGAGAAAGACAACAGACAACTTGAGGTGACTGGAGTGGCACTACTAGTAGAACTGGACAAAGAAGAAAAAGTAACAATACAACTTGGAAATAAAAATGGGTTAATTTTTCTTATTTTTGTTTTACCCACTAACTAGAGAGAGTGGAAAGAGCTGTTTCAACACTTCACTTCGCTACTTAGAAAACTGGGGGAAAACAAAATCAATGATAACTGATCTATTTTACTTTTCTCACACTAATTTCTGACTAGCTAACATTTCTTCTTAAAAACGGGGACAGTGTAAGTTAGAAGCAAACACATCTGTGGGCAAAACTGACACTGAGGCAACACAGCTGGGAAAGAGCCAGAGCGTCCGTCAGAAGCAGGGCACCTGTCTTCCAGCTGCTTCTGAACAAGGCCCACCCATCTTTTGAAGGCCCATATAGTCAAACATCAACAGAACAACAGGTCTGGGGTTTGTTTATTCAGATGCAATAAATAAATAAATAAATAAATAAATAAAAAATCCAATATTAGGATAAGCTAACAGAAAATATGATAAATCTCAAGTCCAAGTATCAAAAGCTTTATTTATAAACACGAAGGGGGAAAATCTGTTCTAGAAACTCAGAAGCTAGCTTGGCTGGACTGTGAATGTGGCGCCTGCTGCTGGGAACCATGACTCTGCCGTAGCAGAAGAGCAGAGAAACGAGTCTGCTGGTTCTCAGAGATGCCGAGCAGCTGAGCCGCACAACCTGAGTGACTCTGGCCTGAGCATCACCTGAAGACATCTGCAGATGAAGCCAAAAGACACCTTCCACAGCACCCTATGAGTCAACCAGAGGCTTTGAGAGCACCTCTGTGAAGCCAAGCGAGCAAGAAGACAACCTTCTCTGACCCACTCCTCCACGGCCCTCTGGCCTTACCTGGCCGCTGCCTTGTTGAGCAGTCCAGTCCATCTACTTTCAAGACTCTCCAGCTGCCCGGTGATTTTCTCTCTATCAGCCAGCTCTGCAGACTGGGCTATCCTACCTCCTTCTGCTTGAAGCATGTCCACAGTGGCCTTTCGATCATCTAGGAGCCGCTGGAGTAACTATTGTACACATTTAAAGGGAATGAAAATAACATGGGGTCATTAAAAAAATCTAAAATAAGGAAGAAAAAAGCTAACAAGAACCCCTACCCCACCATATTCAGTTTAACTGAATAACAGAAGGTTCTGCTCATTCTTGAGGCAAAAGATAAGATATAGCATAGTTCTCATCACCCACATCAACTTAAGTTTTTTTTAAGGGGAGCAGTGACTGTCACTATGGGACTAACAGGGAACTAACTCACTGGGAACCAAGAGCAAAGCATCCTGCCATGGCTCTCGGACCAACAGACAAGAAAGGCCTTGCATGCGGTAAACTGTAAGTCCCCCCTGTCCTCAGGCTGGGAGGCTGCGGCTTTAGGCAAGACAAGCCCACTTCTACCACAGGCTAATTGATAGAAACAAGGGTTAAGATCCTACGGCATGTTTCTCAATACAAAAACATTATCAAACTTCTTTAAAAAGACCCAAAACTCTTGGAATATTCAACCATGTTGTATTCATTCATTCCCAAAGCATTTACTCCAGTTCAGTCTTGTATGGGTTAAGCCTCCCAGGTGCCCAGGGCCAACTACAGACAGGTGACCCCTTCATCGAGGGGCTTGTGTGTACACACGTGCACACACACACTCACAATTTAGGCACGTCAATTAATCTAACATGCACATCCCTGGGGTGCAGGAGGAAACCAGAGTATCAGAGAAAGCCTGCGCAGACACGGGAGGATGTGCAAACCCCACACAGTGGCCCCAAACGGATCTGCTTCATCGTCAACGTTATATGAAAAACGGAGTTGCTGTACAAAATTACTTAAAACTCTGCTGCCCCTGAAGGTACAAAAAACCTCTTAAAGCTGTGACTGCAACACTGAAATAGGATGTATGAAAAAGGAACTCTATTCAGTTCAATACATGTCCAGTTGAACTAGCAGATTAAAAAGGAAGATGATGCAAAGCAAAGGCAGCCTTCCTTTTCAGGATCACACAAAGTAGGTTAGTCTTCGACTACAGCTCCTAAATGTGCTTTTTAAACTATAAGCAAATGTGTTGTCTGCCGCTCCCTACGGCTGTTACAGTTCACTGTCCCAACATTCTCACTTACCTTCTGTTCCTGGATCTGTGCTTTCACCACTTTATACTCAGCAGATGGAGGTTTCTGATTGGCTATGAGCTCCTCGGTGTCTGCCAGCCAGCTGAGCAGCGGCTCCAAGGCATCCTGAAACTTCCCACAATGCAACAAAGCCTCCTGCAGTTGTGCGATCCTTTGTGCAACCTGCAACCGACACGGAGGCGCATTATGAGCAAGGAGAGGGCTGTTACGGTCACCACTGACCCCTTCCAGTCACTACAGGCTGCAACCGTATTTGTGCTCAGTTCCAGGGAATCTTGTGCTAAGCGATGTCTCCTTCCCAGCCCCTCGGTTCCCTGGGCCGCCTTAGTCCCTGGCCGCTCACCTTTTTATTCAGAGTGTTCCATCGGGTGTTGATCTCTTCCATGTCATGTTCCAGACCCTGCACATCACAGTTTTTCCCGGCACTCTGAATCAATCCCTGGCCAAGTCCATTCACCTGCTGCAATTTCATCTGAAGAGGATCCACCTGTTCTTTCTGAAACATCTAGAGAATTGCAAGCCAAAATAAGATTTAATCTAAAGGCAATTAGGCCCTGTATACTGCAAGGTGACTAGTTTCCGTAGGAGATTTATGATTTAATAAGGGAAGGTTGGAAATAAAAAGAAACAGCAAGTCAACTGTACAGGAAGTATTAAGGAAACACATGTCAGCATCCTCCGGGGGCAGGCAGTTTCGGAGACCAGTGCTGCTATTGAGGCCCTTAACCCATGAGTCATGGCTTGTTTTTATTTTGATCTGCTTGTTTAATTTTTTTAAAAAATATTTATTTATGTATATAAGGGCTGGGATACAGGCCAGAGGCACGCGGGAGTGAGAGGATGCACCAGAGACAGAGTGGGGAACAAAACAGGCAGAATGACTGAAATACGCGGCTGAGGGGCGCAGCGGGCAGAGAGGCGAGAGGTCTGCCGCACCACGTGGGTGCTGAGCCTTACCCCTCTGCGCCACCAGGGAGGGCCCTGCTTGTTTAATTGCTAATGCAGAAAGTTATAGAAAATGAAGGAGGATCAATTTCAAGACACTGTAGAAGTGAACGTGATGTTTTTCGATCCCACAAGGGAGGAATGATACCGAATGACTAAAATTAAAAATGCTTTGGGGAATAGTTCTAAGTGACCACTGATAAATGTTGCGCTCCTCCCAGACAGAATTAGAAACTCAATTAGTCAAAGCATATTACCAATGTGGAAAAAAGCAAAAACAAAAACAAAAACCCAGCAACCTCATGGCTTGGGGGAAGGAAAAAACCAAAACAACGATTGTCAACCTCATAGCATAATCCCCTGTGGCCGGTTAACTCCATTCTGCTCAAGGCCACAGACCACACACAGTCAATAATCTTGAAATAGTATTCCTCTGATTACACAAGGAAACAGGCCAATATTATTGGGGAATGTCCTTAAAATTTTGGACACCTACTGAGTAAAATGCAAATATACACGTTTTAAATATCGTGACATTTTATATCCACATTCACCAAAAGACATGGAACTATAAAACACTGTGAACAAATGTAATGAGCGATGTGTGTTTCTTCCCACTCTAGTTAAACCTATAGATCTCATACAATCCACACTAATCATAGCGGCTTGTGTGATATTTTTTTAAAAAAAAATTAGATATTTAGAAATTTTTAAACAGGAAACAAGAGGTCACATAGTACTGTTGCCATGCTATTGGTATGACAGAAAAGCAGATTTATCTCGGTTATCAGATAAAGTCGGCCATAACCGACTGCCTACTGATCTGGCTCCTTTTTTCTTCCATAAAAGTCCCTATTGTTTCATTCAGCAGGACAGGTGAGTCAATTAAGGCCAAAGGAAAAGACAAAAATAAAAGTATGGGTGTTGGGGGCCTAGATGAGGCCAGAGATCACGTAAGTATTAGGAAACTGATTCTAGGAAGGATGTCAATGGTGAGAGAAGCAAGTCACAGGGAGAGGAAGGCCACTACGAAGGAAGGCCACACAGGGATCACCAGTGTGCTCCAGCACAGATCTCGCCAGGCAACGCCACCAGGCCGTTCAGCTTAAAGTGACTATTTCCCTAACAGTATGTTGCAGAGACAGCAAGCAGGATGGTTCTATTTTGTATTAAAGTCATGTTCACTGTAGAAAAGTCGGAGCAGAGGGAGAATACCCCTCTCATGTGCTACGTTGCTTGTGACGAATGGGATAAGGGATAAAAAGGCAACAAATGCAAACAGAAAGCCACAGGTATGGAGGAGGTCCATGAGGCAAGTCTCCTCGTAACCCTGTAAGCAAGTCTGTCTCATACTGAGACTAAGCGTAAATTCTTTCTATGCTGTCCAATATGTGGCCAGATGCATGCAGCTGTTTAGGTTAACTGAACATTTAGTGCCTTGGTCACACCAGCCACACTTCATGTGTTCAAGTCTCTGGCTGGTACTTCCTGTACTGGACAACACAGATATGGTGTGTGCATCTTGGCTGGACAGTGCTGTAAGTAACAGAGAAGAAGAAAAGACCCAAGCAGTCTAAGGGTCTCTTTCATACAATAGACATAATTCTTCAAAAAATATTTTTGATTTGGGCCCTCCCTGGTGGCGCAAGGGGTTAAAGTGCAGTGTTATGAAGCCACCTCCAATCACTATAGCACGGGCTGGATCTCCGGCCAGTGAGCTGACCCCCACGGTGCAGCAGACCTCTCCTGTCTTGCCTCTTGCTCCCCTCAGCAAGAGTATTTCAGTTAATGTGCCTGTTCTTTTCTGCTCCCCACTCTGTCTCTAGTGAATCCTCTCAGGCCCTGTACCTCTGGCCTGTACTCCAGTTCTTGTATTCATAAATAAATAAATCTTTAAAAAAAACGGACTTGCCTTGCTCATGACCTTTTCTACAGGAGGAGAGAGCCCTTCCCTTGACTGTCACCCCCACACTAGCGGTTAAGTTGATTAGGAATAAGCATTTATGTCATTTTTGCCAGAAGTTTAGAAACATATGAAAGCACCTTTAAATAAACACTGTTATTTGTTTTGAATAAGTGGACAGAATGTTAAAGTCTGAAAACAAACAAACCCTCTTTGCTCCCTTGTCTCAAGTCTCAGAGTTGTATGGTAAAACCAGTGCTTTTAGCTACATTAAAATTCCTTCTTCTTAGTAGTTCACACTGTTAGTAAAAATGGGCTGACCACAGTTGACATTTCCTGGAGCAGTGCACTAGTAAATTATTTTAAACAGGGATACAAAACAGAAAACTTCTCAAAGAACTTTTTAAAACATTTTCATCCTGACAAACACTTTTATGTGTCTCCCTCTAAGTAAGTGTTGAGGACAGAGAGGAGGGAAAGATGTCAGTCTTGGGTCTTTTTCTCATTCTATCCTTTCTCCCTAGACAATTCCATCCATTCTCAGGGCTCTGAATATTAAGCATTATAAATGCTTACGACTCCAAAATCTATCCCTCTCACCTAAGTTTCAGAGCTGTATATTCAACTACTTTCTTAATATTGCCATACAAATGAATCAACCTGAGCCTGGCCATTCCAAAACTGAACAATACCTCTGGCCACCCCCTCCCCCAAATCTGTTCTCCCCTAAATCAAGAATGTACCACTATCCTCACTCCCTGATCCACTCAGTTGTACAGATGACAATCTAGACATACTCCTTGACAGCTCTCTCTTACTCCCAACATGATATACGCAGGGCTCGTTGGTTCCACCTCTAGGATATACCTTGAATGCAACCAGCTGTCTCCAAACGCACCTCCGTGTCTCCAGTCCAAGCCACTGGACACTGCAGCACCTATCAGCCTCTGCTCTGTCCTCAATCCCACACAATCCATTCTAATCATAGAAACCAGTGTGATTTTTAAAAAAATGTTAACAAACCACTGTTTTCCATGTCAACTATAATACAGGCTAATAATGAGATTTATACATCCCAAATAATGTTTACTATCAATATGGACTGATTGTCTCTAGCTTTAAGCTGAGATTAATCTTTAATTTAGACTTTCAGTAGTTTTTTCTAAGGGCCTCTTTCTCAGTCCCTGCCTTTCTACCACCCCAGATATAGTCAAAGCACAAGCACCCGCACCCGTCCATGCCCACCACCCACCACCCAACCCCTACGGTCAGAGCCAAGAGGCTTTCTTATAGTTTTAACAGGCCAAGCTCTTCCCAGCTTTTCCTTCCTTTATCTGAAATGCTTTCCCTGGCCTTTTCCTTAAGAAACATCTCTTTATCCCTCAGGTTTTTTTTTTTTTTAAAGATTTATTTATTTTTGCATACAGAACTGGGATACAGTCCAGAGGCTCAGGTGTGGCGAGAGGCTTCACCAGAGACAGAGTGGGGAGCAGGACAGGCAGATCAACGAAGTACACTACTGAGGGGAGCAGCTGCTAAGGGGAGCAGCGGGCAGGTCTGCCGTGCCATGTGGTCACCTCCGGGGTAGGCGGGAATCGAACTCATGCAGAAGTGGCTTTTAGCTCCTCACTGTGGTGCTTTAACCCACTGCGCCACCAGGGAGGGCCTATCCCTCAGGTTGTATTTAAAACTTTTTTCTCCCTTACCATAGTTTAAATCAAATCCCTCTATTATTTCTTAGCATAGCCTTTCTTACACCATTTACCCATAATTTGAATATACATTTGTATAATTTGTGCTTAACATCTGCCTTTCCATTACAATTTAAGTTCCACAAGGGCACGGGGTCCGACTCCCAGGACAGAGTAGGTGCACAGTAAACACTCTGCGAGTGAGCGTGTTCTTGCATGGGCGTGTGTGAGGGAAGCGAACAAACCCTTGAAGGTTCTGTGATCAGCTGAGCACTGAAATACTGAAGAGAAATTATGTGTATCCCCAATTTTTGGTTAAAAAGACTTGGTAAATTTAAATTTTATAGAATTCCTGTATTACACAAGACTTTTTTCATGTTAACAGCTAGAAATAAGATTGATAAAATCTATAAAAAAGAGGTAAAGTTATTGCAGTTTTCTTGCAAATAGTGGACAAGTTCTGGCATTTTGCTTCTCCTTCCAAACCTTGTTACTGCTATTAGAGAGTCTGTATCTATTTAACCATGTGCATATTTACACATGTATGTGCACACACACACACAGGATCTGAAGCATAAAGAAGTTCATTCTAGATCACATTTCAGGTATGATGGCTTATGCAGGTCTACGTGTTTCTATATGAAAACCCTCTAAATACCCACTTTAAAAAACTGAAATTATACATCTCATCTTGGAAAAACTTGTTCTCAACTTTTACCAATTTAGTGAAATCTATATTACTTGTGTTATTTCTATAGTGATATAGTTCTGTTTCAATAAATGTTTTTAAAATAGCTTCTCTACATTTTTATCAACTAGTAGTTCTGGCTATGGATATGGTTTAGAGTTCTCCTTTTGCACACAGATTCAGGCATCTTCTTGCTTCCACACATTCCATCAAATAACCACACCTCAAAGATGGGGATCCCTGCTACTGGGTTACTATTTTCCTATCATCTGTACCAGGCAACATTTCATAAAATGACCACCTTCTGTGGCTGAAAGACGCTTAGAGATTGCCTAGCCCCATCTACTCATTCTGTAGATGGGAAACAGAAATCCCAGAGACCGACAGGAAGGGTTTCTCTGAGTTTTTTTTCTTTTATGCAGATTTAAATGACTCCCTATTAATGTAATTCCTTATTTCACTGATTATTGCTGTAGGGTTTTAACTTAGAAATACTCTGTACAGTCAAGAATGCTAGTAACTTTGAACAGATTACTGGCATCTCTGTATCAATCCCGAGTTCAGAGAAACTCAGAAAACTGACTCAAATTCATTAATCCGAAAGTGCTACACTCCAATTTGATGGGCACTACATTATAGAAAATTGATGAAGCCCAAGGTGACAGCAAACCTAACTTCTTCACTCCTTACCAGTGGCCAAAGGACACCAGGGCAACACTCAGCTAAATGGGAAGAGCTTACAGCCTGCAACCAGAGAGACACCTCGCTGCTGGTGGCTGCGTGCCTCATCAGCGCACGGGCCACAAGCTGCCCTGAAAGGCTCTGCGAGGATGGATGAGGAAAACCCTATTTTCTCATGGCACCCACGGATATTCCAGAGTTGGATGACTTCATCCACTTAGTCAGTTAGTATCTGCTATGAAGAACCCACTGTTTTGGGTTTCCAGGGATGGTGTAAAATCAAAAACACCTCTGCACTAAGCAATCCCTAATTATACTGAATTAGAGCACACTTCTGACTTCTTCACTCTTTCCCACTGACCAGTGAACTGTGGAAAGCTGCTGATCTCAAATTCCTCTGACCACAAGTGCTCAATGGTTTGCTAAGACAGCCTGCTCTGTCACGTTAATAATCTCATAGCATCCTGGAGTAAGAGACACCCAAGAGGACAGTTAGCCCACTTTCCTTAATCTTATAACGGAATAAGAGATTCAAGAAAGGAAAGTACTTGCTCCAGGATACAAAGTCTGACAAGATGACTAAAACACCTCCATTTTCATGCAATTATGCTTTCCTGTTTTAAGAAGCATAGCTTTTCAACAAGGAGCTATCATTCACACATCTATATATTCTTTCACCCAACCTGCCTTGGTGTAGTCTTTCAACTAACCAGCGTGTGTATGTGAAAGGGGAAGGGGAAAGGTACTGAGTGCTTGAGATCTCCTGCACACGGTGCTTCAAGTGGGTCACCTCACTTTATTCTCACAATCTCCATGGCTCTCCCAACTTAACAAATGAGCAAACTGGAGGCCTCAGGCTTTCTAACTTGCCCAGAACAATTAAGTAGCAGGTCTCTCTAAGTCACTAGGGTCTCTACCTGGCCAAGTTTTACATGAGTGCTGACTTACTGGTCAGTATACAGCCGCTTGCTTTAGGAAAGAACATGCTCACTGCAAATTTCAAAAGCAGAGTCACCCTTGTGTGTGTGTGTGTGTGTGGTGTGTGTGTGTGTGTATGAAAAGTCTTTTTTAAAATGTAAGCCAACAACTATTTACATTACCATTTTCCTTGGACTTGGCCGATCTGAGTAAAATAAAGTACAAACAATAAAGTTTTCACCTGATGAAAGAAAGACCTATTTTCACTCATGAACTCAACAGAGAGACCTGAATAGCTCAGGGGTCTGCAAAGAAAAGCGGAGAAAGGACAATCTGTGCCCTTTTTAATCACCAGCAAGCCAGAGAATTTGCAAATCTCACTTTCATCTCCAGATCCTTCCCCAACAAAAAGAGCAACAATTACCTCATCTGAATCTAATCCCTCAGTTGCAGCCAGAGGCACTTTCCCAGGCAGCACTGTGCCAGTCACCTCGTTTATTCCCAAACCTGGAGAATCAAGGTCCTCCTTCCCCCACATGGCAGTGGGGGAAGGCTCCTGGAGCACGGGAGCTCCTCCTCCTGAGACAGGCGCTGCGTCAGGGCGGGCAGCGGTGTCTCCGAGCAAGGGCGCAAGAGCAGAGCCATCTTCTTCCGTGGCAGGCACTGCAGTGGCCGGGGAGGCTGGGTCCTCTGGGGCGGGCACGGCCACAGCTGGGCTTGAAGGCTTCTCTGGGGCCGGTCCTGTAGCAGCTTTAGCAGCAGGTTCCTCCGGGCTGGACTCGCTAACTGCTGGGGTGTCAGGTTCCTCTGTTGCGGGCATGGCAGAGGCTGGAGTGGCAGGCCCTTCTCGGGTGTCAGCCCCTGGGGTGGGCACTGCAGCGGCGGGAGCAGTCCCCTCAGGAGCTGCCACGTCAGCAGCCCCTTGTGGGGCTGAAACTGCTGCTCCTGGGATCACCTCCTCTGTGGCGACCACCGAAGCAGCTGGGACAAGAGTCTCTGTGGTGGCCCCCGAGGCGAGGGGCGCGCCCTCCGCTGGGGAGGGCAGGGTGGCAGCAGCTGTAGTTCCCTCTGGGGCGGCCACTGCGGCGGCCGGAGCATCACCCTGGAAGGCAGGCCCTGCAGCCGTGGGGGCAGGCTTCTGTGGGGTGGGTTTGTGTTCCTCGGAAACGGGCTCTGTACTAGCAGCCCTGGGAATGTGCTCCTCACTTAGGAGTGACTCTGCATCCCTCATTTCTGTCTCCCCTCCCTCTGATGAGGCCACACTCAGCTTGGGCTCCGTGTCATCCACAGCGTCCACGCCATCCCTGCTACGCGTCAGCCCTCCAACCAGCAGGCCCACACTCAGGCTCTCTGATTCCGGGGACGTCCTCCGGAGACCCGGGAAGACCTGCTCTGGGAAGTCTCTATGAAAGTGTTTGGGGACCCCGTCCTCTAAGAGCTGCGCTTCGGAACCCAGATCGTGTGGCTCACCGTCCTCATGACAGACTTTTCCTGTGGACGAATCACAGAAGTCCACGTTTCCCAGGGAAGTCAAACTGTTGTGTTCTTGATTAATATCCCCTTCCTCACTCTCCACGTGAATCTCATCTGTTGGTAAAGGTGAATCACTGGCTAACACCTCTACTTCAGATCCTGAGGTAACATCTATTAGCTCATCGCTAAAAGCAGAACTGAGGGGGACCCTCTCAACACACTCTTTGACACTGCACTCTACCTGGGACAAATCGCCATTTTCTTTGGCCAGCTCGGCTTCGAAGCCTGATACATTTTTTTCACGAGAAGCCCTACAATCAGGGTCAGACAGTTCTCCTGGGTCCAGTTTTCCCGGTGACTCCAGATCAATTGGGTGTCTGAGCATAAATTCCCCTGCAGCGTCGGGGCTAAAAGGCACTTTTTCAGACTCCTCACTAACAGTCAGAGCGTCCCTCACAGCAGCATCGGAGTGGGCAGTAAGTTCCAGAGGCACCTGAGAAGCATCCAGGGCATCAAGAAGGTCACAATCCAACCCAATACCATCGTCCTCTGCCCTTGCATTTAAAAGGCCAGCATGTTCCTTTTCTAAGACAGCCTCTGGAAAATGACTGACTACAAGTGAATTTTCTGTGTCTTGAGATGGGGCCAGCCCGTCAGAAGAGGCCTGACTCTCCAGCTCAACTAAAGGAGTCACTTCTTCTTCGCACAGACACTCCTTTTCAAGTTCAAGAAACATCTGCACTGAATCTGTGTCCGAGAGCTGCTCCGACTCGACAGCACCAAGAGGGCACGCCAAGCCTGCAGCAAGACCGGGGCGTCCCTGAGCAGTGCTTTCTTTCAGCTCGCCAACAGTGCTCTCACCTGTGAGGACCCAACTGTGATCAGGTGGTGTGTCCTGGAGAACTGAAGTCAGCTGGTCCTCAGTGGGTTGTGAGTCATCCGAATGACGAACCTGACCAACCTGACCAAGAGCGAGGTGGTCAAGCGGCCCCGGGGCGGCGGCTGAGCCATCCGCGCCGCCCTCCATCACTGCTACACTGTTTGTTTGTTCTCCTTCTTCAAAAATATCTGCCAGGCTGTTCCTTTTGTCATCTGCCACTAGAAGAGTCTTCCCCCTCTCGGAGAGCCTGTTTTCCTCCTCAGCCTCCATCATGATCCATCGCTCATCCTCTTCAAACTTGAGTTCAGATTCTGTTTTTTCTCTCAGGCTGGGGGTTATGAGAATATGCAATTCTGGATCCAACAGCTCTTCGCTCAAACAAGGGGAGAGAGGTGGCATTTCTACAGTGCAAGCTGTCTCCCCAAGGGGGTGCTGCTTCTCACTGAAGCCTCCCTTAGCCAAACTTTTCATGGCTCTGGGCCAGGTTGCACTTGAGAATCTGTGTTCCTGCATTACATCGGTGTTACCACTTACTGCTGCAGTTTCTGATTCCAGAGGTTGGAATTCATGAGGAGAGCTCTCACTGTGCTGCTGCAATCTAAAATCGTGGCAGTCTCTACTTGAATTTTTTGCATCCTGCACTTCTGGAATACCTATGGATTTGGATACATGTTCCAGAGTCACTGACTCTGACGGACGGTCCCTGGAGTCCAAATGACCAGAACTTTCTGTTAATGCAGAACTGGATTCTTTCTTCTCTTGCAAGGAAGGATTTGAAGCGCCAGCCTCTGAAACCTCACTGAGAGAAGCTTCCATCCTTTCTGCAAATTCTGGAAAATTAGGTGGCATGAAGGACTTCCAGGACCTCCTGTTAACATTGTCTTTGCGGTCTGCATTTGGCCGCCTTCTGGGAGGCACAGGTGCTGACTTCTGCATATCACTGCTTAGCTTTAATGCATCAAATATTATTCTTTCATCCAGCTTTTTGCCTTCTGGTGCTCGAGGTTCAAAGACATTAGATGCGGCTCCTAAGGTACCATTGCTGGAGATAGTACTTCCTTCCACCTTTTCCATGGTGCTTTTTGAAGTCTGATTAAGCTTTGACCCCTGGTCAATTTGTTCATTTATCCTCATGGTGTCATATATGGACCGCTGCGGAACATAGCAATCCTCTATATAGCCGTCCTCATCCTCTCCTTTCCCCAGGCAGGTGGGGTTCTGCCTCAAACAGTCTGGCCGGCTGAGTGGCTTACCCATACTTTTTCAATCAAAATGAACCATCAACCCTTTAAAAGTTTTTTGCGAGTGCCACAAAAACGCATTCTGCATAAGTTAAGTCCTTTTACATGTTCATAACCCCAAACCACCAGTTGGATCTGCCCTCCAGAAAGTCCTGGTCGCACTTTGAAACCATTCTGGGAGAAGCTCTAAGAGTAACAGCTTTCTCCTCACAGGCTAACAGCCACATAGTTGTAGACATATAAACTGTATGATTTCATCAACAAACAAAATAAACCCTTGTATGGCTTCTGATTTTTTTTAAAGAGCACTGCTCTTTTCAAATTCAGTCAGTAGAAAAAGCATCTGATATTGACAAGTCTTAGTCCTCATCCAGTTCCACTCACTTCTGACCGAAACAGAGTTGGAAGCAGAGAATTTATAGCGATTGTATCCTTACTAACAATGGCACTGCCTGTATAGTCTTCACGTATGGCCCAAGTTCCTAAGAATTCTTTTCATTTTAACCTCAGTTCCAGCCTGCAGCGTCCAGCTGGTCTGAATTAGCCATTCGTCCTCCCTAGTCGGGGTGTTTGCATTTGAACTGGGCTGGACGGCGGATATTCCTGCAACTTTAAACACAGGAAGTCCTTCATTCGGGGCCAGCTTGGGGCTTCCTGTCTCCAAAACATCATGGCATTGTTGTGGCTCCCAGAACAGCCCTGCGCCGTGGCCGCAAAACAAGGCGAG
>NW_004567109.1:20677805-20721209 GCF_000260355.1 Condylura cristata | reverse complement strand
GGGGAGGGCAGAGGCGGAGCCGCAGCCGAGGCCGCGAGCAGCCGCCGCCGAGGAGGGGACGGAGGGGCGGCGGCGAGGATTGGAAGCCGAGGCGCCGAAGGAGGGGCTTCCGAGCGGCTCGCGGAGAGCGAGCGCGGGCGCCATCCGCTCGGCTCCCCAAGCCGGCCCACACCCACCGCGCCCCGCGCCCCGCGGGGGAAACGCCGCCCCCCTCGTCGAGAGGGCGAGATGGGGGGAGCGACACCCTCGAGGCTCGGCCGCCGCGCAAATCCCCTGACAAAGGAGAGCCCCGCCCTCCTCCCGCAGGCCCGGCCCCCGCAGCCCTGCCGCGTTCCTACCCGCTGGGCTCGCAGCCCAGCCCAAGGGCGAGCCAGCCCAGAAGGGGCGCCCCCGCCTCCCCCAAGCCAGCCGCTCTGGCAAGGGCCGCTCGGGGCCCCATCTGCCGGCAGGGTTTGGTCGGGGCTGCCGGTACCGCTCTCGGTTCCAGCTCTGCCGCGAAAGACTGTCCCTAGTCCCACCAATGTCACCTTTAGCGCGACCCGGCGGGCCCAAGAACGCGCCAGCGACTTTCCTGGTGTCCGGAGGAATCCGATAAACTCGGGGTATTTCCTCCACACCCCACCCCCCACATCTTCAGGTTGTCCGTTCTCCCACCAGGCTGTCTCTGCCCGCAGAACTGAGTGTGTCAATGACAGGGGAGGAAGGGGTGTGTGTGGTGTGTGTGTGTGTGTGTGACAGGGGAGGAAGAAGTGTGTGTGTGTGTGTGTGTGTGTGTGTGTGTGTGTGTAGAGATGGTGCCCATATACACCTGGAACCCTTCATTGCTGGGCACCTGCAAGGAAACCTGAGCCTCTTTAGGACCAGATGAAAACCATGGGTCTGTATTTCACATCTCAAAGCAGAAAATACTGGGGTAAGGTGGCCACGGTCCTGTCCACAGATTTCAGGCTTTTAGAAAAGCCATCTAGTCACTCGGTAACTGTTAAACAAAGGGTACAAAGGGCAACCCAGGAAACTGTCCCCTGCAGGTAGCTGCATTTCTGAGGGGTGCGGTACTCCTCTATTTGTGATAGCCATTTCCTTGTTTTATGAAGGAAGAAAATGTATTAAAAATTCTGAATCCGTTAGGCTATATGGTTGATATAGACGGCAAAACTTAGGGGAAGATATTTACTCAAACAGTAAGTGAAGTCAACAGTTCAGGTGTGGACATGTAGTAGGGAAACTGGAGCTGAGCCTTACGGTGACTTAGGGAACCAGAGAGACCCTTGGCAAAAATGAGGTGCAGGCTGAAGCCTGTGATCAGAATCAAGAAACTGAAAGTCTTGATTACACTTCATTTCTCACTTCAAAAGAGGCAGTGATCAATTCTGCCCACTCATACCCAAAAGACACTCTCTCCATCTGTAAACTGAAAAGGGGGAAAGGGGAGGCTGGATTCTGACAGTCTAACTTTAACGTTCCTTAGTTATAAATCAGTTAAAGAAGCTGTCCCAGAATCCCAGGTCCTCTGGGTCCTACACTGCAAGACACTAGAAAGTTTGCCCTTGAGGGAAAAGAAAATAAAAAACCTAGAGAAGGTTCCAGGCAATATGCTCAACGTGAAGTAGCTGAAAGGCTGGGATGTGGGAGGAAGGAAGCTTGTTCTGGATGTATTCCTCAAGCTGGCACAAATGATCCAAGGGCAGATTTTGAAGCAAAGAAATGTTTTCTCACATCTATTCAATGACTAGGGTGTCCCCCCAATGTGGTGACTTTTCTGACCCTGGAAGTGTGTCAGTAGAAGTTCAAGTAATCACAGTTGGCAGGGATTTGGGGAAAGAGATTTACAAGCCCTCTTATCAGTTTGTTTAGAATGAATGTTAAGGTACGTTCTAACTGACACACTTATCCTAAAACCTGACCAGTTTACAAATCTGATAGTTAATATTTTCAGGGAATCCAGGTTTTAATTTTCCTTTAATTATTCAATACAACTGGAAAAACCCAGGGAAGGCAAGATCAGTTTCACTAGCAAATCTCCCTGCCCAGATACACTCACTTAAGTGTTCAGATATCATAATAGACTGTTCAGTGTGCCAGGGCCCCTCTGGTTGGAAGAATCTGAGGAATTCTGGCTCTAGACATGGGGTGGGTGGTTATTCTATTATAAAGAGGGATCTTGATGTGGAATCACAAACTTCATGGCCAGAAATTCCTATCCTGTTTCCTCACCAAGTCAGGTGCCAATAAATTCAGTCTTTTCTTAATCTCTCCCTATACCTATATAACTTACTCTCACCACTCTTCTAACATATGTAAGCAGAACATTTTAGCAACTATGGAGTTCAGATTCAAATCACTTATCAGCTTTTGTCACACTCTCTCTGACTAAAGCTTTAGGAGAATATTACTAAGAAAGCTCAGTAATAATATGAGAAGGATGACATAAAGTTGGCTAGTTCTCCCCACCCCTCCCCCAAGAAAACGAAGCTAAAAGAGTGCTTTGTTCATTAAAAAAAAAAAAAAATCATTAGTGGGTGTTTAGAAAGAAATCAGAAGAGGAAGTGAAGTGCTGGGTCTCTTTCCTCCATGTCTTATTTGTTATCTGTTCCTGAGTTTCTCCTTAGTTTGGTATGTGGAACTCTGCCAAAAGCCCTCTCAGTGACTGAAATAAATACCTGATAGTGTTCAACCCTTGTTACCCTGATAATTCCAACAATAACAACAACAAGAAGCATCTGTTCTTTTCACATATCGTGTGCAAACTTTTACAGACGTGTGGGGTGCTCCAGAGAACCTCTTCGGGTGCCCCCCTTACTCCCATAACCACAAACAAACATGCAGAAGCCAAGTTTCAAATTAGTTTGCAGTTAGTTGATGACAGGGTTCAAAGAATTCTCTGTTCATTTCAAAATTCCTAAGAACAGAATTTGGTGTCAGATTTTCCTTCAGTAAATTTAGAAGAAAGCACAATTCCGGCCTCTCCTGTTCCTTTCTGCTGCCATCCTACTGAAAGACACCTGGTGCCGTGGCCTCACATCCTCATGCAGCTCCCTTTCCAAGTTCTGGACCTGTTCCTTTGCCTTTGTCGGCTCCCCACGTAAACCACCAGCCCTCCAGGAGAAATTGGAGACCCCAGGGCCACAATTCCTTAGATTCGACACGGCCTTTTCATCTACCTCTTTCTCTCCAGGATTAGTTGTGACGAGAGGGGGATACAGACTAGTTGGATCTTGCACATTTTAAATCTACAAAATGCCTTTCATCTTGGGATTTCTAGACTTTACAAGCATTTATTTACTGGCAAGTGGAAACTTCACAGTATGAGTCTGTACCTGTTGGGCATCTGCCGACCTTTGGTGCTTTTATTAGACAGACACAGCTTCAGAGTGGCTCAGCAAGCAACACAGCATGCTGTGAAGCTTGTTTTACATGGGATTCGAACCATCTTGTTGCTATTTGTCCCTCATATATTCCCAAACCCATGAGAAAACTTTCCACACACTCTGCAGGAACTCTCATGACCCCTGTAAGCCCTTTCCTGCCTGTAGATTTTCCAAAGACAGTATATCAGTCCCTTTATTAACCACTCACCAGGACAGTGGTGGTGACAAAGGCATGGGGCTTTGTGAGTTAAAAAAGATCTGAGAAGATTGGGAGGAAGGTCAGCCGGGAATCAGGGAAAGCTCTGAGGAGGGAGTCACACTTACACAGCAGGACTTGGCCATACAACAATGGTAAGGAGAAGGGTTTCTAAGCCAAGGGCTAGAGGCAGGGACCCGAAGAAGCAAATTCTGAGTCTCACAGCTTAAGTACAGGGTGTATGAAAGGGGAAAATGAGAGGTCAGAATGGTAAGTAGCTCACGGCCAATTCACCAAGGCCCTTGGTGTCAATCAATCTGTGTGTGTGTGTGTGTTTTCTAAAAAGGAAAAAACAAAAACAAAAACAAATACAAACCATTTATAAGTGAAGATTTATCTACTTCAACTTAACATAGGGTCAGAAGAGTTATTGAGTGGTGTATGAGAAAATTTCCTCAGAATTTGGGCCTGGAGGTTCATTTAAATGGCATTTCATATATGTATATAGGTGTGTGTGTGTGTATTTAACTTAGAATCCTTAATTAAGATATGATGCTTGGGATGTCCACAGTAATGCAGCTATTAAGTGTGCAGACTCTTTAAGATCTGAGCCTAGACTTGCTGATACTGTATCAGTGTCAGCAGCTACAGACCAGGTGGCACACAGGGAGGGTGGAGGGAGGGTGGAGGGTGGAGAAATGGGCTAGGAAGGCTATACAGTTCTGGAAAGAGGTTACTTTCCAGAAAGTTCTGGAAAGCACAAAATTTTGAAAATGAGGAAAGGGACTGTGAAAAAAAAATTTGTAGAGGCAGAATAACGGGAATGAATACTGACCAGATTAAAGGCAAAAGATTAGGGAGAAAAAGAAACTTCAAATAATGCTGTGTGTAGGAGGGCTATAAAACAGCATCAGGGAGGGTACTTGAAGAGCGCATTGCGCAGGAAGCACTCAGGAGCTCTCCACAGGAGGTGTCGGAAAGGCCTTCACACATAAGGGATACACAGAAGAGACACAGATCTGGAAACATTCTCCCACAGAACAGCGAGGGGTTGGCCGTCGCAGTGCATGCGTATGGAGAGAAGAAAAGAGGCTAACGATAGAATTCTAGGAACCAACTTGTTGGGAAGTAGGCAGAAGAGCAGACAGAGAAGAAAAGGGGAAGGGTACACTGTCTGGAGTGCACAGCCCAGAGGGTCTGAGAAATAAGGTATGACATTAAGTGCTGCAGAGCGGGTGAGGATGAGTGAGACAAGGCCAGCAGGGCCGTTGAGGAAGTCACTGAGTACCCCAAAAGAACAGTTCCTATTCAGTGGGGTCCGGTCAGATCACAGGGCTCAGGGGAAGCAGTGTGAGACAGTCATGTCCCTGCTCTTCTGGCTTCCGTGACACTGCTATCCAGATTCCTGCTTCCTAGCCAGCCTTGGTCTCCTGGGCAAGTAATTTCACACAGTGAATCCTGGATTCTTTTCTTTTTATCCATTCAGTAAATATTTATTGGGGTCTATTATGTGCCCTAAACTATTCCAGGCACTGAGGGAGAGAGTGATGAGCAAGACGGGTCAGCAGACTACTCTAGGAAGGGAGACAGGCATTCATTTAAATTCAGTTGTGGCTAAGTATTCTGGAAGTAAAGCAAACAGTGCCACAAAGAACAGGCCCAGAGGGTTCCCAACATGGTCTAGAGGCTTAGGGGACACCCTTCTGAGAGAGTAATAATGTGGGCTTTCACTTGAGACTGAATAAAACAGGCTTTCCAGTTCCAGGGCTGCAAGGCTGTTTCTATGAATAGGTCCTTGGGTTGAATCTCCAAGAGATTTTGCTGTAGAGAGTCTCTATCCAATATTAGAAAAGAAGGTAATAAATAGTACAGAGGCCAGAGACTTCTGAAAACGGTCTTTCATTTTGTTACTAAAGCAATTCGTTGCCATTACCTCTATAAACAAACACTTCAGGTTTGAATTCAAAGAATTACACCAAAATCAGAGTTCTTCTGGAAGGGAATTGCAAGATGATAAGAGATATTAATGGTTCACTAGAATGGAGGCGATGGATTCCAGCTGAAGAAGCCCCAAGTCCAATTCCTCTGAATTCTTATCTTCTTCCCTTGACACATACATACACATAAACAAATATTAGTAACACATATTTGCTAAAACTGTGAAGAATTGGAAGTTTTCTATAAAACATCTTGAGCTGGTCTATGTGTGTATGTGTATATATTTATCTATATATCTATATATGCTTGATAGGGATGAATTATATCTGTTTTAAGCTGCTTTCTCTGCAACTGAGTTGATATTTTTCCTTTTACATCTCTTAACATTTTAATTAAAGATTGATTAATATTAAGAGGTATCTCTCCAAAAGATGCTGACTTGGTATGCATAAAGTGGCAACAGAGGAAGATAACATGCTGTATGTTAAAAGCTAATTAGGCCAAGGACTCTGAGATCATTAAAGCCAATCTGATGGGTAATGCGGAGTGTCTGGGGAAGTCACTGAGCTGGTAATGGCTTCTGGTTAATTCTGGTTAATGATATGAAAGTAACATTGATTTGTACAGCACATAGGCCGAGGTTAAATGGTCTCAGGAAAACCTGCTAACTGGTAGGATTCAGATCTGGCTAAATACATTAACAAGCCATATACACACATTGTATATGTGTGTATATATAAAGTATATTTAAAGCTGTGTGAAAGATGGGGTCATGACCTAAATCCACCTATGTATTGAGGTGGAATGAAGGTTAAGGTTAGAATCTAGCTCTATATTTGTTCTGCTCAGGAAATCTGTTTCCTTCATCCACTTGTTTTGCTGTTCTTGTCAAACTAAGTTTATCCTCTTAATTTCTGTTTCTCCAAAAAGAGAAAGAATGAATCTAACCTGATGCTGGGGCTGAGAGCAAGTCTTCTGGGGAATAACCATTTGTAGACACAAAAGGTATGACTTTCCTTTTAAAAAAGGCTTCATAATATTTTAATTTGTATGTCTGATAAATTTAATATATGCCTAGCATTTTCATTCACATCACTTCATTTACTTCTCATAAAAGCCCCAAAGGTATGATTTACCATGGTTTACATTTTACAGTTGAAGTAACTATATAGGTTAAGAGGTTAAGTAATTGTCCCCAAGGTTACTCAGCTAATAAGTGGTGGAGCCAGAATTAAAAGCTGGGTATTTCTGACTGGAACTGACATTTAATTTTTCTCACTGCATCAAGCTGAATGAAACACTAAGACTTTTAACTTTCAACTAACTGAGTAAATGACAACTCTGACTTTTAAGTGATGGATAATTATACAACAGTATTTCAGAATGTGGCTTTCCTCAAGTGCAACTGAAGTGGCAAATTTTTCTTAATTTTGCTTTGCTCAGGTTAATGAAATGAAATGCACATATTAAGGGATGTAGGAGTTCAAAAGAAGCAGTGAGCTGAGAGATCATGATGCCTTGGTAGAGAGGTATGGGACGAGCTAAACCTCTGGTGTGGGTAAGAGCCAAGTAGGTAAAACACCTGAGTGTTTGAGCTAAATGGGCGACCTAGGCAGCTATGTGTTTGCTCCCACTAGAAAGACAGTGGAAGCAAACACATAGCTTCCAAGACTGGAGAAGGAAAAGGCTGGCGGCCCAGATGTAAACTAGTTCTGAAGGACACTATCATTCAACCCATCGGTCAGATGGCTCCTGACTGATCTGGGGGGCAGGGCAAATGCTCACAGGAAGAATGATGACCACAGGCAGGCAAGAAGGGAAAACCATGCTGGAGGTTCAAGTTTTAGGCGGCTGCTGCATAATTTATGCCATTTTTTTCCGTGGGAACCGTGTGCGTACATGCTGACTGTCCAATCACACCCGCGCTCTGTGTTTCTAACAGAGGATCCTTTGTTCCAAACAGCAAGATGAAGAGAGAGAGTCTGATAAAACCCCACTGCGATCAGCACGCCCAGCTGGTGCAGGGGCCGCTGCCATTCCCTAACACACCCTACAGGAAGCAGCTTGAGATACACAGCTGATTGATTTCCACAGCAGGAGTCTTGTGGCAGGGCGTGGTAGGGACTGGTCAAGCATGGAGAGAATTCTTCAGCCACTGACTCACATTAGTTCACCAAGATCCTGGTTTTATCCAATACGTCTGTATAAGTCACTCTCAAACCAACTCTATTTCTTAACTAATTTTGAAAAAAGGGGCGAAAACCATGTAGTTTCTCCAGAGAGTGGAACTATTTCATCAGTTAGCTCTTACTGGTCATGAAATCTGAAGAGGGCCAACTCCCTCAACACCATCTTTCTAGAAGTAGGTTGAATGATTTTTGTTCTAAGTGGCTATCCTGATTATTCTAGGATATTTAGCAGCAGTCCCTAAATGCCTAAATGTCTCTAGATATTGCCAAGTGTCCCCCAAAGGGCAAAATTGGCCCCTACTTGAAAACCACTGGTCAAACCTGAGCGCTGGTGCCAAGCAGACATTTCCAATTCCAGTTCTAAACTGATTTGCAATGGGACTTCAACAAGTTATGTTTACATCTTTAAGTCTCAGTTTCCATATATCTGTATGTCTGCTTTATAGGGGCAGTTTTTAAAAAGATTTTTATTTACTTATGCATACAAGAACTGGGGTGCAGGACAGAGGGGTGAAGGGTTGTTGAGAGGAGTCACCAGAGACACAGTGGGCAGTGGAGCTTCTGACTACACTGCCGAGGGGAGCAGCGGGCAAAGACAGGAGCGGTCTGCTGCACCATGTGGGTAGTTTGAACTTACGTCACTTATGTCGCAGGGCTGGTGATAGATAGCTTGATAGTGCTGAGACCCCTGCACCACCAGGGAGGGCCTACAGGGGAAGTCTTTTAGGATTACAGATCATTTAGACTTAGCTCTCCCTGACTACACCATCACTGCAGTTCTTCAGGTCTATTTTCCATATGACCTTCTTAACTAGAGACTGGGAGCCCAGCACACCACAGAAAAGGCACAGAGCCAGCAGCTTAAGAAGGATGAGGTTAAGAAAACATGGAGTCCTTTCCTCCAAATCCCTACAAGGGATCCACTGGGCCATCATCAACCACATGGCACTTATTCTCACCCCTGAGTGGCCGAAGTTCTGAACAGCCCACATTTCAAATCACAGTTCTGGGGTAAGAAAAACAACTCATGAAGGCCTGAGGAGTAAGTATATCCCATTAACCTTTCATAGTCAATACCAGAGGTTGGTATTTGAAAAGAACTCAGTAGTGGTAATGGCAAAGTATTAAGGAAGGTGGAGACAGAGCACATTCTCCCCATAGCTAGGTTCTTCCTACTGAGACAGCTGAGACCTGGAAAGAATTCGTCTGGCAGGAGACAGACAGACTTTGCTGCGGGGATGCCTTGGTGCAGTGCGAAACATGACTGACTCCCTCTGGGACTCATTTTATTCCTGGTGAACCAACCAACCCTGATAAAAAGTGCCCTTCAAATCAACTCAGTATACTTGAGAGGTTCACTGCCTACGGCCTGTGCGCCACTCAGCTAGCCAGCTTGAAATGCCCAGAAATTTCTGCAGCTCCAAGGCTGAGACCACTGACCATTCATTTCTAGAGAGCAAAACACAGGTCTGGTCTGCAAGTCTATGCTCATCTCAACCATGTTTACTAATCAGAACCTCGACATTATTGCACAAGTTCTGCATGGGGTGAATTTCAACTATTTTGGAATGTCTCTTCCTTCTTGTACAACGAATCTGGTCACCAATGTGGGCTGGTACCACTATACGTGAAGAGTAAATTCAAGATGCTCTGTCTTTTCTTTGGGTTGACGATATATTCATTTGTTGCTTGAAAATCTTCCCTGGCTATCAAAATTTCCAGACATATTTTTGTGTCTGCTTTCTTGCCTACCTTCCATTTAGTTTTATTACCCTCCATTACAGCAAGGGGCTCCTTTAAGATGAGGTAACAGCTGCATTCTTGGGAGTTTGCTGATGCTGCTGATATTTTAAATACTTTAAAACAGGGCTGGAAAAGTTCAACATGAAGAAAACCTTAAAGGCTCCTTCACCTCTCCCTACCCAGTTGCCACCATGGGGGTGGAGAGGATTATTAAAGAGCACTGGAATTTTTTGGTGGGGGTGGGGTTGGGAGAGGGGGTGTCACATAAGGTTATAAATATCAGCAGTTGATTTCAGGCTGAGAACAACTGAGACTATCTCCTCTTAAAGGCACAGCATAAGGAAGCTTCCTGAAGTATTTCCACAAAGGCCGTTCTGCTTCTCTTTAGCAGTGCAGCATCAACCAAACACCTGCATTAACAACTGTATGCAAAATAAACCACAGATGCCAGGGAGGGGTTAGACTGCACACAGACCAGCACCAGCAAAGACAAAGCCTGCCGGGCTTGTCCTAAGGAAGGCTGACTTAGAGGCCGTTGTTGCTATCCCGCGGTCACAATCAGATTTCCAGAAGGCAGCTTGCTATATAAACATTTAACTTCACCCCTGAGCACCTTTTCAACTGAATCTTGTTTCCACATGTACCGTAGGAGGAGATTCTGTCTCCCAGGGGGTACGTAACAATGCTGGCGAGTGTTGGTCCCAACAGGAAGGTCTTCCAGTCACTGCATCCCGAGGCCAGGGCATTGCCAAGGCAGGATCGGGGTGCCGTGGAATCCTACCGTGACAGTCTCCCTCCCCATGGAAGAATCCTCCAGCCCCAGATGTTGAGTGCTAAGGCTGAAAAGCCCTGTTCTAGATTATTCTCTTTACTTGGACCCTATTAGCTCCTACTGGAGTCCATTTGCTTAAGAAAAAACCAAGACAGGCTGGGGCGGGTTGAGGGGGTGGGGGGTAGGATTTATTCTGCCTCTTGGCTGCTGTAAGGCTGGAGATACCAGCCAGGTGACAGACGGGTCATGCCAAGTGTGATTTCCTTTCTCTCCAAGGACATGCAGACAGTACTGCCTGTATTTGCTTTATTCTCTAGTGAATCTAACTGGCAAAAATGTAGATGAGTGATACCCTCTTTGTAATTATTTGAAAGGAAGGCGGAAGTATTTTTGTGTAAACTGGCAGTCTTTCAGCCCTCTCTTCCAAGGGCTTTTACATGTGCTCATGAGGAAAGCCTCAGTGAGCTTTCCATAAGGCAAAAAATAATTCAAATGATGGGGTTTCCGGGCTTTCTTGCTCTGATGTCACAGTAGGCTCTCCAGGCCTCAGTGCTGCTCAGCCTAAGCTGGGAGCAGGAGCTGTCCTGGGGAAGCTGCTGCCTCACCTGGCCAGTCAGCCTGGCCTCAAAGACAAGGGAGGACAAGCTGACTGGCCAGCACACACCAAGTGAAGTGAGCCTCTGTGAAAAATCCAGGGACCTGAAAAGGCTTCCATTTCTCCCACTCGTCATTTCTGGTCATGGTGGGGAGAGAGCCCAGCCTGAGGCCTGAGGACGCACAAACATAAATGCACATGAAGAGAGCATGTGAGGACGTGCTTCTTGATACTGTTCACCAGACTGGCGCCCAAACCACCTCGTGCTTTCTGACTGAGGGGCCAGCACGGTTCCTGTGGGGGGAGGCTTGAGACTTAGAATGATCTTGACTTTTGACTATAAAAGCCACACAGGGAATTTCAGAATAGGAAAAACCCTTTGTTATCATCACATCGAGCAGATTTCTTCTCCAAATTTCACATCTTTTTCTACCCTCTCCAGGTAGGCCACCCTGGGGGAATTATTTGGCTGAAGTGTCAGTGCACTAAAGGTCTCTCCTCCGTGTTAGAATCCTGTTCTGTACATATACTTTCTTTTCCTCGATAACCAGAACTCTCTTGTTCTTGTCAGGAAAACGGAATTTCCTGAAGAGATTAGCCAAGGTCTTTTCCTTCCAGTTTTCTGAAAATGTGCTCTAAGGTCTCACTTGTGATTTCTGGCATGGCTTCTTGTTTTCTACTTCCAACAGAGAGCTGAACCTCTTAGTCAAGGACCTACCCAGGATGGTTCGCGGTCTCTGCCTATTAGAATGGAAGAGACTTACCTGCATTCTCATTTGCCAGGTCCTTCCTGGCTGACCGGAGTCTATCAATTATTCAGGAGCAATTGCAGGAAAAGCCTTTCTCAGGAATAGTAACCTACAGTTTTTCACGTTGATTTAAGGAGGAAATAACTTTCTACATGGACAAAGTGCCCTCTCTGCGTTTGCCAGCAATACTGCAGTCCCAAGTAAGCCTGGGGTTCTCCACAGACAGGCCTCTTCTGTCTGTTCTGCTCCCTGGGGTGTGTGTGCATGTGTGTGTGTGTGTGGTGGGGGTCACTAGGTCAAAGCTAAGCTTACCATTCTGCTATAGAAATTCATATCTGTTTCTCTTAAGCAGATTCTGTGCTGAGATTGCTCCCTTTACAAAAGGAAAGCCCTGGAAACGTAGAGCCAATGGCTGTTTTTCAATATTTATCTCCATCTCTGTTTCTTCCTTTTTAAACACAACTTGACCTGAAAGCAGAGCCACAATTCATGGCTCTGGTCTGCTGCTGTGAGGGAAGATGAAGCCATTGCCCAACTACTCGGCACATTAGCCTTGGAGCTCAGTGCTCATTCATGAAAATGACTCAGTCCTCAGAATGGATCCAAAAAGATGTTCCCTTTAATCATCCTCTAGGCGACTTGTGGGGCTGCACAGGGCACTTCCCCCTCATCTTTCACTTCCCATGAGCTCTGCATGAGCTAAGCCAGGGACATATTCCTCCCCTCCGGTCCAAAGGCCACAGGCACAAGGCTTCTGGATTTGCATCACCAACTTGAGGAGGGACACTTACCATTTTACTCCAACCACATACTGACTTAATGGTGGGTCAACATGGGGTGCTTTCCCACTGTTCCCTCTCCCTCTCTTCTAGCCTTGACTTGTCCCTGGAGGTAAACCCACTGCAGATGCTCGGCTAGCCAGCGTTTGGTGCCAGCCCTCACGTCCAGAGAAACAACCCACTGTAACTAGCAACTAAGCAGCTACTGAAGTCTGAACACAATCTAGGATATCAGTAAAACACAGCGATGTCCAGTAATTTCTTGATATCATCCAGACACATCAAAATTCACAATGTCTCTTGAAACCAAAGATTAAATGAAAAGGAAATGATTACTTGCCCTTGAACCCAAACACCATTTACGCTTGTCCTTGGACTCTTTTTTAATATTCTAGTTTGTATTTAACACAATGTTAATAGGCTTGATCACTTCATTTTCTAGCTTGCTGAAGGTCAGAAAGAAGGGTTAGACCCAGTGACAGCAGTAACAAATACACCCCCCAGCTACCTGGACACGCGGCCCATCCAACCTGCACAATACAGAAGCCCTAAACAAGAACTTCTATGCAGAACTCAAAACTCAACCCGCATAGCAGTTTAGGGCCATCTAATACAAAGCAGCTCCAAATGTCCCCAACACCCTTGCAGATACCAGCACCAGCGAACAGCATAACCTTTTCAGGGGTGTTAACCTGCACTCACACTTCTGGAGAGCAAAAACTTATACACAGTGTAGTGCAGAGAAAATCAGGCAAACAAGATTTTAAATAAATTCCTTATCAACCAGAATCTACTGATGAAACTATTCTGGAATCTAAAGGGAAAAGCTCCAATTTTCTGAGAAAATTCATTCAGTTGGGTAGACAATTAATTCTAAGTAACATGACTCAAGTAAAGTGGGTAAATGAAGCATGACTGCAAAGAGTCTGCTTCTGAGACACTTACAGTGGAAGAGGAAAGAGGAGCATATGCCAGAAAGAGGGAAGACCCAGGCACTGGAGCGGGGAAACCACGAGGCCTCGTGGGTCAGAACTCTCCTTCCCTACCCTTCCGCATCTGGGTGCCTCCAGAAACCCAAATGCGATGATTTGGTGGATCTAAGTCAACTTAGACTAACTTGCGCTTAGACTAACTTAGACATGATAAAGGGGCCTGCAGCTCATGCCCCACTTCAGTGTTGAGCATCTGTAGGAGAAAGGGCCCTTTGGATACTGCCATTGTTCTGCACCTGCTCACATGATTCTGACCTGGTGACGGTGCCATGTCCCCATCCGTGTTAACAGTAAAAATCTTGAGAGGTGAGAGCTCTGGGCAAACAAATTAACTGATGTGTGGAATACTAACTGTGTAAATGGGAATAATTAATGCTAGTGATGGAACTAAGGCGTTCTAGATCTAGTTCACGCACCAAGAAGAAAACAGCAGCAGAGAAACTTATAGCAGTAGGCGGAGGCACTTTTAGGCATTTACAACAGAGGAAACTCTTGGGGCAAAAGGCTCACACACTGAGAGCCAAGACCCAACAGACAGGCCTAAGAGCTGAGTCCCTGGCCCAGCAAATTCCCTCTTTTGAGTCAACTCCTCTCATTTCCCCCTGTTGTTCTAATTTAGACTCACAAAATCTCAGGAGTAGAAAGTCTGACTCAGGCAAGGAATCAAAAACAATTTTGCAATTAAGGCAATGCTTCTCAAATTCCTATACAGGTAGAGAACTCGTACCCTCCAAGTGTCAGGGGTGTAGCCTTGCTACAAGCGGAACATTTCTTCAGAGTGTTTGTCTGTACACCTTAACTCATGAGCATTTTGCACTTTATCTCATAATACACCAATAAAACATAAACAATTTCCCCTTGGGATCTTCACTTCAGGAAGATGAGCTCATGTTTATCTTAGGGCTTCTCATACCTCCATGTGAAAAACAGGGACCTGAAGTAACATTCACTGCTGTTAAGTGACCAGTTAATTTGATAATTCAAGGAAGCACAGAGGAGATTCTCAGAGAAAGGCTCGGACATTACTTTCCATACCCTTACTTGGTTATAAATACTAAAATAAACTACAATAGAAAAATGTTCAAACCACTGGCTCAGAATTCTGTTCAAGAGACTGTTTAGTTTCCAAACGCTGCCCCAGTGGTGATGGAAGTGAGGAGAATGAAACCAGGGAAAGAAATGTAGAGGTCCACTCTATCAGTTTCCAAGTTACAAGAAAAATACATATATTAAGACAGAAAAAAGAAGAAGACATCATGGGAGACTTACCTTAAAATCTGCCAGTTGTTGGTTGATGATGTCCACTTCGGTACCCACTACCCACTGGAGGGCTTCGCTCTCCTCGGCTGCCGTGGTCATGTCATTGAGTCCTTTCAGCTTCCTATAGAAGTCCTCCACCCGGTCCAGGGTCAGCTCCAGCTGTTCCTGGCGAGCTTTACTCCTCTCTGTCAGTTTGCCGCACTGTTTGTTCAGGGCTTCTAGCTCCCTCTTGAGACCTAACAAGTCCAGAGTCCCCTCTTCCTCCAGCATTTGTCGGCATTCTGCTTCAGAGGCTTCTATGTCAGACCTGAGGGCTTGGATTTTGTTGAGGAACAGCCGTACATCCTCAATTTGGGACTGGAGGCTGTCGGTGTCTCTGCCAATAGCACCCATGCCATCGAGCTCATCGTCCAGGTCGGCCAACTGAGAAAACATCTCCCGGACTCGGCAGTGAAACTGCCCAATCCCCTCCAGCTTGTTTTCCATTGCCATGCAACTAGTGTTCACTCTTTCTTTCACTTCTAAGAACTCCTGCTGGGTGACCTTGGCCTGCTGTAAAAGTTGGGAAGCATCAGATCCATCCGGGGCGTCTTCCACCAGGCCCTGAGTGAAGTTCCTCAGGTAGTCTACCTGAGGCTCCAGGGCCTGCAGCACTTCCTGCTGAGCACGCAGCTTCTCCAGGTTCTTGTTGCTACAGGCTTGAGAACCTAGTGCATCAAAGATCTCAAGTTGGTGTTTGGCCCCTTCAACCTTCTTTTCAATATTCTTAAAGCTTTCCTGGAACTCCTTGAGCCTCTGGGTCATCTCTTCAAGGGACCCTGTTCTGGCCTGTAGCTCTTCTGTAATGGAATCCATGTTCTGGTTGATCCCGGCCTTTTCATCCCGGATATCATCCTCATCTGTTTCTGAGGAATTGATCAGAATGTCAGCAGCGCTGTTCAGTATTTCCAGGAGGGAGCGGCGTTTTTCCACTTCACTCAGCATAGCTTTTGACCTCAGGAGATTGGTCTCCAGCTGCACTGGGTCCAGAGTGACCCGCAAATCAGACATCTTGGCTTTGCAATCTTCTATCCACGGCACAAGGTCTTCTACATGCCACTGGAATTTCTGAGCTTTTTGCATACAGTCCTTGAGCCTGGATTGTCTGTCTGCAGTTTTTTTACTGAGTTCTTCCCAGTGGCTTTTGAGTTCAACCAACTGGTTTTGCAAAGTCTTTTTCTCTTCTCCAGGAGGCACAGAAAGCAGCAGAGATTCTCCTTCAGCCACAATCACCTCATAGGAACCACTGTGTTGGTTAAGGCTCTTCTGAAATTCTTCATTCTCCTGGAGTTGAGTCTGTAGCCTTTCCAGTTTTGCAGAAATTGGGCAGTTTTTTGCTTGCTGGCTTTGTTTGTCATCCAACCAGGTTCTCAGCTCATCAAACATTTGCTGGAACTGTTGAGTGCTGGCAAGAGCCGCCTGGAGTCTGTTCATGCGATCAGCTGGAATGAGAAAATCAAATTTCAATGAATCATGTTTGAGCATGACACTTAAAATGTTTGCTGAGAGTGAATGGTCTTAGGGGAAGGAACCTAATGCTGACTGATTGCATACCATAAAAAATGCCCACAGCTAGCTTCCTTTAAATACTGTATCTTATTTAATCTTCACATTGATCTTATAAGGTGATTAAGCTGGTAAAAACGCCTCTGAAAACACTACAAAGGCAATGAATTAATGACAAATATTTCTCTTGTACAAGGCCATCATAAGAAGTTTAAAACATGTTATCAGTGTGCATGTTCCATGAGCAGCAGTGGAGGGATGTGTGTTAACTCCACCTACGGCCATGGGCAGGACTACCTGCTGGCTGAATGCATATTAGAGCTTCAATCTCCAGGATTGTGCTAGTTAACTGGCACATGTTGCTAATACCCAATCAATGTGCAGTGGCCACGATCTTTTGTAATTGTACAAAAGATGGGGTATCACTCTTCTGAGTCTAAATGCCATGTGAAGGTCATCCTAGATTCTTGGGACTACCATGAATTCATTCCTTAATAATATCGGCAGCAGTATATACCTCATGCTAACTCACCTGCCAGGTCTTCTAAACCTTGGAGAGGTAGAGCCACTGTCTCCAGACGTTTCTTTAGCTCATCCTTGAGGTACTGCTCACCAATGAGCACTGAGAGCTCATCGCAGAGTGTCTGTGCCTCCTTAATCTCATGGTCTAATTGCTCCACATCGGAGCGAATCTCACTGGTCTCCTCAAGTTGCTGCTTTACAGCCTCAGGTTGGGTGCTGATGGCCGACTGGCCACTCAGTCGCTGTCCGACAGCCTTCACCTTCTGTGACAAGTCCTGTAACAGTTCCTGGTACTGGGTGCTTTTGACAATGGCTTGGTCAATTTGGCTGGAACGGGAGTTGAGTTTGTCAGTCAGCTCAACCCACTTCTGATTGATGCTCTGGAGCTCTTTCTGTACTTGGCTGGGGCATGGAGAGACGTCTCCAGGGCCTGTTAGGATGCCCTGAGCTGCCTCATTCAGCTGCTCGTGCTGCTGCCTGCGTGCTTCAAATTCCTTCAGCATAAACTGTAACAGAAACAACACCAAGATGTTTAGAGAGAAAAGACAGATCTAAAACAATGTCAAAACAATGTCAAATGATTTTGGATCATGCTAAGTCATGCCTCTCCTTTAGAAAATCAACTAGAAACCTCAAAGGACCAGACAATAGGAAAAAATAGTATCTCTTAAAGCAATTGCTTAATAAAAATTTGTTGTGAAAGGACACCAATTACATCTATTTTATATATCTTTTCCTGTTTCAACATCAGTGACTAAGGTTGGCCTTGGTTAGGAAACCAGTTTGCCTTCTGACTGGTACTAATCAGCTTTGCCAGGCAAAACCCAGGCCTCTTAATTGGGAGCGAGGGGCAGTGGGTTGCAGAGCTGGCTGGTTTACCATTCCAGCTCTGAATACCTCTGTTCTTAGTTTCTTTCTCAAAATTCAAACAGCACTTACAATCTGTACATTACAATACAGCATAATCAAGAAATGAACTATGTTGTAGCATGTCTTTTAAAAATTATTTTCTCTATGGGCCCTCCCTGGTGGCGCAGCGGGTTAAAGCACAACACTAAGAAGCTTAAGCCACTTCCGCATGAGTTCGATTCCCGCCTGCCCTGGAGGAGACCACATGGCGTGGCAGACCTCTCCTGACCCGCCCGCTGCTCCCCTCAGCAGTGTACTTCGTTGATCTGCCTGCTCTGTTCCCCACTCTGTCTCTGGTGAAGCCTCTCACCGCCCCTGAGCCTCTGGCCTGTACCCCAGTTCTGTATGCATAAATAAATAAATCTTTAAAAAAAAATTATTTTCTCTCTACTGCACTGTAATCCAAAAAGTTAGGATTACAGGCTTTGGAGTCAGGCTGCCTGAGTTCACTCACTAGCTGTACAATACAACCTTAGGCAAGTTTTCTTAAAGCTCACCAAATCTCGGCTCCCTCATCTATAAAATGTGGATAGAAAAGTACTTATCTTGGCTGTTGTAAGGATTAAATAATTGATGGAAAATACTAAGCACTAACACGGTGCAAAAATAAAACATGATCTCAGGAATAAAACTGAACAATAAATACAACAGTGTAAAAATGATAATACATTGGCCCTCCCTGGTGGCACAACAGGTTAAAGTGCAGCACTGCAAAGCTGGCCGCGGCCACTTCAGTGTGAGTTCAATTCCTGTTCCAGAGATGACCCACGTGGCGTGGCAGACCTCTCCTGACCCGCCTGCTGCTCCCCTCAGCGGTGTATTTTGTCCATCTGCCTGTACTGCTCCCCACTCTGTCTCTGATGAGTCCTCTCGGCCCCCACCACCACCCCCCCAGCACCCCTGGCCTGTACCCCAGTTCTGTATGCATAAATAAATCTTTAAAAAGATAAAACACTGATGTGAATCTGCCACTATGGAATAAAGAGTGAAGATGATAAATTCTTCAGAGGATGACAACAGCAGGAGAGGGAAGGCAGGAAAAGCTCCGCAGACGGCCAGTGAAGAACACACAGGGCTTGTCTGAGCAATCAAGGGCTTCAGAGGGGGCATAGGATTAGCAGAGGCACAGTCATGTGAGCGCAGCCTGTTCCAGAAAAGCGAATTATCTATTGTGGGTAGAAACCTCAGTCTATTGGGGGAGAGCTGGGAAAAAAGCTGGCCAAACAAAGTGGGACCAGACTGTGAAAAGTCACACATACCGCCCTGAGCAGGCATCTAGATTTTGTTCAATAGGCAGCCAGGAGCTACTGAAGGATTTTCATATATTCTGATAAATGCTTTAAGGAGACTAATTTGATAATGGTGTGGCTGATAGGCCAGAGAAAGAAGCCCAGGAGGAGGTGGTTACAATGTCACAGGCTTGAGATAAAGCCTCAGGAAGGTTTTACTATTTAGAATAGAAAAGAGAGACTAGAAGAGTAGTTCTTAAAACATCTCCTGGGAGTTGCTAGGTCCTGGCAGGGTATCCATGAGCTCAAAACTATTTTCATGATAATACTAAGATGCCATTTGACTTCTTAAATTCTTACTTTCTCATCAATGTTCAATCAGGCTACACAGCATCTGATATCACGACAGAGTGAATAAGAAGCAGATGTGAAAATCTGTGAGGATATTCTATTAAGTCAGACATTAAAGAGATCTGCAAAAGTGTCCAACAATGCCCTTTAATATTATGTTGATTTTTTGGTTTTGTTTTGGAAAGTGTTATTTTTCCACAGAAATACATTCCCTGTGTTAATGTTCTGGTTTTTACAATATAATTTTTAATTAATATAGATTTTTAAAAATTCCTCAGTGCACCAATAAATTAAGTATCAACAGTGGTCAATAGATAAATGCAAGCTCTTTGGGGTTCTCAATAACTTTTAAAAGTATAAAAGGGTTTAAGACCAAAAAGTCTCAAAACTGGATTTGAAAAATATTTGTAAGTGGATTAAATAAGACTGGATAGTTGGAAAAGGGGATTAAGAAGAGAAAAGTTTCCTTCAAAAACTATTCTTAGATCTTAACTTAAGGAACTTAGTAATGGTGAAAAGAAATGAAATAAGGTTGGCTGAGAATATAAAGAACGTTACAGGCAGGGTTTCACTGGAAATGACCTACCTCAGTTTCTATATTATGCACTTACACAATCTTTATTTCTGCTTCATCAGCAGAAAATCTTACTTCATATAAAGCCAGCAAATGAAACATACTACATTAAATAAGGTGGATCTTTACCAGAGGGTCCTAAAAGTAAAATGTGACACTTGAAGGGGGAGAGTCTGTACCTCTAAAACACAGAAGAGCTGGGGTGTAGGCCAAAGTGTGGGGGTACCGGGGTAGTGAGAGGACTCACCAGAGACAGAGTGGGGCACGGCAGGCAGATTTATGGAAATCCACTGCTGAGGGGAGCAGTGGGAAAGACAGGAGAGGGCTGCTGTGCCATGGGGGTCAGCTCACTGGCTGGGATCAAACCCAGGTCATGTCAGTGAGCACTGAGACACAACACCTGGGCCCCAGGGAGGTCCACAGACAATATTCTAAACCACTGTTACCTCAATTAAAAGAAAATGTAAGATGTGACTAGATAATCTAGTCAGAAGTTCCTGCTCTCATATCTGCTTGTCTTACCTTCTCTGAGCGATGTCAGTGATAGGAACTATCTGACAGGCACTGTGACAAAGCTCTTACAAATACCTCATCTCATTTAGACTGAGGAAACGGTGACTCAAGAGGTTAGATGACTCATCCAGGGCCATGTGGAATGTACTTGCTGATAGCAGCATTCAAACCAAGCTCACCCAAGTGCAATTTCTTAGCTCTAAGCCACCGAGCGCATCCTCTCACCTGGACCTGCTGCTTTTGTGCATTCAGCATGTTGGGGTCGATAGACAGGGGCCCCAGCACCCCCATCATCAGTTCCTTCTCCATCAGCCAGGGCCGGAGCTGGGATTCCGCAGCCTGGAAGGAGGCCAGATGACTCGCAGACTCCTCCAGCTGCCTTTGTCGAGCCACAGTCACCTCGGTGGCCCTTTCCCATCGGGAATCTGTGGAGAGGAAATGAGAGAATGTCCCCTTTATTCTCATTGGCCCCTGGCCTAGTCCCTAAATTATGTTCCTAATAAACTACAGGAAATGACCCCTGGAACATTAGTTAAAGTTTTTCTAAGTTAAAAATAAGCTTCATTTAATTTTAACTAAAACAACACAGTTCTGCATCTTGACGGAAGTGGTGGTTATATGAAACTACAAATGCCCTAAAACTGTCCAGAACTACATTCACACATGCATATGAGCATATGTAAGATAGTTTATAGCCCCTCCTATACTTACCTTATTATGAATATCTTTATACCAGTAAGTTTTTTTCACGCCAATATTCACCTACATCGTTTTTCGTGGCTATTTATAGTAAGAATCTTTAGGATGGCACTTTTTTATTTTTGTCAGTTGTGCTCTTTTTACCATAGTAGACTGTTGGTTTGACTTGCCCAAGAAAGTTAAGCTTCAGACACTGAGAGCGGAGTCTCTAAAATTTCCCCTTAATCAAAGTCTGACCTTCTAATCTTACCTTCTACTCTAGGTCTCTAGCTTACTTGTGAAAATTAACTGTAAAAAATTAACCAGCTTTAGAGGATGTGCTGAAATTCTGCATTTGCAATTTAGTGAATTTACAGCATCCCTGTGAGGACTTACTGAGCTCCTCCTGCATTTTCTTCCAGTTCTCTGCTTCTTGAGAGTTCGGATAGGTCATCAGTAATCCAGCAAGGGCTTCCTTTACTTTTTGGATGTTTGGAGAATTCTGTTCCAGTTCAGACAGGAAGGCCTAGAATAAAGAACACAAAGTACGCTGTAACGTTTCCACAGGGGGAAAGGCTGTGGGCGTGGAAGAAATGACTGGAAGGTTGGGAAGCAATACAGACTCTGTTTCTGATGCCATCCAGGACTTGATTTCTGATTTTAAGATTTTTAACCTTTTTGCCTCAATTTTTACTTTAAATGGAAAATTTAGACAGTAGAATCTAAATTTTTTTCTATCTGGAACCAATCAGCAGAGTCCAGTAGGAAACATTAATCCAGTGTCAAGATATGATGTGTGATGTTGATGCAGCTGGAGGATATATTCTGATATACCTACTTGGGACATAAAAACATTTGGTGAAAAAAATTTTTTTTACAGGACTGTCTATGTGGTTTTCTATCATCAGAATGAATTGTAATCACCCTTATATAGGTCCCTTTAAGAACTGGAAAAGTGCTTTGATGACTATAGGTTGCTTTATAGCAGAAGACAGAAAACAAGATCCCATCCTCTAGGAGATGGTGTTTTGGAGGAAGGCTATGTGTTCTATAACCAGATCTGGCTTCCTTCTGAATCTGACATCACAATTTTTAATTTCACAGGTAAGGCACTACCTGTGCCTCTAGGAGAGTTTGGCCTATCCATCACTTGCGAGTGCCCCACGCAGCCTGTGAGGCCTGGGCGGTGAGCCACATCTCTCTCGCTTGGGTCCCTCTGCCTGGGCAGGACTCTGCAATGACGGTCCCTCCCCTTGGCGTCTGGGGTGCACGTGGCACAGACACAGCACCTTGTTAGATTCCGCCTGGGCTTTCACGGTTTCTGTCTTAGTGGGAGATGATGAAGCATCCATGGCTTTCAGAACTTCCTCTTTGGATTCCAGCCACTGCAGCATTGCGCTTGCCTCCTTCTGAACTTCTTGTGTCCTGCTGAGGACAGCCTGAAGGCTTTCCTGGCGTTCCCGAAGCACTCCCCCCAGTTTCTCATATTTCAGGTTTACATCTGACATGTCACACTGGATCTCCGTCAGATCTAATATCACAGAAACAGAAATCAGATTGGGACTAACTCTCTTAGCATTCCCACTGGGTCCCTTTACTAACTGCTCATCAGGACTAGCGTTTCTTATACTCCTAGTGAACTAAAGGGTACCTTCCTGCCAAATCAATACAAGTTCATTTGCATGTACAAAACAAAAGGGATCTTACTAATTTGCTTTCTGATTTGGCATTTTATACTCAAACGTAGGAGCAAATTGCTAATCCATATGGGAATAGCAAAAGTGAAGAGGGTAAGGATTTAGAGGGTGAGGCTTTGGGGCATTCTTCTGCTCCATCTTTCCAAACTACAGGGAAGTCTCCCAGCTAGGAGGTCAGAGATTAGACTAAACTTCCTCTAGTATAGCTTCTTTAAATTTAAAGATTTATGTATCTTTTCTGCAAGTCTTGCCTAATGGACTTATCTCACAGAGCAGTGTACTTCCTTACTACTCTTTATCTTACTAGTTGCCAACTTAGCCCACAGTGAGCAAACAGAGGCATCCCAGTTGCTTCTCCCCAGATTTTCACCCTCACATCCAAGCCGGCAGCTCTTCCCCACACAGGAAAACACACACAGAGCAAACATGAATGCTGTCCTAACACACCCAACAAAGAGGCACTGTTGACATGGCATCTCACCTTTGCAGGTGTGGTATCCGTTTACACTGCCTACAGAGCTTCCTACAGAGGGCAGTATGGAACCTGAGCAGGAGGACAGGGAGACAAACAGGGCAAGACAAACGTGTTAGGAGCACATACAGGCACCGAGTTGTTCTCTGGCCCTCACTTTAGGCTCAGGTATTAGGAAGATCACACAGCACGAGACAACATACTCATGGAAAGAGACAAGTCATTTTAAATGCCAGGTTAACCAAGTATCACTTGAGGTGTTTCAACTCCTTAGCAGTAATGACTCCTGGCCCTCACTAGAAGTCTGTCCAAGTCCCTTCTTGAATCACCAACTTAATTTTGGGACCCTCCCCTAATTTTGTGAAGTAAGTACTGGTAAAATGACTATTGAGTCATTAGAATACTACCTGCTACACTTTGGAGAGCGGATTCATAAGGCAAATTAAGGATTTATAATAAAGCAAAGTTCAAATTTTAAGGTCATACTATAATAAAAATAAAACAAGCCCTTCTTATATTGTTTCAAAGGAAAGACTCCTTGTCTTCTTTTATTGCTTTCTGCACTCCTCCCCTGACCAGAAAACAGAAATTCTAAGCACCAATAAATATGGCTCATTAGCATTCCCAAAATTATGTCTTTGGACTGGTCTTGCTTTTAATTATCAAATTTCCACTCCTTGCATTTCAGGAGTGTCCCAAGTCCAGTAAAAACCAAATCATGTAATAACAATCTCATAGAACTGTAAAGATTGGTTATGATATGCTGTTATACTAAAAGCACTAAAAAGCACAGAACAGATTTTGCATATGCCATTTTTTTTTTCATGGTGAGAAGTCATGTGCAAGGTTATATTAGAAAATAGTAATTATAAAGTGGGTCAAAGAAAGATCATATTCTACTGCAATACAGTAATGGCCTAAAAAGAAACTGGTCTGGCAGCTAGAAGGTCCTAGCCAAGACTGTCACTAACCAGGAATGGAAGCTTTAACCTGCGAGAGGCCTTAGTTATCTTCTCTGCGATCTGAAGGTAATACAGGCCTGTCCGCTCTCATGGGGTTACCAGAAAGAAGTAACGGTGTGAGTGAAAGCACTTTATGCAACAAAAAGCTACCAAAATGTAACGAAACAGAACATTTGAGTTTTCAAAGTTGGAAGAGAACTTGGAGCATGCTCAGGGAAGTGATTTTCCAAGAGCCCTAAGGAGGTGATTTAGAGACTATAAATGTTTGGCTTAAATTTAATATTTAGAATATATTACTTAGAGATGCAATAAAACATTTACAGTCAATAATACTGAACACCACATCTTAACCCACTAGATAAAACCAACTCATGTCACTTTTTCTGGAGAATAAAACCGCTTCTTCTTCTCTGCAGTTAGGCTTCCTTTTTGGTCACTGACTGGAAAAGTGGTGGCTCTTCACTAGCATGTTGTGGCATTCAGACCTATACATGACAGTGAACTTTAAAAGCACTGGTCATCTCTGTGTGTGTATTTTCTGGATACAATGTGATAAAAAAAAATTGAGAAATCACATGAAATTGTTATTCAAAAAATCTTTTTCAAACTTTTATATTGACTAAAATCATCTCAATATTCTCACTGGCAGATTATATGTAGCTAATTTCTGAAGTACTGTTAGTTCTGAGTAGTTGCAAGACATCTCTAGACTTCAGGATGCAACAGAAAAGTAGCCATTCTCAGGAAGAAAAAGAAAGAAAGCCTTTTCCTTACTATTTAAGTGACTACAGGAGTTCACACTGCCTAGTCATAAAACCTATGCGATCTCAGCTAACAACCAGACAGACAGTGATGTGAACTCATAATGGATTTTGTGTGGAGGACTTTATTTGTAGTTAGAGATTTCCTGGATCTGGAATGTTCTTAGCCACTCCCACGAGGCACGCCGGGGTCCCCGGTATATTGATACTGACTCTTCAATACCTGTATCTCGTAAGACCTCATGCTTAAACCTTCCTTAAATTGGGCTGACCCCAATTTAATGACACATAGCCATCACATTTACATGTTCAAAAGAGAGAAATTCCACAGGATGGAGCCTATTTTAATCTATGTTCAGTTCTAAGTGGACCAACTAGTCCCTCTATTTCTCCCTGTTATGGAAAAGAATTCTGCAAAACGGAGCAGTGTGACACAGCGAATGGTCACTGGGGAGGACTGCTTTGTGGACCCCCTGTGTTTGCATACCCAATCTTGCTTTTGACTTCTATTAAATAAGGGGAGGCTAACAAAGGCAAAGCAAAGAATGATGTATAGCAACCACATTTTTAAGAGCTTGCTCTTACCTGTCTTAGCTTGGGAATCAGGTGCTGTGATCTCCACGATGAGATTTTCTAAAGAAGTGCCTTTGCAATTGATTTCTTCCACCAAAGTTCCCTTACTTGACCAATCATCTAGAAGACCCTATTTGAAGAACAAAATAGCTCAATGTAACAAACAGGGGATTCCATCTTCTTAGCAGGGACACCTCTTCATCTGTGGTCACACCCTGAAGTTCTGGTATGCATTAAATGATCATTCTCATATATTCAATCATTTCAAGATACTAGTTTAGCCAGTCAGGGTGTGAGAGCATGACATCTTGAAATATTTAAGACCTTCTCATTCATTCAGTCATTCATCAAATATTTACTGATCTTTTACAAGGCATCATGCCAAATAGAGGTTATAAAAGAGGATTATGACACAGTTCTTAAAACCAAGGGCTAAGATTATAAATTACATTGTAATGTGACAAATGCTAGTACAGAATATGGATAGTCAACAAATGCTGAGAACACAAGAAGAGACATAGCTTACTCTACTTAGAGGGAGGAAAGACTTTATGCCAAGATCAGAGTTTACCAGAAGGACAAAGAAAACACATGTAAACAGAAGTGATAACTGAAGGGGAAAATGTGGAGCTAGACTCTGAGATACAGAGAAATACACAGAATTACAGGCTATGCTTCTAATTTTGGGGGGAACTTCACATGGTTTTTGAAGTCAGAGCTTCAACTATCTGAGAAAGCCACCAGGAAGTCATGGCCTACGCTCTAAGGCAAATCTCTCGGGTCCTGTTGTCTCTAGATATGGTTTGCTGGCCACAGAAGCAGGCCTGACTCTGTTCAGAGCAGGGACAATGCTCTGACCTACAATCTTCTACATCGAAATTTCCTCAGAATCTTAAGTTTGCTTTTGACTTTAAATTGCACAGCAGTGGTGGGAGAAGACAGAGCCATGAACATCCAGCATGCTCATGCTGCCTAACTTCAATTGAAACTTTCAAATTTAAAAAAAAAAAAAGATTTATTTATTTATGCATACAGAACTGGGGTACAGGCCAGAGGAGCAGGGGCAGTGAGAGGATTCACCGAAGGCAGAGTGGGGAACAGAACAGGCCAATTTACTGAATATGCTGCTGAGGGGAGCAGTGGGTGAGAAAGGAGAGGTCTGTCGTGCCACTTGTCCATTATTTTATTAGTCATTCTAGTCCCGAGGGCCACAGTTTCCAAAACATGCACTGATTCCCAGGACATCTTAAATTTCTGAAGGAAAAACAGTGCCATCTGTTGGACACCATGTGAACAACTACTAGTAGGTTGCTTCAATCTGACCTTTAGCAAGTTTTTAGGTTTTTGGCCTTGACAGGTCATGAAAGATTCCTTGAAACGCCAAGGGAACTGTGAACCAAAAAATTGGGAAGCATCTGCCCTACAGAATTCCCTGCCGCAAATGATTCTGGCACTCTCTCTGGGAAAGCAAGCAATCTCTTTTCTTCTACCTGCTCAAGATAAATACTGTTTTACTAAGAAAATAAAGATGAGGGCATTAAGAGTTAATTAGAAGCAGATTTGACCACTTTCAGCAAAAAGTAGAGATGTGTTAGAGTTGCATGCAGAGGCTGATCAACTACCAATCAGGATGTGGGGAGAGGCTGGTTCCTCCAACCACCTGATTCTAACTTTATTAGTTATAGAACTAGTTTTTACCGCTTCAATATCCTGATCATAGATCTGGCTACCTGCTCAGATAAAACTGCCTAATTCTAAACATTCAACAACAGTGTAAGCTTCTCAATGACTGGATTTTTAAACTGTCTTTGATATAAACTGCCTCTGCATGAGTTAGCCAGGAAACAGCTGAAATATGCCGTGATTCCCAGACTAGTTATTCCATTTTGCTTTTTAAATAGCAGGTGTTTTGGTGCTTGGTGCTCAGGCAGAGGGCTGGGAACCACATGAACATCATGGAAGGATTTTCTGTGCAGACTGGCAACTTGGATTTCTCACACCACATCCCTACCACAGAGGGAGACCAGCCTATACTCTCTCAACATGCTTCCCTGTCTGGGGTTTCCAGGGATCCCTTTGTTCACCCACCTTTAGGTATTCAATCTGCTTTTCCAGTTCTTTAGTACTCATGAAAGTTTCTGTAGGTGGAATGTTTCCTTCTGTTTCCTTCAGCCATTTCTGGAAGGTCCTAACCAGCTTCCGAAATTCATCCAATTGTTGCTGGCAAGATGATGCATCTTCCTCTCTGTCAATGAAGGTATTTTGTTAGTAGCTAGACTAAGCTTTGCAAAGAGTCAACTTGAACTAAAACCAGGTTCATTCTGGGACTGTAGGCATCAGTTTCCTAACAGGGCCTCTCCTGCTCATAATCTTCTATTTTTTAAGATTTATTTATTTATACATACAGAACTGGGGTACAGGCCAGATGTGTGTGTAAGGGGGTTAAGGGGTGAGAGACTTCACCAGAGACAGAGTGGGGAGCAGAACAGGCCTATCTATGAAGCACACTGCTGAGGGGAGCAGCAGGGTTAGGAGAGGTCTGCCACGCCATGTGAGTCATCTTCGGGGCTGGGAATCAAACTCTCGCTGAAGTGGCTGCAGTCAGTTTAGTAGTGCTGCGTTTTAACAGGTTTAACCACCAAAGCGGGCCTTCCTCATAATCTTTTCCATAGCACTTTTGGCTAAATAACCACATATAAAGTCGGAGAACATCAAACTAAGGCTTCTGTTGCCCTTGTTTGGACATTTCTGGGGAAAAGAGTCTTCAACCTTATTGCAGGCTAAACTGAAAGTGAGAAAAACTACAGAGAGCCTGCTATTTAGGCACTATGATACAATGGAAAGAATGCAGGCTCTAGATCTCATGTCTAGCTTTGCTACTTTTTAGGCATTTAACTCTTTCAAGGCCTAATTCAAATGTTAATTTCTTTAACAAGAAAGATGCAAAAAAAATGAGATTCAGTGAAGTAAACTAATGAATCAAGGAGAAAGGAAAATTTGGAATTCAGTTTTAGAAATGGACACGGCAATCAGACCTCAAGCCAGAGGTCTGGTTTCACATAGGGCTTAGAGGGCCCTCAGCACAGGGAAAACAAAGTCTTCTTGGTTGTTGACTCCCTCATCTCTACTAAATTACCTGCTGTAAGCAGCTACTTTGTGTAACTGCTTTCTTCTAGCCACTGAAGTGGTCATTGGCTAAATCAAGATTATACTTATGGATAAACCAAGAGAAGTCCTATCAAGTTCTTAAGCCATAACGCTCTCTAGTGGGGGAATCATGGCTTTTCAACAGTGAGGTGACAGCCTGAAACCAGCAACCTTTGTTATAGAAGCTTATGTTTGCCTTAAAAGAATCCAGACAGTCTTCCAAAACAGCAATTTAAATGTGGTCAAACCAAGCAGGGCGTGTGTCAACACAACCCTTAATTACGTCTGGGAAGTCTCCTCTGATTTTTTCTCTTTATTTCAAATCCTGCCACAATCTACCTCACTACTCCAGATTTGTCCTGTTTGGTCCTGTGATCTATAGGCTTTTGATTGCACAGAGAGGAAAATGAACCTGATTACTGAGAAGGAGTGCACTATTCAGTAATAGAAAAACTACTAAATAAGTGGGTAGTTTTGCTTGAAAAAATAGGCACTTCCAATGATTTAGTTAGCAGAGTTCTTGATATCACTTTTCTGATAAAGTTGGAAGAAGAAAGAGAGTATCATTTCACTCAATAGCAAGAGAAAATGAGCTCCTGGACACTGAGCGACACGTGAAAACTCACCGTTCTTTAACTGTCTTTTGCAGCTCTGCGAAGTCCTTCTTTAGGCTTTGGACCCTGTCCTGGTGCTGGGACAGGTCCAGAGCAAATCCACAGGAGCCCAGTTCATCAACCAGGTGCTCAAGAGTAGAAAGATTCTCCTGCTGGTCTTGCATTTCCAAATTGAGCTCCTGTTAAGCACCCAAGGAAAAGCATTCAATCCTCCAATCCTTACACTCTTAAAAAGGAGAGATCTACATCTCCCCTAATTCGCAGAAAGAGATGGGACAAAAGAGGCGTGCGTACCAGGTCCACAGCTGGAATCAGAATAGTAATTATGAAGGTTGCTCTGGCCCTCCCGAGAATGGATAGGGACTACAAGTGGAGCTCGGCTTCTTTAAGCAAATGTTTGAAGATTTGGGAAGTAGTGCGATGGAATGAAATCAATAGAGTTGTCTGGCACCAAAAAGTTCTGGAATTCAGTCCTGGCCTTGCCACTGATTAGCTTGTAATCTTAAGTTACTAAACTTCTCTAGGCTTCCAGAGTCTGCCTTTTCTGTACAACACAGGAAACACACTCTGGCCACTATTATTTAACATTGCATTGATGATTTAGGTGATGCAACTAGGGAAGAGAAAATAATTTGTGCCATAAAAATTGGGAAAGAGGTAAAACTGTGTCTATTGATTATGTGAAAGTATATTTGTAAAACTCATGGAGTTAAAAATACAACTAATTCAATCAATGAAGTAATTCAATAAGGCAGCAGGGAATAAAACCAACATAAGAAAGTCAAGAGTGAAAACTTCATTTATAATAGCAACACAAAAACTTTAATTTTAGAAATCAACTAACAAAAAAATATACAAAATTTTTAGGAATAAAACTTTAAAACACTTCCGACAGAAGTTGACCTGAAACAGTTAAAAAAAAAGCCCACAAAGATATGTGTGTGCAGGGACCTCCCTGGTGGTATAAGGGGTTAAAGCACAGTACACCAGAGAGTCCATCCCTGGCCAGGGAGGTGACCCACCTCACTGCTCCCCTCAGCAGTGTATTTCAGCCAATCCATCTATTCTGCTCCCCACTCTATCTCTGGTGAATCATCTCACCCCTGCCCCTCTGGACTGTACCCCAGTTCTTATATGCATAAATATTTTTTAAAAAGATGTGTGCATATGCATGTGTACATTCAGTGAGAATAAGTAATTTCTTGTGACTCAAAAATACCAATATTTTGTCCCTAAAACTAATAAAGTTAATTTTAAAGTTCATATGGAAAAATAAAATGTGCAGTTACAGCAATGGAGAAACCTAAATGAAAGAAAAGGGAACTAGCCCTATCAGAGAGAAAAACATAGCATAAATCCTCTAGAAGTAAAAATAATATCCTCTGGCACACGAATACAGAGCAGTGTAACAGCACAGAAAACCCAGAAATAGATGGACATTCTGTGTATGATAGGACGGTCCATGTGTGGCAGAGGTGGCTTCTCAAATCATGAAGAAAAGAGACGTTTTAGATAAATGAAAAGCCACTAGATAGACCTTGGGAAAAGATGAACTTGGATCTATACCTCACATCATACCTCAGAATAAGCTTAATTAAAGGGTTCAAATGTGAAGGGGGGGAAAAAAAAAAAGAATGAAATCGTATAAATTTTAGAAGCATGGGTAAATTCCTTCAAAGCCTGTGACTGGCAATAAGGCTTTAAAACTATGAAAAACAAAAACAAACAAACAAAACTATGACTGGAAAGAAATCTTCACAAAAAGTGATAAAGCTTACTGTGTGAAATTGAAAGAAAAAGTTTTACAGGGCCAAACAACGTAAGAGAAGTCAAAATACAAAGGGTAAGCTGAGAAAATATCTCTAAAACACATTCCATATAAAGAATGAATCCAACATAGAAGCTATATTGATATATAAACTACATGTGTGTATAGCTTTTGAAGGTACCATTTTTACCAACCATTTCTAGCTCTACACTTAGTGTACATGGTGGCACTGCACGCCGTCACCCCCTTCAAAGTCAGGTGTGGTCACGTGAAACTTCCTGTGCCTACGGATGTAAAGGGATACGCTACACCCTGCACCGTCGCAGCGCGAGTGACCATCAGGACGCGGGTTCCTGACTTGAATCCCTGAGTGGCCGTGATATGCTAAGTGCTGCCGGTCAGGCCTGAACACATTAGTATGAGTGAAAATAAACCCAGGCTGTGTTTTAAAAAGTGGATAAATAACATCTAGTTGACAGGATGGCTATGATCATTCTTTAAGATAATGTAGGTAATGTTTCCGGCACACTAACTGGTATATTTTGTGCTCAATAAATATCGGTCCTCTCCCTGCCCTCCTTTTCCATGTGTCTCATTAATTTGGCAGATATATTCTCACCTGGATCTGTTGGGAGAAATGTGCAATATCTTGATCTGGCTGATTTCCAGAGGCCAGCATCCGGCTTTTGTTTTCCATGAACAGCTGAAGCTTATCAGAGAGGTGTTCAAACATCTCTGCCTGGGGCAGAAGCTTCTTCAGGGAGCTCTCTTTCTCTTGCTGCTGTAGACAGAGCTGTTCGAAGCGCTGGCTGACCTCTACCAGCTTGCCCTGCAGTCCCACTGCCGTGGTGCTGTCTGCTGTCTCCATGAACTGGGTCACCATCTCCCGGGTGGCATCTAAGCTGCTCTTTTGCCGGGCAATGTCCTGCTTCAGTTTCTGTCATCAAGAACATGTCTGTCAGCTTCTGGCTCACTTATCAGAACATGACACTTCTATAGCCATGTGGTAGCCTCCTCAAGAGGGAGGCTGGAGGACCACAAGTGACCCTTCAGAATTCCATACATCTCACGCCCTTAGTTCTCCACCTCATGCTACCAAATGATGCTGTGCCGGGCAACACCATGCTGATAGAGACGGGAGCCATGGAGCAGCTAGAAGAGCAAGATCCCGGCCCTTTGACCGGTAGACTAATCACACAGCATTAATCATGTGAGGAAGTGAAAAAGAGAGGGAGAATTAGAAGAAGCTGGGCAAAAGGTGGAAATGGACTTCTCATCTGCTGATAGCTTGGTATGCAGATCAAGTCTTGACACCCCAGTCAGGATTTAATCTTATCAATAAGGTGTTCCACTGATCAGCTTCTGGGGTCCTTCATTATACAGCAGTCAATGGCCCCCGGCCGTTCCCGGTCCTACCTCGTGATATACCCCTTCCCAGGGTGATCTAGCTTTATGCTCTTAATTGATGTGAAAGGTAACTTGTAGGGTTGGACTCCTATGACACGGCAGTTCTGACCTTGCTTTAGGAATACAGAACTGTAGGTAATAAAATGGAGGCTGGATAAGCTGTCTAGCATTAGCAGATCCACATTTTGCTATTGCCACTTTACCTCAAGCTGAACAATGGTTCCGAAACTAGACAAATATTTTTAATGGAGTAGTATTCATCTCTAAAACTTATCAGAAGATTTGTGGAGATGAAGTCATCTCCTGAACTTTTTCCAAATGATGGCATCATAGAAAATGGTGTCCACACCCTCTGTGCTAACTCGTGGTGCACAGGTCTCACCATGTTGGTGGCCAAGGCTTCTTGGATAACTCCCGATGACAGTGATGCCACTTGCTTCTCTTCCAGGTTTTTTTCAACTTCCCTGATGGACTGCAGCAAGCTCTCCAAGCTTTCTTGGACACTCTGAGACTGGGCAATTGCCTTCTGCAGCAGAGCAGAGCGTTCAGCCAGGCTACTGGAGAGGCTTTGGAAATGGCTGAGTATGGAATCTGGAAAATCAAGGCCATGAGAAGAGAGAGTGGAGAGTATTTCTGTGTTGTGCTTTTAAAAAGAGTACATTAATAATGAAGCCAAATACAGTTAGTGCTAATTATTTAGTAGCCCTAAAGGTGCCAGAAATTGTACTTGATGATGAGGACTAAACAGAGTTAAGTCTCTGCCTTCTACAAACTCACGACCCTTAAGGAGACAACAGGCAGAGAAGCACCTAGGCATAGCACATCTACAAGAAAGCATAAATGCTACACTGGTCTAGAAACTAGGGGCACTGTACTAGAGAAGTCCAAAGGAGGGATGATTATTTCTTATCTTTCATATCTTTTGGGGCTGGGCTGGTAGTCAGGACTTCAGAAAGAAAGTAACCAGTTGGCTGTATCTTGAGCAAGATACACATCATTCATGGTGGATTTAACCCATTTAGCACCTGAACATAGGGAAAACTCGGGAGTGAAGTAGTGAAAGAATAGCTAGCTTACTGGCAAAGGAAGGCAGGGTGTGGCTAGAGGGCAGAATGCCTGGGGAGGCGGGGCTGACGGCCCACAGAAGCCCTTCAGTGGAGCAAGGATGAAGGTCTTGGTGCACTATTTGTGCTGATACCTGCAGTCCCTAGCCAGAGCCAGAGCCACTCACACCGAGTGATGTGCAGGACAGAGGTACGTACTAGGAATTAAGGAGGCACTCTTGCTATCGCTGCTTCATACCTGTAGTTTCTTGAATATGCTTGTGGTCTGGGGCTGGCTCCCCTTCAATTTCCATGAGGTCACGAGCCACTTTTTGGAGTTTTTCTACAGGCACTTGATGTTCAGCCAATTCTTCCTGCAACTGCTGCTTGTTAGTAACAAAGGACAAAAGGAAAACACCTGAGTTGAGTCATCAGAGCTAGTTCTGGGAATTTAGAATCTAGGAATCATCTTTGTGCAATCATTCTCGGTATATGCACAGCCACAAATATCAGAATAAAGTGTGTAGGAGTAAGGTCTTGTCCAAGGCCTCCCAACCACTGACTGTAATCTATGCAAGTGCTTGCTTCGGGAGGCCTCTGAGCCCAGCAGTACAGCAGCTGTGTCCCGACTTACCTTGGTTGTTGCAAGCTGCTTTTGTAGGACTGTAGGGTCAGAAGCAACAGTGTCTGAGAGAAGCCTCTCCACATTGGCCTCACAAGCCTGCATCCAGGTCTGCAGGCTGTCAGCACTGCTCTGGAACTGCTGATACTGGCCTAGTAGCATGTTCAGGTGAGCACCCAGTCGTGCACACTGCCCAAGAAAGAGAGAAAGGGGGCTTAAGCAAGACGAGGCCAAAGGCAGAAAAAAAACCTCCTAGGCTTTGGCTAAAGAGAGGGAACATAATTATAGGTAGGACTGGGGAGGCCCACAGATGGCGGCGAAACCCATTAGTGAGATCATAACTGTCTGATCTACAATTCCGGTTCTAACATTACTATATAACTGAGAAGATTTAGTGAATGATTTAGTGATTTAGTGTATGACAAGCCACCAAAGAACTACACATTGGGTGGTAGACAGAGGAGGGGTTTTAAAGGAACAAAAACATTTCTTTTGGGGAGTTAGCGTTCTTGGCAGAAAGCAAGGACAGGTAAGAAGGGGGTTTTCTGGATGTATTCTAAATGCTCTATCTGGGAGTAGACTTATACTTGGGTTAAGTTTCCTCTGTGCTAAGTCTCTCAGGAGCTCACATCTGCTGGCCAGGATACAGGTAGGCGATCACCTCCACCTTCACCATGGAGTGTGATGCCCCATATTTCTTAGAACTGTCGTTAGCCTGTGGGCCTAACCATTTTGTACTTCTGCAGAGCTCACAAAGACATTGTGTCTGTAATCAGTGTGTCAGTCAGCTTGCTCACTGCGACCTGAGGTTTCTAAGCCCCAGACACGATCCAGTCACACATGCAGAGTGCCAAACTTCACTACGGCTGCAAACACCTCTCGCTTACCTTTGAGTGGAGAGTAGTGTATCTCTCCGTAGCATCCTTCAGCTTATCCTTCACTAAGGCTCCAGTTGCTGAGCATTCTCTGCCTTCCTCAAAGTTATTTTCTGTGTCCAAGACTTTCTGTCCTGAGATAGTGACAAATCTCAAGTCTCCTTTATGGGAAATGACATCTTCTGAGAAGCTCCCCTGACGCTTTAGCAGGGAGGGAAGGGCTTCAGGGCTGCTGTCTCCTTTATGCATGTTCTCCAGCTCCTTCTCAGACCGTTCCAGCCAGGTTTCAAATTCTTTATGATCCTGCAGAAACTTCTGCAGCTCATCCCGTAGTGTCTGCACCTGCTTCAGCTCTGCCTCTGACTGGGCCAGGGAAGTCGCATACTGTTCCTTCAGCAATCCTAGCTTCTCTTGCAGCATCTGCCGTTCCTCGGGTATGAGATTGTGGCCATGCTGGTCCAGGAAGGCCTGAGCTGACTGGGTGGCCAAGATGAAATTCTGTTGCTGAGACAGCAATTCTTGGTGACGAGCCTGAAATAACCCCCCCAACAACAGACAATCAGTAGGGAAGTCCACAACCATAGCTGTGGAGGCACAGGGAGATCTCAACAGTCACTTCCAGTTGCTCAGAAATCGATGACCTCTCTCACTCTGTATGCATTATGTAACATATGAAGGCCAACTGAAAGGACACATGTGTGTATACAAATTAAAGAGATTTTATGTGTATTATTTCATGTGATTTGGGGCATAATCTGCAATGTAGGCAGATAATATACTATTCCTATTAAAGATGGGGTAGATGAATATCAAAAAGGTATATGCCTTGACTATCATAATATGGATAGTTAAGAGACAAAAGTGTCTACAGCCTGACTTTCTTCACTCAACTACCTTAAGACTGAAAGTACAAATGTCTAACTAATAATGACCCACAGTGATGGAGGGGGAGACTAAGCTGATGAAACCATCCACATGACAATATAAAATGAATACAGGCTGCAAAATGTGGCACACATCTATGAAGACCACACCTACTAAGAAAAAACGTGGCAAATGAATTTATTAAGTCACCAATTTGCCTGCTCGAGATTGTACACTGTGCTTCTGCAGAGTGTGGGTAACTTGTACCGTTTTTATGGTTTTAGATGTGGGCCTCTTTCTACTCCAGTGGAATAAGTTCTTTCATATAGTTGCGGTTGTTTTTAAAATGTTCTTTTTGAGTCCAAAAGAAAATAGAACATCAGTCAGTGATCTTGACTACTCATACTATTTATGCAACTATCCACAGAAGGAGTGTGGCCATTTTCATCAAAATATTATTCAGTTCCAGCTTCTATCAACAGTTTCCAAAGTCACCTCAGGAAAGCAGGGTGACAGATCTATCCTGCTGAATGGTTTGTAGGCACTACTGCTAAGGTTGTCTATCTACCACCACAGCGTCCCCATTCTCGGTCTCCAACCCACCCACCACAAGGGAGGCATTTTTTCTTTCTAGGGTGAGAATGCACCTTGGTCAGACTGATGCTACCAAGCACAGAACTGGCAGACCAGATGCATAAATTCTGCTAACGCAAAATAAGGTAAATATTCACACAGGTGATTCAGCAAAAGTACTCCAAATTGTCTTTTGTATAAAGGTGTCAACTAAATAGTAATTCATGTATGTGTTTTGTAAGGGCCTCCAAATGTATAATTGTTTCTCAATCAAGAAATGAAATACGTACATATATATATGTGAGTTGATTCTCCAAGGAGATGGCTTACTGGTTTATTTCTAATACCTGTCACACAGCAGGGGCTCAATGTTTGTTGAATGAATAAATGAACAGATAATAAGAAATGGTTTCTGCTTTCAAATCTAACATCTAGAAGGCAGTAAACATGAAAAAATATAATTCAGAATGAGAAATGCTACTAAGTAAGGTGGGTATAAGAAGAGTTATAGGAAGAATGTGAACCTATACTCAATTTTGGAGACTGTAAAAGAAGGGATTGGTGAAAGAAGAGAAATCTAAGAGGAGCAGTGAAGAGTGAGTAAAAATTACCTAAGAGCTGGGTACACCCTTTATTTTCTGCACTGGGGAGGCAACAATGCCAAGAGCATCAAGGGTCATGGCAGAGTGAGGGCTCACTGGTCAGTGAAGTGAAGAGGGTCAGCACAGCTAGAGACTCAAGTGTGAGGAAAGTGAGAGGTAGTTCTGGATAACAGGGGAGGGTGAGGAGGCAAAGAGCTTGGACTTTATCTTGAGAGCCATAGGAAACCTTTCAAAGTAGGTAAGCTGCGATTTACATTTTAGAAAGATCACCCGGACTGGTAAGTGGACTGCAGGGCCCTAGCCCAGAATAGCTGAAGCTACTAGGGACGCAAGTGAGAGCTGAAGTAATCTGAAGTACAGTAACATCTCTAGGAGACAAAGCAGGGATGACTCTGAAAGGTAAATAAACATGGGATTTGATGACTGATTTGATCTGCAAGGGTGATGAACACAGGGTGATGTCCAGATCGGATAGATAAATGGAAATAAAGGGAGGAGAAAATGTTTGATTGGGGTAGGAGGAGATTATTACAGGAAATAGTTCCATTTTTCTTCCTTCTTTTATTTAGGAGTTCCATGCCTGAAGTGGAGGTGCAGGTGCTTACAAGTTGCAATTAGCTGGCAGATTTACATACTAATATAGTGGTTGAAGCGCATCAGGTGTTTTGTTGGAGACAAATACAGAGACATGGAAGTCCTTAGTACAAATGGTAGCAGAGCGTCATGAACAGAGGAAACTATCCAAAGCCAAGCATATTTTGAATGATGAGAGGAATATTACCTGGAAGTACATATCAGCATTGTAAAAGCTGGTCAAAGGTAAGGAAGGAGACCTTGCTAGGGTGCAGGGTGGAAACTAAGGGAGAAAGTGTTTTAAGGGGAGTGGCCAACAGTGTCAAAGTTGCTGTGACATCAGAGAAGATGGAAACTGAGAAGTGCTGGTTGAATTTAAGCGTCAAGAGGACAAAGAGAGACCCCCAACAGAGCGCGGGCAAGCTAACATTCTCACCTTCAACTTCGCACACTGCTGGTCCAGTTCCTCTGGTGCGTGGTTCACCCCCACGTGACCATCGGTTGTATCCAAGGCGCCTTTCTGTGGGTGAGCTCCTGTGAGGGGCTCCCTCTGGCCATCAGATGCTCCCACTGAAGCCACCCAATCCAGGAGAGCATCAATCTTACTCCTGTTCTCTGCCAGTTCCTTTGCAGCTTGACTCTGAAAGGAGCAGAGGGGTCTAGTGAGAAGGGCTTGGATGCTCACCTACTGTTAGGTTACCGTTTAAGTGAAAGGGAGACATTTTTATGTGGAAGATAAATAGACACCCTGATGCTAGGTATAGACATAGTCTTTGTTTCATAAAAAAGAAATCTGTTGAAAAATAATTATTTACAGTAATCTTTAGATTTTGTCTATGTATCACTGCTCAAAAAAACCAAAACAATTTTTAAAAATGAGGGAAGGGGATGGGAGGAGTTAAAAGGACTCTATTAGGAGATGAGGTAAGGCTGCCACCAGGAGGCTTCGTGGGCCCCTTGGTACACCAAGGGACCTGCATCGGCAGGGCAGGAACAGCGCCGTGCTCTCAGTCAGCTGCTTACTCTTCCCGAAGGGGCGCACAGACTCAGCCCATCTTTTTCTTTGACAACCAGAGTACTGAGTTCCTAAACTTACTTCTTTAATTCTACCTGATTCTTTGAGTTAGTTTAATTTTAATCAAACAGGTTATGACAAATAGGACATTTACACATTTTAGGAATCATCTCTAGGTGGCCTATTTCTCTGTTCTCTGCCTCTCCTAGCAGTGTCAGGATATGACTTGAGAAAGGACTCTAGTTCAACCTGCCAGTGCTAAATGGGGTACAGAAGAAAGGCCCTTTGAGTTTTTCTCTTCTCACTGGTTTACCCCAGGATTACAGTTCCCACGGTAGCTATAGTGGCAGCTTGGGGACAGTTTGGCTACTAAGAATCCCAGCTGCTACTTCCCCAGTCGTCTGGGATCAGCAGTCTGGGTTCATGTTAGAAATATGCCATTTGTTTTTCCTTCCCCAGGTTCCTCGCCAAATTCTTTCTGACATTTTTCAATTAGTTGAGAATACTTAGTACACAGAGAGCAAGACTTTTTTTTAATAATATGAACTGCTTGCCAACTATTCCTTACTCTAAAGTTCTTTAGGATGTTTTCATTTAAAAAAACGATTCCATGCTCTCTGAAGACAGCTTTCCCGCATTACCTGTTATTTGTCTAAGTACCAAAATTTCCCTTTTCTGGAAAATGCCAAGTGTCACAGCTGCCTGCTTACCTTTTCAGTCTCCTCCTGTAAGGCTGAGGTCACGACTTCCTCCAGCTCCTTCTGGGCCACCCGAGCCTGGTCCTGGAGAGCCTCATATTGCTCCTTGGCCTGATGGAGTTTCTCCCGAAGAGCGGCCAACTCATCAGGGCTCAGCTTGCTCTGATTCTCTTCCAGGAACCCTTCAATGTCTTTGACAACACTGGCAAACGAGGCGGCATGGCTCTGCATGTCATCCTGCAGACCCTGAACACACAACAGCGGGGACAAGCGGGTCAGAGGCCAGGCCCTTTGCCCTCTAATGGTGAGGAGTGCGATAGCCAGGACCATTTCCCTGCAACAAACTCCTGTCTCAGCTGAACTGGTTCAAGTACAGCCTACACGAGTGTGAAGCATCACCTTAAGATAGGAACTTCATGACTTTTAAAATTAAGAAGTTTTCTAATATTTAATTCATTAGAAAACATTTGGTGAAAACTAAACAAAGAGTGCCCATAGATATGCTGACCACCACTCTCTACTTTGCAATGAATTATCCTCAAAGTGATCATTGTTCTCTAAAGGCGACAGGATTCTAGTTAGGTTGAAGACTGGTTCGTCTGTCATACTCTTTCCATTATCACTCTTGACCCTGAATGTTGCCACTGGGGCCCAGCTTCATCATTCACAAAGCCTCTTGATCTTTGCAGTCCAACTGAGCTCGTTTTCAGTTCTTGAGATGTTGTGCTCAATCCCATTTTTTTTTTAAAGATTTATCTATTTATTCATATGGAACTGGGGTACAGGCCAGAGATGTGGAGGGCGAGAGGATTTACCAGAGACAGAGCAGGGAGCAGAACAGGCAGATCGACGAAGTACACTGCTGAGGGGAGCAGCGGGCGGGTCAGGAGAGGTCTGCCACGCCATGTGGATCTCCTCCGGGGCAGGCGGGATCGAAATCATGCAGTAGTGGCTTTAGTTTCTTAGTGCTGTGCTTTAACCCACTGCGCCACCAGGGAGGGCCCTCAATCCCATTTTTAACTCAAGACAGAAGTCAAAGCCTCTGCCTGGCATAGTCTCTTCCTCCTCAATCCCTTCATACATTACACCTTAAAAATCCTGCACGTCTCAGTTTAAGAGGCACTTATTCAGTCATTTTCCTAACAGCCTAGACTAGATTGGATTTCTCTGTTCTAAATCCTCATATAACTTTCCCTCATACACACAACAGTTAATTATGTCCATTGTTGTAATTATCTGAATGTCTGCCCCTCTCACTAGACTGTGAGATGTCTATTTACCATTACATTGCTAGTGCACAGTAAGCTTTTATAAATATTTGTTGAAGGAATGAAAAAGTAGATGAATTCACACTAACCTTCAAGTCGCTTTGATTTTTCTGCAAAGCAGAGAGACCCTGCTGGGTGGCTCTACCCTGATGGACCACCAGTGCTCTTTTCGCCTGTTCTACCCAGCTGCAAAGATCCTCCAGTTTCTGGTGACAGGTAGTTTGCTGTTTCTGCAGGGTCTAGTTAAAATGCAAAGGGCCAAAGATAATTAATATTTCTCATTTTATAAATACAAGGTAACTCCCTGAAAAGTAAAACAGGAGGTTTTATTTCACAGATGAAAAGTTGGTGGGAGACTAGAACAGGAAAAGGCACAGAAGTCATATTCAGATAGCTCCCCTCATTGGGACAGTCTACTGATATAGGCAGACCTGTACTCTGCATTACAGTCAGGGATAAATTCAGGAGTGAATGCTCCCAGGGTTAGGTTTGGAAACACCTGTGCCAGACTGCTGCTATTATCTGTAGAAATAGAGAACAGGGAATCCAGATGCTTGAAATCCATTGATAATAGATCTGTAGGTAATGATAACAAATTAATGACTTTGTTCAATTTCTGCACCAGAATCAGAGGACATGCTACATATTTTGTCAAAATATGGAAAATTAGAAGGATGGGACGGAAGAAAAAAGTCAAGAAACTGGATAATTCATAGCTAATTGAGCTACTTAATAATTGAGTTGGCTTTATAAGTCGTTGTCTCATAAATGCATGAAATAGGATGATTACAGGCCAGGTATAGGGGCTTGGCTATTTTGAGACGTTCGGTGCCCAAGAATAGCATCTGGCTCAGTCCTTCAGAAGTCTGCACTGGTATCAAACAGGAAGAGCGAGGTCCCAGGGGAGCGCAGGAAAATGTTTCTGTGCCTGACCCTTTCCAGCTCTCATCTCTACTGCGAGACACTGAAGCACCTGGCTGAGCGATTGAGCATGATGTGTTCTCCTGACCATCCTTTTGAAACCATTTTCTACCAGTATCTACCTTCTGATGGCATTTTAGTCACCTGCACTTACAAACAGGTGCCCAAATTGGCCCTTTCTCCCCCTCTTTAGGTAGGACAAATAGAAGGGCTCTGGAAGAGAACTCCTAAGAGCTCTTCAGCTGTAAAACAGGATCTTCAGGGTTAGGATGGGTGCAGACTGAATCTGAAAAAAGCAAAGCAAACAAGTTAACACACAGACATACACATGCATTCAGGGCAAATATAGAGAGAAGCAGAGCATTTCGGACATGATTAATAAACACTGTGGAATTAATTGGCATGCTCAAAGAGAATGTTCACATGTGGTTCTATCATGTTACAGACCAGGAGCTCACCCTGTCTCTGAAGGTGGCTCAGACCAATGCTGTTGCTTTGATTAGCCAAAGGCTACCCCACGCTGTATAAATTTCCAAGAGAGGACACTCTAAATCTGATTTGGTAGGTAATCTAAAACATTTCACTAATATTTGATTTCAATTTCAACACAGTGAAACAATCAAGCAGTGATGGGTACACAGGGAACCAACTACAACTTAAATTCCTTTAAACCTGACTCAGAAGCTCAACTCTGTGTTGCACAATATTTAGTCAAGGAGACTGTGAGACATATTTGCTGGTGATAATAACAATTCTAATATCTTGCTGAATTCCAGAGAGTTATTCAACAGCAAAAAATGGCACAGAAGCATCATTCTTGGTATTCATTCTAAAGTTATACTGTTACCATTAGTATAATTATGCTGAGTTTACAGGCAAAGAATTATGGTGGAGAGTGGTAGGACAGGTAGATTTTCTTTCTTTTCAAAATGCATCACCCATGCTTCTCCACACTGTCCAAAGCTGAGTAAGTATTGGGCACAACAGGGTAAGAAGTGCTAGAAGATAGTCATTATTTAAAAGGTTAAATAATCATTAATTTGCTATTAAGAATAAATTTTGGATAATTATAAAAAAGTTAACGCAGTTCTGATAAAAATTCCTTGTCAGCTCTTTAAAGGTCTTCAAGGAATTTCATTGTTTATCACTTGAAAGGCCCCAGGATGAAACTGACTTTAGAACCATTCTTCTAAAAAGCTCAGAGTACCTAAATGTTCCTCCTGACCCTCAAAAGAATGCTGAGGGAGAGGCAGGAGGAAGAGGGGCTATGGATACAGCATCAATTGAAACTTAGATAGTGAGACACAGCGAGGGCAGTATACACATGTAAACAAACATCCGCTCCCACGCACACAGAAAACAAAAACATGGCAAGAAAACAGCCAGAACAGCTGCCTCCAAGACCAGAACCAAGCTGGCCTGAATGATAAGAAATTTCAGATTTGGTGAACGCAGGCTACTGGATTGTGACAGGGGGAGTGTGGGCAGAAAGCCCACAGACAGGGGACTTCCCAGAAGACGAACTGAGCCCGGCTGCTGGTTCCGCCTGACCTTGACCTGGGCTGCCTGCTCCGTTTGCCGAAGGCGGCCCTGCAAGGAATCCATCTGAGCGGCGGTCTGCTCCACCAGGCCCTGGAAGGACCTCTGCACGTCATTCAGAAGCCTCAGCATCTGTCGATTCTGCTGAGGGGACAAGTCTTGGGCATGCTCAGAGATAAAGAACTGAATATCGAAAGCAAGAGCATCCAGCTGAGATTTCCTTTCAGCCACAGGCAGTTTCAACTCCTAAAGTAAGAAGGGAAAGGGAAAAAAAGAAATAAGACTTCTAATTCTGTTATCAGGAGCTCTTGGCTCTAACCAGAGAGCCAACATAGTCAAAAAGGTTAAGCTCCTTTTTTTTTTATAACTGACACCAATAATTTCTAGGCCGAGCCAGCACTGAAGTATCTCTCACTTCTGGTCTCTCCAAAGTCCCCATAAATTATACTTCGATTTCCTTTACTGGGCCCTGATTTACAAATATAGGAAGCTTTTGGTTATTTATATA
>NW_004567109.1:20573470-20677705 GCF_000260355.1 Condylura cristata | reverse complement strand
GGGACTTCCTGAGGCTGGCTGATGATAATCTGATTCACACACTCGACAGAGTTGAGGAGCAGAACAGGCAGATCGACAAAGTACACTGCTGAGGGGAGCAGTGGGCGGGTCAGGAGAGGTCTGCCACGCCATGTGGATCTCCTCCGGGGCAGGTGGGGATCGAACTCATGAGGAAGGGGCTTTAGCTTTTTAGTGCAGTGCTTCAACCGCTGCGCCACCAGGGAGGGCCCTTGGTTATTTATATTAACAGAATTACATTACTGCTAATTTCAGATATTTGTAAAAAGAATTTTTTTTTAAGTTTTAGAAAGTATAACATGAACTGGCCTGAGACAAATGACAAATGTTTCTAATTGTATTTTCTTAGGTTCAACATCTATTTATTTGCAGTCATTGGTAAGCGAAATTGAGAAAATAATCAACTTATTTGTGGTGCACTACAATTTTATTTTTACACTAAATAATGTTCTTTCTATATTTTTTAAATGGAAGGGATTACAGCTTAAATAAAAGGAACATTGCTCCCTTAAAGCATTAAGAACTGTCTAAACACTAGAATTACCTGCTATCACACAATTAAAACATGTAATTTTCCCACATTTAGCAATCACCAGCTATGTTATACTGACACAGCAGAAACAATTAAGGTATCTATGGCCCTATCACTCTGAAACTGAGAGTGATCAGATACCCTGCAGACAAGGCCAACAGGGCTGTAAGACTATGTGCCTCTCTTCTGCAAACACAAGGATTTGGGAAATTGCCTCTAGGAAAGTAAGGCTTAGACCATGGCACTCTTTTCATAAGAGAATGTGCGTAAGTGATAAGTAGAGGAGGAAAATGATGCATGAAATGCCGTTTTTATATATTTTGCATAGAAATTTTCTCCATAATTGCTTCTTTATACCTTCCCAGTGAACAGACTGCTACTTACTCCCTCAATAATGTTTTGGGTACAAAGACATGAAAGAAGGAGGCAGGTTAACTCATGAGACACAGAAGAGCATGAACCCAACCCAAAGAATCTGATCAAGACAAACCTTTGTCTGCCTCTTAAGACTGGGGAAAGGGAGAGGATGGTCCAGAGAGGGGACCATCTCTACTTTTGTTTTGATTTTAAAAGTTAAATAAAAGAGAGGGGTATTTACAGCGGAGGATGGATCAACAATGGGCGTAGTGGCCGATATTATTTGATAACCAAATAAACAACAACATTGAGGGGAAAAAACCCTCTGGTGCTTATATATTTGAGTTTTTAACCTCTCACCGACTTATTAAAAAAAACAATTAAATCAGGGCTTAATAAGAAGAAAGCTTCTCTTTAGATCATGGGGTGGCAAACTATAAGCACTGGGCCAAATGTGCCAGCCACTTGCTTTTGTAAACCAGGTTTTATAGGCATGAGCCGTCGCCCATCATGTATATACTGTAGCTGCTTTCATGTTCCAGTGGCAGTTTGGGGGCTGCAACATAAACGGGCCATTTGCATATAACCCACAAGGTCTAAAATATTTACTGGCCCTTTCCAAAAAAAAGTTTGCCAGCTCATACTCATTATCACTGATCAACAACTCCTGTGAAGCTGGTATGTGATATATGGCTAGATCTTGGGCAAAACAGACATGAAGAATGAACACCAGATGTTCAGTCATAAACAGGAGTTAAATTTGATAAAAAGAAGCTATCATAGACTGTCAGAAATTAGCTGATCATAATCACTGAAGAGCTGGGGGTAAGATAAGCTAAGAAACTGAACATAGCAGACTTTCTTTCTGAAAGGGAAAACCAAACTTTCTCTGAAAACTAGAGAGATAATGATTTACCTAGCAGAAAAATAAAAGTGATACAACTCAAAGGACAAACAAGGCATGTTTGAGAAGAGGTGCCATTTACCTCATGCTGCTGGAGACAGAGCTTCAGGGTACAGACATCTGACTCGTTACATTCCTTGCTGTTCAGAGTTAGGTGAGTACTGTCAACCCAGGCTCTCAGCTCTTGAAGTCTGCCTTCCAGTTGTTCATGCTCATTTAACACACTCATCTGGAAATAATTAACAAATTAGATTATAAAAATCTCCAAGCCTACTCAGAATTTGTGAACCCTTTGGGAATAAAAACAAGAAGCCACCTTTGTGGTGTCCATAGCATTCTGCAGCTGAAGGAGTCTAGAACTCCAGGTGTCACTCACGGAGCTGAGAGACTTCTGGAGATTCTTGGCATCCTTCTCTAGAGCCTTAAGCAGCTGAGCAGGGACTTCCTGAGGCTGGCTGATGATAATCTGATTCACACACTCCAATTCCTGACTCACCACTGAGGACAGATCCTTTAATTCTTTGTCTAACACCTGAGGAGAGAAAGTGGAGTCATAAAATCAAAACTAGAAACTTCATTCTCTAGGGATCAGCTGTGAACACATTCTCTTCTCGACTCATGGGTGTACAGGCTTCAGGGCTCATGTCATGTTCTGTACATGTTCATTAATTTTTTGGGTTCTCACAATCACTAATTCTTAAGGTAGGCAGAGTAGATATTACTACTGTGGATTTACAGTGCATGAAAATGTGAGATCCTGCTGCCTCCCAGTCACCCAGCTGGTGAGCAGCAGTCAGGACTTAGATTCAGGTCTTCTGACTCAGAGCAGCTCTCCGTCCACTATAGCTGTCTGTCCAACACTGTCACAGGACATCAAAGGACAACACACTTCCACTCCAAATTCTAATGGGGCAAAACCAAAGAGTGCAAGAAGTTTCCCAAACCAGCCTTCCCACAACATTCTGATCCTCAGTAGTGAAGTCAGACACAAGCTGTGGAAAAGGAAGAGCTTGGTCGCTCTGCAGGGCAGCCTCATCTCTCCCCTTTCCGTCATCCTCCCACGGTCAGGCTAAGGATGGGAAGCCTCTGCTGTTTCTGTCCTCATCATGACTCCCATTCTGTGACAGCTCTTCACCTCCGATTCCGGTGAAATAGCTACTCTTCCTCCCTCCAGGCTAACTCCATGTCTTTCTGTGTCTTTCAGTCATCACATTCTCTCTCCCCTAACTTCAAGTTCTCCTTGTCTACTTAAAGGTTCTTTTTTCCTTCAGACCAGAAGTCACACAAAATCCTCCTCTTTTAATCCGTCTCCTCTAGCTGAGTCCAACCTCTTTCCTTGACTGTGCTACAAGCTTCTGGAGAGAAAAATCTACAGGAATGATCCCTACCTTCCAACTCATTTATTCTCACTGCAACCTGTCTTATATTCTACCATTCTGTTAAAACTGTTCTTGTGTGGTCCCCAGCGCCTCTGAGGTGTTAGTCGCCCTCTCAGTCCTCACTGCACACAGCTCTACGAGTGCTCCGGTGCTGGCTGACCAGCGCTCTTTTCCCTCTCTTCTATCCTGGTTTCTGTGAGGAACTCGGATGTCTTACAAAGATCTCCCATTGCACTTTTAAATCTAATTTTTGTCTTTTAAATGGTGATGCTCTCCTTGCCGAGTAGTCTTTTTCCTCCAAGCTGGTGGGCCTGGCAGATGTCTCTGGGAACCTACCTTGGCCTGGCACAGCAGATCCTGTAGCTCTGCCAGGTTTAACTCCAGAGGCTGAATCTGTTTGGTCCTCATTTCAATGTCTCGTAATAGAGAGAGATAGGACACTAACTTTTCATCATGTTCTAGGCAGAGTCGCCGGTTAAATACATTCTGTGAAGACAAAAGAACACTCACTCAGTTCTTATATTCTCCTCTAAGTGTGCTTTTTAAAGCAGGAAGGGTCTTACTGATAGACAAGTAGAAAAGAAGCAATTTTTACTATACACATGATAGAGTTAAATAAAACATGTTATTTTGTCTACATTATTTCAAACCAATAGATAAAAAATTGATTTTACTAATTTCCAGAAGGAGCAAAAATTAATAATTATCAACCTACAAGCATCATTTTAGTCATTCTGATTTTAGATAGCATCACCCCAATATTTGCGGTCAGTCTCTAACTTATAACTCTTGTAAATTTCAGAAAGACATTCAGAACCATTGCCTAATTTCTTATAACTGTCCTATACAGATGATAATTAGCTTAGTTATACCTTAAAGAAGCATCCAGATGTGTCCCAAATGTATTTATGCATCTAATTATACATAAGTAAACCATTATCTAGTCAAGAATTTCAGCATTAAACCAGTTATGACACACACAGGGAAACTCACTTTAGCTGCTCTGAAGGGCTCTGGGGTTGCGCCTTCATTTCCTTTTCCCATAGGTGCAGCCAGGGAGGGAACCTGTGGTATCTTCTCGTCGGTCTTCAGTGCAGGACATAATGTTAGGGGCATGGTCTTTTCTCCGCTGGTCTCTGGAACAGTGGGACTAATGGTGGCGCCCTGCTGTCCTATACTATCTTTTTGAGACATATCTTTGAGATGTTTCTCTGGAAGAAGGGGCAGCAAACTTCTGGGACCCCCCCGTGTCACTATGCCTTCATAGGATCCTGCTTGTGTACGTATAGGGATGGTGCCTTCTAGAAATTTCTGTCCTGTTATCACCTCTACTTCAGAGGTAAGAGTTCCACCGAGTTCATGACCACCTCTGTTGTCCTGATCATGAAGGTCTTCTCTGTCTGAGGACTCCGGGTAGTTGGTTTCTTTGGGGTCTACTCTAGAAACTGTAATTTCTTTCTGTAATATAAGAGCTCTAGTGGAGTGAGAAGATACTTCTTGGTACAATTTATCTTTATACTCACTAGAAGAGACACTCAGATCTTTGGTATCCTTAGTTTCAAAAGTAACAGAGAAATCTTGACAATAGTTGTCCTCCTGTTTGGAGGTTCCTTGGGAAGACTTGTCTGTTACTGAAGTTCTGGGTGTGTCAGCAACATGCTCTTTTCCAAAGGATTCCTGGTGGGGCAATCCTTCAGCTCTGGAGAGCACAGAAGAGAATGGCTCACTCTGAGCCCCAGCAGCAATTTCTTGAGATAAATTTTCTTCTGGTTTTAAAGTCAAACAGAGGCTTAAATCTTTAACTTCTTCACTGACTGCATTGGAGCTAAAGAATGTTAAGGCATCTTGATTTCTTGGAGAAATCCCTTCAGGCATCATTTGGGAAGAACAGTCTCCAGTGTTATAAGTAGTAGAAAATGCCAGCTCTCTCTCAGCTTCTTTCCCTTTTTCAGTTATGGTTATTTCCATGGGCTGACTCTCCCTATTGGAATCATTGTCACCGCTAGTTTCCTGATTCAACATTTTCTCTGAAAGACCAGTAGGTTTGCATGTTTTGGTACTTTCCTTTACATCCCTCTCCCTCTTCTTTCTCTTTCTTTTCTCCTTGGTACTCACTGGCTTCTGCATCAGCTGTTCACTTAGCAATTTGCTTGGAGTGTCACGATTTGACTCCTGTACTTCTGAAATTATTTCTCCTCGGTTTTCCCTTACTTCTTTAGAATCTAGACCTGATCTGGACTGTTGTATATAAGAAATAATTTCTGTTTGTGCCACTACTTTTTCCTGCGCTTCATTAATGTTTCTCCCCATGTTACTACTAGTGACATCTTCAGGTTTAAACTCACAGACTGCTGAGTGAGGTAGCATCACTGAAACACAGCCCAGTGACTGGCCTTTGTCACTAGGAATTAGGACACTAACAGATTCTCTAGCCTCTGGATCCTTGCCCTCCAATTCCGTCAATGAAATCCCCCTGCTCTTTTTTACCTGCTTTTCATCGGAGATTCTGGCTTTAACCTTTTCTTGTGCAGACTGACTGTCCATCTGAAATAACTTCTCCCTTTCACCTTCAGTGCAGTTCATCTCAGCAGTCTGATTATGCGTAGATAAACTTTCCTTTCCTAGAAATTCCTTCTTTAATTTACATACTTCAGTTCCATCTGACTTTTTAATCTGAGACCTGTGATCACAGGACTCTAAAGTATCTGCTTCAATCATGGCTGACAGTTCAGGGCTGATAAACTGCTTCTCAGTAGCTTCCTTTAAAGTAAGTCTCTGATTGTTAGATATGTCAACAATTCCGCCACTTAAAACCTGACGAGATGCAATAATTCTGACCATGTTTTCATCCACTAGTTTCTGTTCCAGAGCTAATGCCAATGTCAGTTTGCTTCCTGTGGTAATATCGATGATTCCACCAGTATTTGCCTGGGCTTCCAGAATCTTCAGCATCGATGCAAAGTCTACTTTTCCCAGCTGAGTTGCCTGAGCCAGTGTAAGAGCTTTGTCACTCACTTCATCTTTAATGTCTGAGAAGGGAATTACTTCTAGGTATCTCTGTCCAGATTCAGTATCAATCTTACATTTCTTTACTAATTCTGAATAGGGAACAATTCTGTAATTCTCAGGATCGACAACCCCCTGCATCATTCCTGAAGACAATGTGGCTTTATTAGCTAGCAGTCCTTCTTCCTTGGCTTCTGCCAAGGTCAATTTCTGGCCAGAAAGGAGATCCACAAAGCTGCCAGTCAAGGCCTGAATTTCCTGGATTTCTCTTTTTAAGTCTGGGGTTAAAAGATCTAATTTTATGGCTTCAGGGAGAGAAATCACTTCTTTTGTTTCAGGATGTAAAAACTGATGCAGGTTTAAGTTCTCAACTTTTTTGAGTTCTTTGGCTAAATCTTCATCAATAATACCATGCTTAGAAGCATAATCAACAGAAAGTCTCATCCCAGATACATGGTGAATGATACCGCCATCTAGCACCTGCTTAGACAACAACTGAATGGCCTCCTTTCTTTCCAAAAGTCCTCTGTCAATGGACTGTACAACTGTTAAAGGGGTTTTGCTCTCAGGGTCCACAATTCCAGTTGTTTCCATCTGCAAGCTAATTAACCTCTCCCGAACTATTTTGTCAGCATCTCTGCCTTTGGAAGCTTTCTCCAGATTTATGAGCTCTGTCTGGTCAGCACTATCTACCAAGCCAAGATTTGAGGCCAAAGTTACTGAAACCTTTTTGCCTCGTTTCAGGTCAACAATTCCACCAGTTACGACCTGTCCCTCTAAAATTCTGGTGGCTGTTTGTGTATGCAGAAGTCCAGCTGCAACCGCTTCCTTCACAGAGCAGAGGGTGTGGGTCCGGGGGTCTAGGACCCCACTGATGGCTCTGTCTGCCATGAGGACATTATTCAGTAACTTCTCATCCATCAAACCTTCATCGATGACTTCTTCGGTTGTCAAAAATTCACGGGTCTGAGAGTCAAAAAAGCCTTGAAACATGTTCAGCTTTGCGAGAAGCTTCACAGCAGTGTGACTGGGCACAATGCCTTGGGCTACTGCTTCATTTAGCAGCAGCTTTTGACCTGTTTGTTCGTGAAAGATGCCACCATCGAGTAACTGTTCAGATAATAAGTTTAAGGATGCTTCTTCAAGCAACTGTGAAGGGTGATCCTGTGGCAGGGGGGGTTCATTACCATCACCCTCTCCACCTGTCTCTCCTGACATCACCACACTGCCACCTGTAATGTGAAGTCCTTCTCCACTTTGTTTATGTTCACCGCTACCTGGAAATGCTTTACCCAAGGCCATCTTTTTGTCCAGAGAATGAGTATCTGTACCATTTTCAAACTTTAGTTCTGATTCTAGAGCTAGAGTTTTCTCCACCTGAAATTGTGATGTTTTGCTTTGGGGTTTTAAAAGAAGTCTCCCAGTTTCACCAGGAATACATTCAATCTCAAGCATGTGTTTCTGCTCTTCTTGACACAAAGTCTTTCTGAGAGTCTGCCACTCTTCCCTTGGTGTTTCCACAGGAAAAGAATCTCTGTCCACCACTGCGGTCATACCTTCCACTTTCTCAGGAGGTATTGTAAGGAGAAATTCTCTGCTGGTATCTTCTCTGGAAGATACACCTGTTTGCTCGTCCTTTTGGGCACCTAACAATTGCCTTTTTAACTCTGATTTGACTTTACTTTTCAACTTCAAAGTATCGACTTTTGGGCTTTTCACCTTTTGCTCCCCTACAAACAGGTCCTTTTCAGGTTTTTCTAAGGAGGGATCTTCTACAAAGACATTTTTGCCCTTTGCTTCCTTGCAGTTTGCCTCATTGGGGCACTTTTTGTTTTGAGAAGAAAGTTGGAGCTCCGGTGCCCTTGCAGTCAGCTCATCACGCAAAGATTCTGTCAGCGTCACATCCGTTGGTTCATGTAATTCCTCAGGAGTTTCTAGTTTTTGGTGCCCAGCTCCAAATACTGCTGGAGGACTTGCTTGCCATTCACCTAATGCTGCTAGGGTCTCTATCAGCTTGTTGTCTAGCAGAAGCAGCCTGTGTCCATTCTGCACATTAATGTAGCTGTGAGTCATGAGTTCAAACAACAGCTTTTCCCTATGACTTGGTAAGCCCTCTGCTTGGCCCTGGCTGCCCAGCAGACCTGCCATTCTGGGACTTATGTTCACTTTGCTTCGTTCTGCAGAGTCTGCTAATTGCATGTGGGGCATCACATCAGGTATACAAATTGACTTTAAGTTATTGACGAGATCTCTGTCTAAGATGCCATTTTCTATTGCTTCTTCCCAAGATTGAATCTCTGTAGTTGCCGGTAGAAACAGAGCCTTGATATGCTGTCGGCCACTAAGGATTTTATGAGCTAGTTCAGAAGACACAATACCTTGCTCCAGGGCACCTGTAATTGGCAGGATCTCTCCAGATTCTGGCCACAGAAAGCCCATGACTGACCAAAGGGACTCCAGAATCACTAGGGCAATCTTAGTAGCTACCAGATCTTTGCTTACTGCTTCATCTATTGTCAGTCTATGCCCAGTGACGGGGTCTATGATGCCTCCTGTCTGAAGCTGCCTTATGAGAATAGCACAAGCCATATCTTGGTCAATCAAATTATGTCTCACAGCCTCATCCACTGTAAGTCTGTGTCCTGTTCTTGGATCCACTATGCCACCAGCAAAAAGCTGAGCTTCCAGCAGTCGGACAGTGACCTGCCTATCGATAAGCCCTTCCTGAACTGCACGGAAAATGCTAACCTTCCGGCCTGATTTCAGGCTTACCATTCCCCCTGCCAGTTGCTTGACAGGCAGCAATTTCAACCCTGATTCTTGGTGGACAATGCATCTCTGCATCAGATCCAACAAACTGATTTTCTCAGCTGTGTTGGGATCTATTAAATTCTTGGATGATCTCAGGTGAGACTCAAACACTGAATGAAACTGGGCAGAAATGAGGCCTTTCTGGAAAGCCTCTTCTAGGTTAACACAGTTCTCATTAGAGAGGAGACTGAAACCTCCAGTTGCCAGGTGAGCTTCTAAGATCTTCAGTCCAACTCTCTCACTGATTATTTTCTTTTCAATTGCTTCCACCACAGAAAGAGGACCTGTGTTCCCAGTGAGCCTGCTTACTAAGGACAGGGCATCCTGTGGCTCTTGGAGCTGCTGGTACATCTGGGGGCTAATGAGGTTTCTAGCTAGGCCCTCTTCCAAAGAGAGGTTTTCTCTGGTCTCAGGGGCAATGAGGCCACATGTGATAAACTGAGATTCCAGGAGCACACAGCCTGTGTCTTGGTCAATAAGGCCCTTTTGCATGGCTCTGAAGATGGGAAATATCTCCACTGTGCCTAGGTCAATCACCCCAGCAACTGCTCTGCAATCCTAAAAGAAAAAAAGAAAAAAAAAAAATCAGAGAAGCAGAACTACAGAAAAGAGCCAAAGACCTATAATCTGTCAAAATCTGGCCATAGAAGAACCCAGCCTCAATGAGTGCCCACATGTAGGAGACATTCTGAAGCCTGGCAGTATTAATGCTAAAAAAGAACTTTTCTACACTACAGAACATTTAACATGGCCAGAAGTTCACTGATTACTTGAGGGATGGTTGCATTAAGCATATCTAAGGTGGTAAGCTCTATAAAGTAGCAAGCAGTGAAAGTGAGAGGAAAGCTATTTCTAAGGCTAATTTTCCACAAAAGTTCTTACAGACACATACCAGTTCCCCAATAGTGAGAAATCAACCCTTTGAGGCAACTTCTCAGTGCTGCCATGCAGAGGACTTCCCAGGTAGTGCATCACTGCTGATGAGGGTAGCAGAACAGGCCCACAGGTGCAGGAGACTGCCTGAGGCGTCAAGCCACATGGCAGTGGTGAACCCCATAAATGGGGCTGTGAAGACTACTCAAGCTGCTGCTTACACCTGGGGCAATCACTCTCAGTGGTCAAAGCTAACATCTCCCAAAAGCTGGTTTAAATTATTCCTGGGCATTGCAAGTTGAAAGTCAAGAAAGGAAGAGACTGGGGTCTCTTGCTCTGGACCCACCAACTAATTTTCTTTGGGGTCAGACCAGTACAACCACGATAATTATAGCTACCACTCGTAGAAGACTTAATTATTTACTGAGGGCTTAATATAGTCACTGAGCACTGATATTCAATCCTCAGAATGATCCCATGACAGCAATTATTTTCATCTTTAGTTGCATGGAGGAAAATGAGGCCCAAGAGAGGTGAAGTAATTTTTCCAGGATGACAAGGGAGGTCTGACTGTAAATCTGGTGCTACTGCACTGCCTCCCCAGGCAGAGCTGCAAGAGCCTCACGGACAAAGACAGCAGAGTTGTAGTGAGTAGTTCTGAGTAGGAGTGAGGGCCTCCAGTCAGCGAATGAGGCAAAGCTTATTATGCACATTGTCAAAATTACTTTTGCAAAAACAGAAAAAATTCTAAAGCAGCTCCTAAAGAATTCCCATTTTGAAGCCTCATGTCACAGAATGACGTCTTCAGAGGTTAATGACCCAGAGCCCTAACACTCAGCACACTGCATCACTAGATTAGTCTCCAGCTCTTCTTGTTCCCTTTCATTATCTTCACCCTCTACAGATGGTTTTATCCATCCCTCTGGACCTTTACTTAACTCTTTAACTTATCCAAGGAGCACCTTCCTGCCTGTTAAATAATGCATTTCATTCCTACTTCAGGAAGAAGTACGTACTATAACAACGGGCACTTTGCCCATGCAGTGTCCATAAATATTTGATGAGTAAGTGGATTACCATTAAGGCACCCTGAAAGTCATTAACTGCTTTCTCCCCAGATTTTAGAAACACGCCCCGAGGAGCTTGAGCCGGTAGCTAGGATGCATGGGAGATGCAGTGGGCGGCGGTGAGGCCGGCCTGCCTCACACACCGTCTCTGTGTGTGCTCAGACAGCAAGAGATCGGATAGAAACCCCCACACTATTTACAATACATTTGGTATTGTCCACCTACCCCTCCCCCCTCAAGTTTGCTTTCTGACCTAGAGCGAGACTTTGTCCCCTTACAAAATCCACGTAGAGACTATTCAGAAACAGAAAATATGAGTAAGGAAAACCTTCTTTTGGGAACTCTGGACATCTTTTGTGAGACTCCTGGTCTCAGAAATACCGACACTGAGGAAAGGCCTGGGGTCTAGCCAAAGAGGAAAACCACATTGTTCCTTCTGACACCTCTGAACTGAGGACAGGCAGGAAGCTGGGAAGTAATCCAGACAAATCCATCTCAGTCCCATCGAACATGGGCTGTCTGACCTACACAAACGGAGACAGGGAGGGGACGAGAAGACATAAAAGGCGTCTACTTACCGGCTCGCGGCGCGCCTCGGCAGAGAAGAGACAGAGCCTTACGGAGCAGCGCAGCCGCACCGCACACAGTGTAAGCTTGGTGTTAGCGTCCAGCATGCGACTTTGTTTTTTGCAAAAAAGAACCCCAAACAGGTCGTCCTCTTTTCCCTTTGTGCATTTGTGCTTAAACTCCAAAGGGTTAGTGAAACTTGTAAGCAAGGATGTCAGTTAATCAGAACAATACTTCACATGAAACACACAAACGGTGCAGGGACACATCATGCTCAATGAGTGTGCTCAGCGGCTCATCTGTCTTTTTTTCCTTTTCTCCCCCTTTTTAACCTTTCCAATGAGAACTGGATGTTCTCAGCAAGCAATTGTTAAAACTTTTCACATACTCCCTTATATGGTGAAGCAACACGCCACTGGCCGTGGGTTACCTTACACAGAGAGACTGCGACACCAGCACGTTCTTTTGCTCTGTCTTGTGGTTGTTACAACTCTAGCTCCTGCTGCTTAAAGTTCATATCCAGGGCCAGAGTCAACCTATATTTCATCTGAGTGTCATTTTGAGAATCATCTTGACCAAATCTGATTGTCACATGAGCTTAAATTTTGGTCTGCTCCACATAAGATGGCCATTGCTTCACAACATAGGAAATAAGCAGGCAAACACAGATATATCCCGGAGACACATGGATATGATATGATACGTTCACACACACACACACACGCACAAATATCTAGGAAGAGCTTAGAACAATCAGCAGGAACTTGAACAACTTCTGAATGGTCAGGAGATGAACACGGGTGGGAACTAATACAGACGCCACATGACGGGTGACCATGGTGAGGGGAGCCAGCGTCTTAGTCAGTACAGCTAATCCACAGTTTGCTTTGAAAATTAACATTTCTCTCTCTCTCTCTTTTTTAGTATTTATGGAAAAAAAAAGTATGGAAAGAAAAGGCTCATGCTTTTTCTTCCCAATATTCAGAAAATTTGGCTGTCAACTTTGGAATGGCAATGCCACAAAGGGGTACTCTTACTGTCCAGTGGCCAGCAATAACACAGAATTTATGTTCTTCTTGACGGTTACGTGTCACAGAAGGCAGGTAACAAGGGCAGTGGGCCAGGTCTCTGGGGGTAGCTGTACGTGCCTTCTAGGGCTTTTCACTGACCAACACATCGTGGGCCCCCAGGCAAGAAACACAAGACAAATGGTTGCTAAGGTGAAGTTAAAACTTAAGTCACAGTGGTCATGGAGCTAGTGGTCGTGACTCTCAATCGCAAAGCTGCTTTCATGCCAGGTGAAAGCAGCCTCCCGACACCTGGAGAGCAAAGCTAAAAGTACCTTTTGTTCTGTCTGTTGAGCTAACTGGCTCTGGAGTTGTTGAAGCTGGTTTGCTGAACCATCACAAAGGTCATGGTAAGTTTTATTCAGGGCATCCAACTGCTCAGATATCTGTTCCTTCTCTTTCTCGGAAAGCCTGAAAGATGAAGCATTAAAGCTGATAAAAACAAGCATCCCCAAACTCTCCTCTATTGCTTCAAATCATGACTTCTCCACCTTGCATGGTGGATTCTTCTGTCATTGTGAACTCTCTGGCATCTAGCTCAGAGTCCCTCTAGCTACATCGGGTCACGTGATGTCGATGATATTACCAATTGTCTCACGTTACGCTCTATGCTTATAGTTCCGTAACCTCAACCCATATCCCTTCTGCACCACGTCAGCCCCACCCACATGTGGCAAACTAGTACCCTCTATCATCTAAACATTTAAACTTCAAGAATCCACTATTTGGTTGTAACTTCTGATGATAACCCTGCCTTTCCCATTTCCTACATCTATTTCCTTTTTTAACTGAAATACTCTAAACATGCAAAAGAGGATACACTCTCACTTATCCACTACCCATCTGTCCAGTCCTCGCCAAATTTTAGTAATTTGCAAGATTTGCTTTAGATACTCTTTTTAGAAATAACCTAAGTTTAGCGTGTATTTGTGACTAACCCCATTCTCTGTATCTCCTAGAAGTAATTGCCATCTTGAAATCTTGCAATTTGCCTCTCATTCCACATAATGTTTTGGGAATGAGTCCTACGACTCGCGTTTTAACAGCCCTATACCTTCCTGAGGTTTCTGGGGGATTCCTTGACTCCTGAGGGTCACTTCAGAGCCCAGACCCCCATGGCCCATCATTCTAGTCATTTACTAGTCTCTTGCATGCTCTCCTCACTAATCCAACAAAACCCCAGCCCCAGGTCACTCACCCCCCGGATGGCTCACTCTCAGGAAGGCTGCCAGGTGTAGCCACGCTGAGAGGAGGGGAGGGAAGGCACCACACGCTGAGAGGAGGTAGGGAAGGCACCCCACGCTGAGAGGAGGGAGGGAAGGCACCCCACAGCCACTAGGAACAACACCATGGTTTGCTACCGTCTAGTGAACTCTGATGCTTCATTGCAATTACCGTGGCAACTGGCAGGCAATCCTCTTGTCGCCCTCAGCACTTCTCTAATTCACTCTGCCTATTTCAAAAATGAAAATATAATCCACCAGGCACTAATTTGCTTACTGTCTGGCTTCCCTCCTAGAATAAATACCTGCATCCATACGTTTCCCTCAAATCTCAGAGGAAAAGCACTGCTAGCTCCAGCTGAAGGCTGTGCTTTCTCTACAAAATCAGCTCCATCCTCCCCACATCCTTGGGGCCACCTCTTATAGGTACTTCAATCTCGTTCTGCCTTCTGGTCCTTGACAGTCTAACCAGAAAGTTACAACTGGCCAAATTTGACAGACACCTCTCAGTCTTAACCCTTTTGCAACGTCTGACATTTCCTTCTTTGTGAGCTCTGTTCTCTCCTGGCTTTTGAGGTTTCAGTTCTAATTTTCCTTTTACTCCTCTAGAGCTTCCTTTGCAGGCTGAGAGCACTGAGTAGCCCAGCAAGCTAATCCACTCTTATGGCTTCTACTATGCTGGTGATTCACTATTCCATCACTTTAGGTTTCTCTCGTGGCTTCTAAAATTTACACCTACAGCTGCCCGCTGGGCGCCTCCGTAAGAACCACGACAGGCCAGCGTTCCCACCACACACGCCGCACCCCCTTCTCATGTCCTGTGGGCACTCCCATTCCAGTGTCTGAAGTGGAAGCTGAAGTCTTCTACCTCGATGTACTACTCCTGCATTGATGCAGAGCCACTGGCTTTGCCAGAATCCTGGGAGTTGTAGCTGATTAATTTCTTTTTCCTGCCAAACCTTGCAATGTCATCACCTTTGTATCTTTTTGTCTCTGCCATCCCCTGTTATCTCTTGCCTGTACTATCAGAACAGCTTCTTACCTGGTCTCTCAGCCTCCACTCTTGTCCCATGTTAACTTATTTTCTGTAAAACATTTCTAGAAGTCTATTCATGTTTAAAATCCTTCCCAACACCCAACAAGGTAAAATGCCAACTCTTCAGCACCTTCTACAAGACTCTTTATAAACTTGCTGCCCTGAAACATCTGCCTCAATACTCTACATGATGCTATGCTCTAGCCAGGTACATCAAATCCTCTGGTGTTAGTACTCACTTATGACCATGCTTGGCCAAGAAGATCTGTGAGGTTTTAATAGCCTCAGAGACTTGCTCTCTCTTGGTGGTCAGCTCCTCTGCCAGAACCTAGTAGAAATAAGGAGAAAAGGTTCAGAATCCAAAAATAAGATATTTCAAATAAAATAAAATAAAATAAAATAAAATAAAATAAAATAAAATAAAAAGTATTTAAAATACTTTTAAAAAATCCTACAGAAAACCCTCTTAGGCCATATTAGTATTACCAACAAACTACATACATATGATTCATTTAAAAAAGAAAAGTACAAATAAGATGACTTACATTTAAGATCTGGAAGTTAACTTTTACTGAGATAAGAACTGCATGGCCCATGTGACTTGCATTATTCCACCAAACACATTATCACATACTATTCTATCCAGAAAGACACAGCCAGACCTTCTACTCACCTGCTGATCTGAAATAGCTTTCTCGATGTCTGTTGAATCTTTGGTCTGGGATGAGGTAGCTTTGCTTTGGGTATTCTTTGCTAGGGTAGAAACCCAGCCCAAAAGTTCTTTAACCTTCTCCACATGCTCCTGTTTTTCTTCTTCTACCACTTTCTAGAGTAGGAAATAGAAAATAAATATTTTGGGCATTATCTTATTAGACTGACCTGACATCAGATTTTTTAAAATATATGTGAGAAGATGCCTACTCAGTGGGTACTAGTATAATCCCAACATAAACATAATCTACCCAGTTTATGGCCCTGCTCACAGGTGCCTAACTGTGTGATAATAATAGCTAAATTCATTCTCTCTAAGTGAGCCTTTTCCTAAAATGCAGTGTTTTCTGCATAATGGACACACAATTTCTTGATCTAAAAGCCCATCATAAGTGAAATCACGCAAGTCCGTGATTTGATCCCTTGACAAAAATTCCATGACCAGGGTGTGGAGAAACCTAACCCAGTGTTCGCTGAGGCACAAGGTTTCAGAAGTTGAGCTCGCAGCGTTCACGGCAACTTCACACAGCATGACTACTGCAAACTGTGAAAGCTGACTGTGCATGATCAGTTTTGCGAGGTTTAGCCCTGGGTTCTAGATGCCATCAGACCTGGGACCCAGCTGTCCTCACCTCCTCCTCCTCCAGCCGCCGGAGTGCATCGCTGATGTATTTCACATGCTGAGTTGTCAGGGTCACCAAGGCCGTGTAGCGAGTCCTCAGGTCCATGAACTATGGATTAAAAAAGGTAATTTAGATCAATTACCTGACATGAAAGTCAATTTAAATAGTTGAGACTAAAAGAAAGTTCACAAAGTCACAAGCACAACAGGAAAGTTGAGCCCCAAGTCACTGTATGGCCAGACGCAGGTGCCCTACGCGGAGGACAGGGCGTGTGCCCACCCCGCGCTCTCACCTCTTGTGTGATGGCGTCGGAAGAAGAGAGCATGCGGCGGCGCTTCCCCGGGGACTTCTGCTGTGATTCCACAAAGGCCTTATAGGTCATCAGCTGCAATTCATAGTCCTAGGGAGAGAAGAAATCTCATTTATTAATGGCCCGTGAGAAATGACTGAAAATGGGAGAAAACTTCATTACACATGAACATTATAGAAGCTTCACACCCAGTGTCCCTGAGTAACGTCCCTCTGTGCTCAGCCACCGCCTGTAACGACCGACTGTGGCTGCCTTCACAGCGGAGGCGGAGCTGAACAGCTGTGACAGAAACAGCATGGCCTGTAGTTTTCTACCTGGCCCTTTCCAGGACAAGTTCACAGCTTATAGTAGTCTGTGTGAGCACCACATCTCCTACGACAGGGAAATGCTGTAGTTCTACTGTGTGACAGGTGTGGGCTGTGAAGCCCAGTATGAGACAGGTAAGAAGGTAAGAAGTATATCAGAGGCTAAAAACCAAACGTTCTGTTTTTGACACAGAGGCCCACGGATCATTCGAAAGGCGTTTCCTCAAATCACTGCTGCTGTCTGGTACCACTCTGTGCATCCCTAAACGTGGGGCCATAAGAAGCACACATCTGTATTAACTGAGTGAGGTCACCCTCTAGCAAAAGAGCTTTCCTACAGTGAAAAGGCAGATTTTTTTCCTAAGCTGGAGATCATTTATGTTCCTTTTGGGATATGGTGGAGTTACCTTTACAATAGTGGAGTACTGCTGGGAATATTTTTGACACTGGTCCAGTTTTGTCTGATTTCTCTCAATTTCTGCAAACAGATCCTAAGAACCAACATATCACAACAACATTGACATTATCATCACAGAAATAACAGAGCTCTTATTAGATTCTATGACAGGGTTTCAAACCTTAGTAGTCTCATAACCATCTGGAAGTCTGGATGGAACAGGAGTTGCGGCCCTACCTCCAGAGCTCCTGTCTCAGTAGGTTTGGGTTTGGGTCTGAGGACCCAGATGTCAACACATTTCCAGTGATGATTATACTGCTAGCGTGGGGTCCATTCTGTGAAAGTCACTTATCTAAGTACTTTATATGTATCAGTTAATTTAATCCTAAAAACAGTGACCTTGGGTGAGACAGGTTGAACAAATAATGAACTATATCTATTTTACTGATAAAGAAGTAGAAAACTGAGGTCATGTCAGTTTCTAAAGTTCTCACCATAAGTGAGCAAGCCAGGACTGGAATAGAGGCAATCTAATTCCAGACTTCATACTCTTAATCACAAAATGACGAATTTTTTAATTGATGAAATGAAAAGCACACGCCAAAACACCAAATAAAAGCTGTTTTGAGTGAAGTTATTTTCTATCACTAGCAACTTTCTCTGAATTTTCACTCCTCCATATTCTAATCATAGTAAAATAAAATGTAACATCAGAAACAAAATAAAGCACAATCATTTTAAATAGTCCATCTCGTGACTTCAATACACAGTCACAGAAACTCAGCATGAGAAAACATCCTTCAGGCATCTGGCTAATTTGGCTAATCTGGCTAATCTGGCTAAAAGCAACCCCCCTTTCCAGGAAAGAGGGCTTGGAATGTCTAGCCATTTGGGAGAATTGAAGAGCCAGAATATCATCTCTTCAGATGACTAGCTGCCCTCGAAATCCACGGTGCACTGCCGTACCCACCGTCTGCTGGCTGAGCTGCTCGGACAGCACTCTGCTGTCCTCTGCTTGGCCCGGCTTCATCATCTCCTGCTGCGCAGTGGTTTCTTCAATCCACTTGATGAGCGTTCCGTGGCAGGCTCGGTAATCTCCTAGAACTTCCTGGATACTTTCTAACTCAGATTGGCTGGAGGTGCAAAGGAAAATGGCTATCAGGCATCTTTGTATGGATTTAAGAAAGTGGGTCAATTCCCTCTGTAACTTATGGCTCCACTTGGGCTTGATTACAGGTTATTTGGGGGAAAGAGCAACGCCACACGGAATGGAGTAAACTATATACGTAGCCAGTGTCCCACTGGGTGAAGACCTGAGTTGAAACCAGTTGTGCTCTGCCCTGGAAGCTGCTTCGTGGCCTGGTATCCTGTGATAATCCCTGTCAATGTTCCACAAGGATCTCGAGGACAGCTGGGCTTGCCAACAAGGCTGTACTGGTGGTGCACTCCTGTCCCCCAATGGCAGAGAGCAGTCAGGGTACCACAGCCATGATTCATTCACAAATCACTAACTTCTTGGGGAGGCGAGAAGTGGGAATGAGGAGGGTGGGGAAAAAAAAAGCTTTGTACTGATATCTTCAATAACAGTTTTTTAAACCACTTCTGTTAGTTTGACCAGCCTGGCATAGTAACTGAAGTATAGAGAATAGATCCAAAATTACAAGAGTTGTTGTAATCCCTTTTCCTAGTCCTTTGCTACCTAGTCTTGCCTCACAAAGGCATTTCCTGCTTTCCCATTCAAAGCAGCCCCAGAAGCAGGATCCCAAGCAACAGAGCTAGAAACCACTGAAAACAGCAAATGAAAGTGGAAGCAATACTGCAAAGCGTCATCATGAAGAATGGCTCACATTCTGATTCAGAGCTGTTAAAGCAAGATGAGACCCAGTTCTCCCTCAAAGATCCCAGGTGCCCTTTCCTGTGTGTATTCCAAGAGATCACTGCCATCAGGCTGAAGTACATGAGCCCTGGCACACAGGAGCGGCTTTGCTAAGAGGACATCTCTGCTGACCCAAAATCTAGTTTCGGGTCTGCTTTGGGGTTGGAGGGCCCATGTTGCTTATCTTCCCCAAGATGTGTACTGTCATTTAATTTCTATCCCTCTCTATCAAGTCCCATTTTTATATAAGAATAGAGATCCAACTCTTATTTTGGTTTAAAACCTTGTCCCTGGAACCTAGTAAGAGAAAAGGGCAGAACCACTGCTCACCGGGTTTCAAGCTGGGCCATGACCCGGTGCCAACGCTCCTGTAGCTGGGAGCCTTTCTCCTGAAAGCGCTCCAAATCCAGGTTCCGCTCTGGGATCAGCCGGCTCAGCTGGTCTGCCACTACCTTGGCCTTGGCAAGCTCCTCGTCCAAGACCGAGAACACCAAATTCTTGTCTTTCACATCATGAAGCCAATGCTGTAAAAAATACAAGCACAGCAACCGGTTAAACATATTCCACTAGCTCAAACTAAGGCAGAAAATGAGATGATTACAGCTGGCTCCACATTGTTTCCATGGTTCAGAAGCCTGTGCCTGTGCCAGAAATGCCTCCACTTGCTCGTGCACAAGGAGCCAGGACAGTGCGCTTAGAGCACTGTGACAAGTGTGTTGACGCCTGGCCCCGCAGCTGGCGAGCATGACGCCAAGGTCAGTTGCTTAGCCACTCTCAGTCTGTAACAGCAGTAGATCCTTTCTATATCCACCTAACAGAGTTTCTTGTGAGAACCAAATACTATAATATCGCTAAGTGATTAATAAACTTACAGTATAACTGCTAACTACAGCCAAGTAGGCCACAATTTAATAGAGAAAAGGGAGAATAGTAGTGTTTTCTCTCTCCTTTCTTAATATTTCTCAATCTGTTCTTTGACTTCATGTTGAAATATATTAAATATGCTATTCCCCCGGGTTCAAATGCAAACTTAAAGTGGTATCCTATCATCCCAAATTGCAGTGCTTTGCTGACCCAAGGCGATGGATACGTTAAGGCAGCCTCCTAAAAATCTTGGCACAACCAACCAACCCGTAATGTCGACCGGTGGGACTCCAGAGCCACGAGATCCGCTGGCACTGCTTCTTCCTGACTCAGCTTGATTTCATAACCTTTCACCAAGAGCTCAGCATCCTGGATGCTACGCACTATAACATCAATCGTCTTCAGCCTGTGAGGATAAAATTGCCTTCATTAGCATCTACATTTTTAGAGCTGGGCTGCACACCTGCTGCAGGCTAGGTGGTTCACCAAACCTGAGGGCCCAAATCAATCTCACACTACTAGAGGATGGCAGGGATTCCTGAAAACAACACAGCACGATATGTGCTGCCAGTTCAAATCAATTCAAATCCAAGTGCGAGGCACTGGGGCCCAGAGGTGTGATGAACTAATGGGAGAAAAGACATGAGGCCAGAAATGCACTGTCAAGAGTCTAAGATCTGTTACTTCTCAAGGTGATGGGTGGGTTGAAGGAAGACCTTTAAGAAGACCTTTAAGGGCCAACATTTAGTTTGGCTGAAAACTTTTTATTCCTTAGTGTCCCTTCCTCTCTCCCCACCTCCACCTCAGAGATATCTAATCAGACACAAACGAAGTGTAAAAATCATCACCATGCTGTTAATAATCTCCCCATCTATGCTGACATTCGGTCATTGCAGCCCAAATAAACTAGCTCCATGTTACATGGAACTAAAATCAAGATCTTGTTATGTGTTCTTCAAGATCTTTAGTCTCTCTGGATTGTTATGAAACAATTCAGACACTTTGCTTTCTCCTCCCAGTGGAGAACCTTGCCCTTTGGACACACACCCTCACTTACTTATTCAGGTAGACAGTGGAAAGACTGTAAACACAGTCCATCTTCTCCACCAGCAGACTGAGCTCTGAACGCAGAGCTGGTACACTCGAACCAGATGGGGACTGATGGAGAAAGCTGTTGCATTTCACAGAAACGGCATCCAAGTCTGACCTCAGCTGCTGTAAATCCTCCTGGGTGTGCTGTTGGGAACAAGGCACACAACAAAGATGGCGACAGAACTGAACAAAGAAGTTCCTGTTTGCAAGAGCAAAATGTCGAAAACCACCAACGTACGCACAAATAGGAGGAGACTGGGTGAATAAACTCTGACTGGGCACTGAAGGGACAGCAGGAATCACACACAGTCTCTGAACAGAGCATGTGCACAGGAGACAGACCTCCAGGCTAAGACAGAAAGTCGTAGTATGAGTAATTGCTGCATTCCCGGTTTGTTTCTGTGGTAACATGCATGTAGCATGTAGTACTATGTTAGCAAGTTCTGAAACTACTACATGTACCTGCTAGAACTGAGCAATAAGTTAATTTTATTGTAAACATTGTGGTAAGAGCAGTTTGAAGCTGCTCCCAATGGCTAAATATGGGAAATTTTGAACATCAAAACAAAGACAGTAGCAACTGAATAAGAGTCTATAAAAAGAAGAATGGAGGATAAGAGGAAAACTATTTACTTTTAAGAGAATGGAAATTTTCTATCTAAAAATGACAGATTTGGAAAAATTATACCTTGGCAAGCCATAATAATAATGAATTCAGTCAAAAAAACAATAGAGGCTAAAACTAGTTGGCAGAAAGTCTGCTGTAAAACAGTGTATCTTCCCACAAAACACTTAGTAATTGCAAAGGAGAAAATAGCAACAAGTGATCAAAGTGGTCTGCAGCAACCAGACAAATCAATGTGTCAAGCCTTCTGCTCTGCTGTACCAAGGACACAGTATGACTTCAGTGGCATTCCTGCCCAAAATGTGTGTCCATATCTTATCACAAGAAGCCTTGGATAAACACAAATAGACAGTCTACAAGACAAATGGCCTGCACTTTTTAAATATGGTAGGGCCAAGAAAGATGATGAAAAATCAAGAAGCTGTCAGGTTAAAGGAACTTAAAGAGACATAGCAACTAAGTGCCACTGTGATAATGGATTGAATCGGTGTCAAAAATATTCTTTGGGGGCCATTATTAGGTGAACTGATAACATTTTAATGAGGTCTTTGATAACTATATCATATTAATGCTCACTTTGTGATTTAATTCATTGGTCTATGGTCATGTAAAGGATAACCATTTTTTGGAAATGGCTGGCATGTATTCTCAAGAAGGAAAAAATTATCATGTACACATATCCAGCAGAAAGTGATGAAACAAATGCAGAAAAATGTTAACATTTGAGGATGCTCCCTGGTGGCACAACAAGTTAAAGCGCAGCACTGCAAGCTGGCTGCAGGTGCTCCAGTGCAAGTTCAATCCCTGGCTCCACTGGTGACCCACCTGATGCAGCAGACCTCTCCTTACATGCCTGCTGCTCCCCTCATTAGTGTATTTCATTGATCAGCCTGTTCTGCCCACCACTCTGTCTCTGGTGAATCTTCTCACCACCCCTGTACCTCAGGCTTGTATCCCAGTTCTGCATACATAAATAAATAAGTTTGTTTTTAAAAAAAGTTAACATTTGGGGAATCTAGGTAAAGGCTACCTTTGAATAAAAACTCTTCTGTATACAGAAACTATTTCAAAATAAAAAGCTTTCAAAACCTTAAAATTTTTAGCAACAAGGTATTTACCTTTATTTCTTAGTTTGTTTTATTTTGCATGGAAAAACAGATTTTGGATGACTCCAAAGAAGTAAAAAAAGCTTCAAGTTGGCAATTACAGATAAGATATACCTCAAGCCAGCATATTAGATCTTTCCCCACCACTGAGGGAGCTCTCTTGTCCTCATCACCAGGCTTAGAAATAACTGAGGGAGGTGAAAAAATTATTCCTTCTCATTACCATTCCTTTCTAGTTCCTTTAAGTTCACCAATCAACTCTAACAATCTTCACAGAGCTCTTTTACACCATCCCAAGTAGAAATGTTCTAGTAACACATGAAGTTCCTACAGTAATAGCTGCTTTGAAATCTGGAAATACAACAGGTACTATCTATGGCACCTTATACTGAGTTTTCTCACTGGGACTTCAATCTTTTCAACTACATTATAATCAAAAGCAAGGACTCAGGCTTAACTTTCTTTTGTAGCCTATGAGCACTTAATAAAGCAATTAATAATCACTGCTTTTAGTTCAAGAACATGATCCCACATTTTTCCAGCTTGTACTTTTCCAGCATTGTTCATTGTATGTACTCATCCCTTAATTTTCAAAACAATTCTGTGACTCACATCACAACTTTATAAGAGAGGAAACGAAAACTGAAAGTCACAGAAAGAGTGTACAACAGAGTCCACAGTGGAGCTGGGTCTACTTATTTTTCTGAATCCTGAGACTAATGGTAACATGCCACAGAAAATAACATATACACATAACAGAGAGCAGCATCTCTACTAAGCAGTCTTGAAATGTGCAGACCAAATTCAGCGTTTGGTCTGTTTGTCCCCCCAACCATATAGGAGACTCATCAACTTCCAGCAGTATGCTAGGAGAAGAGTTAATGTCTTCTCCATTTACAGGATTCAGGGAAGAACGCTCCAGTAGGAATGCCATGAATTTATTACCTTATTCCTTAGCATCCATACGCTCTCGCTATCCAATTTAGTTTCCGCAAATATTTACTCTGCAACCAGCACCCACCTTGCTCCCCAGGCTTACCTCTTGCTCTGCAATCCTCAGTGCACTGTCCTGCCGAGCATCCTGGTCAGTCCTAGAACTGGCTGTGGACTGAATTCGTTTGACCAGCCTCTGCTCACATTCCTCCAGGCGCAGCCGGATGTTCTTTAGCTCTGAAATGTACAGCTTGGCCACAGTTTCTTCTTTATCCTCTGTGGATGCACAAACACAGTAGACCATAAAGCATAACAACAAAACCCAGCAAATGTGGGAACAAGAGTTTCAACTTCAGACAGTGTTCCAGACTGGTTCTACAGACCTGAGAGCCCATGACTGGAAACCCTGACATTAAATGGGGAATTTATTGCCTGACTCCAAATTCTCTGCATTATATACTGATCTTTAGGGACCCAAGCAAGTTATTTCCACATGAAAATGGGATCTGTTGACTAGCAAAATTGACCAAAATATGGTCTCTTTATCCAGAATATGACTTTGAGAATTCATCTCAATACATCTTTGCCTCGCTCAAGTTTTTAGCAATTCAAATGGTAAAGAGCAATTCACCACTTTAATTTAAAAGAAGAGTCTAGGAACACCCTTCTGAGTTCTTGTTCCTTCAGTTCTCTCCGTTTTCCCTAGGCACACACCATTCTCCATGGACTTCATCAGGTGCTGGAAGTGGGTTTTACAAGCCTCCACCTCCTCTTCCAAGCGCAGTCGGTCAGTGACTGAGAAGAGCCCGGAGTCACGGCTGTCCTGCAGAAAGTCTTCATAGTGGGCCTGGAGGTTCTTCATAACTTGGTGGCACTCTTCTGGTGCTGAGGACCGAAGCTAGAGAGAGAATTTTCAGTAGAAATTTCAGTAGAATAGGAAATACAGTAACTTCTTCTCCTTTTTATTGAGAGTGAACATGTATACCAAACAGTGCATAACACCAACTAGAAACGTGGATTTTTAGTAAGTTGAACTTGTCCATGCAAACAGCATCAGATCAAGAACCAGAACATACTAGAGCCCCAAAAGCACCTTCTGTGCCTTCTTGGACATAATTCTTCGTAATGGTTGAGTCGCTTGCATTCTGTATGTAAGAGATGCTTATCCTGAACAGTGATAAGCATCCCTCTGCCAAGAAAGCCAAGCATGTTATCTATGTTCATCAGGAATTTCCTTAACAATTCAGGCTACTATTTCTAGTTTCTAAAGCCCTCAGGCTCCTAACCCTGAAACTGGTCACACTAGTGGGAAAAAGTTCTTCCTGAAAGAAGTCTGCCAGTAAGATGTGAGCCTGGAGTTAAGTTTTCACAATTACCTTGTCCAGGTTCCAGGTCTTTACAAGGTCAAGGTCCTTCCTCAAATAATTCCAGGAGATAAGGCTTTTGGTATTAATGTGTAGCTGATGCCAAAGGGCCATCACTTTCTGGTAAGACTGTTCCACCCTAGAAACAAAGAGAACCTGGTTTCAGTTTTTTTATAAGACCTGGAGATCCACGTTAACAGACCTCAAAGGTAAAAAATGTGATTGCCTTAGTAGAGCAAGCTTATATGCTGAGCAGAGAAAGGCAACAAGTCATATATTAACACTACATAAATTTCTAGAACTCAGTTATAGATCTTCAAACAATTGCTTCAGTATTATGCAAATCATGTCAGCATAACTCGGCAATCCTATAAATGTTACCTGAATATAATATGAGTATATTCAGGTATACATGAGAGGGGCAAATTCCCAGCAAAAGTAAAAACAGAATATAGTGGGGATAAAGTAACTCCATTTGGAATTGCTGAAAAACTATAATATCAACACCTGATTTGCTGTGTTCTACATAGGAAAGGAACTGAAATTGAAGGCGTAAGAGCATTTTATTCCTTAATTCAATCTCAACCTCTTATTAAGAGTTACAAACTCACAGATACAGAGACATATTCAACACACTCATTATCTTGAATTTCAAGCTGAAAAACTCAAGATATAAAGAATTAGATGGGAAACTAGTAGCCAGGACCTCAGTCAAATAAGACATTAAACCCTCTCCAAAAATCCCACTAAAAATTTCAGTAAAGTTGAAATTAAAAGTTGGGAATAGCTGGCTCTGGAAAGTACAACTCTAGGTTGAAGAAGGTAACTGCTAGTTTTTACTATAAGCTTTGTGGTAAAATAAGTTTAGCATAAAAACATGCACATGTTACTTTAATAAAGTACAAGTTGAAGAAAATTAAATGTCACGGCAAAAATCCATCATGTGAGAGTGAACTCTTTATAATCAAAAATAACCACTGAACTATCTTCACTGAACATAGCATTTAGCCTAAAAGGAGGACTTTCCCAAAATAAACTTGCGGTCACAGCACAGAGCCCTCCCTCCGTCCGTCCGTCCGTCCGTCCGTCCGTCCGTCCGCCCGCCCGGCGGAGGAACAGAGGTGGCAGCTCAGAGTGGGGCTGAGCGAAGGTACCTGCTGGCCATCTCAGTGGCGTCCTTATTAGGTGGGGGGATGAGAAAGCAGACCGACGGCACCATCGCCTCATTTCCTGTGGGGCTGATCACTTTCCATTTGGTCCTCTGTGAATTATCTTCAAGCACACACTCGTCATTCTTGCAAATGGTGATCTGAAAAGACAAATTCACAAGTCACTGCCAGCGGATAAACCATCCTTACCTGGTGCCTGTTCCCAACGCTACGCAATCCCTACGAAAAGTTTCACTCTGGAGATCTGTCATCACAGACTAAAAGTGCCCGACTGTGATAGAAGGATAAGAAATATAAAAACACAACACAGGAAAGGTTGTGACAGCAAATAAACCAAACCAGCAAGTGTTTGTTAAATGCCTGTATGTGTCAAAAAACTCAGTACATGAAAGTGATACGGCAAGACCTCCATCTCCAAGAGCAAGTCCTCTGCCCCCACAGCTACGGGGGCAAAACACAGAAGGGGGAGGGATAATCACAGCTTTTCTTCTGTGGGACTTCTACTCCTCCCTTCCTGTTCTCCCACCCAAATCCCTGAAAATGTCTAAGGGCTCTAAAATCATCTACACTTCCTCATGGGAGACAAGTAACTAACGTTAACATCCATATTTGTAGCCAGAAATACTGAGACACAGCAAAGTGCAGAAGGGCACCCATTCCTGTGCCGGACAAGTAATTATTTTGCTCTGTGTGTCTGGAATTGTGCTAGGTCACTGGACACACAGGTGGGAGGGTAGAAAGCTGACAGTGGCCTGTGCGCCACACTTTCTGAGGGGATATGGTTATGATCCCGGGTGACATGCACAGGTGACTAGGAAGTGTGTGAAAGTACATGACCCAGGCTTATAGAGTGGTTGAGAAAAGTTACTCAGGACCTTGGAGCCCTATCAATCGAAGACGTTCTGAACAGAAGTGGGAAACTGTCTGACTGAAAGAGGGGTGTGACAATTCTTTAAAATATCACTCTGGTGGCAGGACAAAGACTGCACTGAGTGGAGAGGCTGATGCAATGATACAAGTGAAACTTTCAGTGTAACGTAGGGGTAGCAGGGGACAGAAAGGATCATATCTAGAGGACATTCTTTTACAAGTAGTACTGGCTTGATAGCTACACTGACTATGGGAGATAAGAGGGGACTGGTCAAGGGCATCTCCCAGGCAAACGAGGCACCGTTTCTGCAAACACTTAGGCAGCTGGATGGATGATGACGCCAACCTCTGAGTTAGGGAGCAGGTCAAGACTGTACAGTTGCTCCTTTTCTTAATGATGGGAGAGATCTGAAGCATGTTTAAATTTTTTTTATATAATAGTTTATTTTTACATCATTTTGTACATTTTTTTTTTCATCTCAATTGTAATCCCCGCGGGTTTCCCATCACCGAGTCATCCGTGTGCCATCACCATAGTCCCATGTACTTCCCACCCATCCACCCCCGTTTTTGATCCCATTCCCCAAGCATGTTTAAATTTTACTTAAAAAGAAAACACCTACTATTTGCTCTTTCCTCATTAGCCTAACAATAGCTGAACTTTGCTCTTTTCCCCTTCCTTCCCTCTGGAGCCACAGGCACCACCTCTGCCTCCTCACCTCAATCTGCCGATAGTCACAGATGGCCTTCACGGAGATGGTGCTCTTCAGCACATGGTCAGGACTGCGTGGCTTTAGCTGAACTATGGTTTTTGATCTCCCAACAAGACTGGCAACTGAACTTTTGGACTGTATAAGCTGCTCCTTTTCATCCTACAAAATGAGGAGAAAGACAGAAAAGCATTAATGTTGTTACTTAGTGTGGCTAAGCCAACAAAGAAATCTGAGTGCTCCACTCCCTCAGAGAATGTCATTCTCAGTTAAGTAGGGATCCGTGGTGGAGCCATCTTAGAAACACAGGGAAACAGGAAAAGGAGTGGATGTTTTGGTTTCTACCAAGTGCTTCTGCACTCAAATTTTGCAGCTTTCTCCCTGTGTCCTTTTCAGTAAGCCATCAAGCCACATGCAACAAACAAACAGAAACAAAACAAAAAAGAACTTCCAGCTGCCAATACAGCTCACAAAGGACTTCCCCAAAGAAGATCCAGAGGACATGGAAGCCAAAAGCAATAATAATAACAACTGGGCTGCTGTTATTATTATAATTTATCACTGGTAGAAGCCAGTTTTTGCCTTCTGCTTAGAAGATAGAATTATGGTCTTTAAAATTATTATCTCCCAAGTTCTACTACAAGTATTTCACTTTCTTAAATTGAGTCTTGCTTTCTACATAAAGATTGTAGCTTTTCACCCAGCGATCTATACACCAGTGTTACTGGTGAAGGCATCATGGCAAAGGACATACCCGTTAGAGCCCTGCTGTGCCATTTTCGTGAATTTGATTGCTTTGAAGGAAGTACCATGAAAAATTGAAACTCCAGTCTCTGCACAACCAATTGCCTTAACAACTAAGGAACTTCTTGTCAACAAAATTGGTAGCAACCTACTACCAGTTCCATTAGAGGGTAAAAGATCGGTAACCTTTTATCTATTAACCTTTATCTGTTATCCAGGATATTTCAAGCCCATTTAAAGACATAAAGTTCCCAGAAGAGGGTTTTCTTAGGATGGAAGTAGATGTGATGAGGGTAAAGAGTTAATAATGTTAAGAAATGCCATTAAAGAATTGGGAATATGCAAGTAAAGAGAAAGAAATGCTTAAACAAACTACCTGTGCCTGTCCCCGGGAGCATGATTGGAAGAAATACAACTTTAACTTGTTAGTTAAGAAAGAGGAATGGAATCTACCAGGGAGACAGCCTCCCTGTTCCGTACTTGACAGCTGGTCTACCCATTTCACTTTCCTTGCAATAAAGATGTCAGTTTCTGTCTAACCCACAGCCAAACATCTCAAACTCCAGAGATCAGAGGCTCGGCGTAGTAAAAGTTCTGACAAGAACCGGAAGCCAGGACCGGTGCTCCCGAACCTGACGGGCAAGCGGAGGACAAGCTGAGGAGCAGACCCAGGTGACTCCACGCCCCGATGACGCCGCCAACCCGATGCCCCTGACCTGGAGAGGAGGGAACAGAGCAGCGACCCTCGAGAAGAGAAGGTAGGACAACAATTGCAGAGAAGTTACCCTAGGACAAGGAGGCACTCTGTGGGGAGGAGGAGATAATAAGCCACGGATTATTACGTTCCTCCTTCATATCTGAAATACTCGGAGAGAGACGCTCCAAGAAACATCTGACAAGCCAGGCTTTATCCTTCATTTCCATATTGATTAATTAACAGATTATGTGCCCCGGTGAAATACTAAACATAAACCCATTCACAGACTTACAGTAACTGGAAGCATAGTAAAAATTTAAAAATTAGTTAATGTCCACAAAAGCCCAAGTCTCACCCATGAAAAAAATCATACTGCTTTTGCTTCTCTTATTTGCAGTTTTCTACTGAAATGTGAGGATCCCCTAGATTCTCATATAGGAAAAGTATTACATACATATTTCCTTTTAATTTGAGGTGTAGCTTGAGCCCTGTTTCGCCAATTCTGTAATATACATTTAGTAAGTAAGTAGTCCTACTGCTGATTTTATTACCAGCACTCCTGAAGGAATAATTCACTGGAGAAAATGGATGTAAAATTGATTTGGATTAAATAGTAGATATAAAACTATTTTTAATTAATATTGCTACATAAATAACTGGACAAATAGCATATCTAAATAAAACCCTCTTTGTATGAGAGAGTAAAAAAGAATTTAGTGCCAGCTTATTCCCTTCAGGCCTATTTTTCATGCTTTATCCCCCACTTTTGGCTTTGACTGTTGAATTAAAATAGGGTCACGAAGAACGCACCATGAGCACTAAGGGCTTTTACTTCAATAACAAACCCAAAGGCATCTTACTGGCTGCTGCTTTCAGGAAAGAAAGGGGAAGACAGAACAAACTAATTAAACTCTACTTAAATATTAGCCAAGCTTTACATTTACAACCCTCTGCCCTGGAGTTTTCAAGGATATAGAGAGCAGCAGCTGGTACGGTTTACTCTGTTCTCAGAGGTATCAGCCCACCGAAGCAACACCCACCATGGAGTCCTGGAGCAGGTCCTCGAGGCGGGACAAGCTGGTGCTGTGGTCGCAGGAATATTTTCGTTTGATGGAGTCTTGCAGGTTCCTCAAGAATGACTCCAGGTCACGAGCATCGCTGAAAAACTGCGGGGATTGAATGGAAGCCAAGGTGTTAGCTGAGCAGAGTAAGCTGGGCGCACACATGTCACCCCTTGCCTGATGAAACACGGCATTCCCCTCCTGCTCTCTGATGCACGCTCACACTCACACACATACACACAAACACACCTGAAAGTAAGCAGTGTTCTCTTTCACGTGCTGCTCAACACATAAGCACAGCTGCTTCATCCACTGCAGCTGGGACTGGACGGCTGCGCTGTAAGCCTGCAACACGAAGGGCGTAACAAGTCAATTCACCGTGCACAGACTCGGTGTGTATGTGCAGGACTCTCTTCCAAGTGGTGCTAATTCCCACACAACTCTGCCAATAACAGAGAGGCCAAAAGAAGGCACACAGAGCTGTGTGAGTGGCTTCTGCTCCATGCTTCCCATGAGAAGGCTTGTCTTTTATCTAACATGTTTTCTTTAAAAGGGGGTTATATAGAAATGCCTCTCCCACACTGAGTTGCAAGTGAATGATCTGTCTAGCAAAACACAGACATAAATAAAGCTCTCCTGGATTACTCCATGCTGTCTCTTCTCTGGGCAAAGGCAGGATCTGCGTGGATAATGATTTGACAAAGATATGGTGCAAGTCACTTTCCCCATGAAGTCAGGAGTGACGATTCCTGTCTCCCCTAGTATTCTCCTTAGGCTCTCAAAAGTGTTGTAGTCTTTCAGGAAAGAACCAAAGATCCTGGCACTTGCTCCCGTCTTCCCACAGAGCAGAGTCTATGATTTCAATGTTTTGCTAAGAGCATCCTCTAAGCACCTGGCTCACCTTGTCGAGTCACACCTTGTTGAGTGACTTACCTCCACTGTCTGCTTGGCTGGGTGATTCTCAAGGGACAGCAGTTCTGCTGTATCTTGCAGAGACCGAAACACATCCTGTTTCTCCTCCAGTTCCATTGTCAACTCCTGAAAATTGAACTCAATTTTATGCAGGAAGTACTGCTAAGGGAGAAGGAGCCATAAAGAAAAAACTGTCGCCTGCTCTACTTTTATTTAAAGGCACCTACAACCGAGTTCGTACCAAGTAAGATGTTACAGAATACGCCAAAGGGCAGAGAAGGGCAAAAATGCTAAAATTCCTGGAGAACGGCTCACAAAGGACACGGGACCCGTGCCAGGCTTCAGAGAGGGTGCACAGGATAAGCACTGGAGGCAGAGAAAGGAGCCGCCTTGGCCAGAGAGGCTAGTGTGGTATGGGGCCCCGCAGTCCCTGACAGGCCGGCAGGCCCATTTCACTACTGGCTGCGTGGTTCAGACTATTCCCTCAGCCTGCAATGCCTCCACTGGCACTAAGTTCTATTAATACTACAGGACCTACTTTAGAGGCCAGCTCGTCTGCGAGGCTGGCAAGATCCTTACTATCCTTACTATTTGACCCCTTCTCCTTGATGCTCTCTGAGTAATTTCTTTACATTTCTATCAGAGTTTAATTTCCACCCTCACAAGACTACTGCCTTATACTATTTATTTTTTCATCCTTACTTCATAAGAATCATATTCCATCCTCTAATCAAGAGAAGATTTTACACTTTTAATCACTCCAAATTAATGGAACTAAAGTATCTAAAGCATCAGGTTAGAAAAGAAAAAAAAGTCCTATTTGGACAGAGTTTTAAAAAATTCTCTGGGAGGGCCCTCCCTGGTGACATAGCAGGTTAAAGTGCAGCACTGCAAGTGAGCCACAGCTACTTCAGTGAGAGTTCAACACCCCGCCCCAGAGGTGACCCACATGGCACAGCAGAGCTCTCCTGACCTGCCTGCCACTCCCCTCAGCGGGTATTTCATCAGTTTGCCTGTTCTGCTCCTTACTCTGCTCTGGTGACTCCTCTAACTGCCCCTGCACCTCTGGCCTGTACCCCAGTTCTGTGTGCATAGATAAATCAATCTTTAAAAAAAATTCTCTGGGATGTGGAAATACTAAAAAATAACCCTACTTACACATATCTTTCATTGGGAAAGAATAAAGAGTATTATATCATTATCTAATGCTAACTTAACTTTCCATTTTATAAATGAAGGTTTTGACAAAAACTAAGTATTCAACCAAAAGAATCAATTCAACCAAAAGTGTGCCCCAGTCAAACACACAACAAACCCTACACTAAGCGTTTTGCCACACTAGCTTCTTAATCTTTAACATAACTCTTTGGGTTACCACTGTCCCCTTTTACAGAGGTCCAGAGAGATTAAATGACTTGCCCAAGGACAGAAAGCAGGAAATGGAGGAACAAGAATCTGTATCTGCATATACTGCATCCCGCAGCCTGGACTCTCAGCCGCAGAGCTACACTGCCTCAGAGAGGACTCAGCTGCAAGCTGCTCCTCTTCACCCAAGAAATGCCTTTCTCAGTATGTGAATAAACGCACTCTAGGGCTCAATGTCCCCTTGCTCCATATACACTTCTCACACACACAGGTGCATGAAGCAAAAACCGTCTCTCCCTAGCAGCACGCAGCTCCAGAAATCCAAGCCCACCCGCCCCTCGTCCCCTCCATGCCATCACACTGCAGAGACAGACTCACAGAGAAGTAATTTCTTTTGGCTGAGATATTAGGGTTGTTGTCACTCCAGTCATAGGCCAGTTCCTCCTCCTCCTTCTCATTCAACCAGATCAACTCAGCTGTAGCTCTGGAGACAAATTTATGCAAGCTCTGAAGGTGCCTCATCCGGAAGCTGGAAGTCTCCTAGGCAAAGAAGAGTAACAGGGTTAGACTATCTTTCATCTGTGTAGCACTGGACATCAAAGCGAAGAGTGAGGCAGGGAATAAATAGGGTCGCGCTTTGATCTCTGGGTGTTTCTCCATGGACTCAAATCTAGTACACATCTTGTAACAGACTCCCAGAGCCACTGTCAGTCCTAGTTGAAATTAGAACACCCCAAGCCTCTGTAGGGTTCCCTGGATAAAGAATGATTCTGGGCTTGTGTTACTCCACACAGTCTTCAAAGACGGGAATGAAGGACGATGGATAGAAAAAGGAATCCCTGTTCCTTCTTAATCTCCAGCTTTTAGTATTAATTTTTCAAAGCATATAAAGCTGCTACTTTGGTAAATCAACATAGTTCAGATAAACTAGGCTTACTCAAAACTTTCTGTGAGTGACTTCTGACGCACCAGAAAATTGGAGGAAATGCCATAATAAGAACATAATAAGAACAATTGCACAGTACATGGCATAAACAGAAAAACTAAATAGGGTCAACCATACTCCTTCTGATATACAGCAGAAAGTTGTTTGAGGGGAGCCATGTTTGCCATGAATAGAACAAAAAGAATTAGTTAAAACTCACCTTCAGTTTACAATACTGTGTCTCCAGCTTTCCAAGAGTTTCAACATAACTAGTATGGAAATTTTGAGACATTTTTCCCTGATAAGAAAGGAATGAGAAAAAAAAAATTAGAAAAACTATATCTATCTATCTATCTATCTATCTATCTATCTATCTATCTATCTATCTATCTATCTATCTATCTATCTATCTATAGGATGGATTTATCTATGTGAACATTTTACCTGCATACATATTGGGACTAGTTACTCTGCGAAAACAGAAGCTTAGACATCAAATCTCTGGGTCTGACTTTATAGCTTGAAACAAAACTGAGTGAGGATCCATTAAACAGGGTTTATACAGCTGACAGGCCTCAATACAGTAATTCTGGGAAGCTCTAAATAGAAACTATGCCTGATGATTCCCCAACCACTCAACTGCTTTTACAAAGAGCAGACTTTAAATTAAAAATGGGGAGGCAGAACGCATGAGGAAGAGAAGCTCATGAGCAGGTCATTTCTCTATTACGTGCAGAAGGCAAAGTGGAAGAGCATGAATTTTTGGAGGGGCCCTGAGTTGTGAAACTACACCCCCTACTTATTAATTCTCACCTTAGCTTTCAGTATCATTTTTCTCATAAAAATACTTTCCTCACAAGATTATTTCACAGGGCAAGAGGGACACTGTGTGTGAAAAGGGATCTGTGTCAAGTGGCTACAAGAACGTGGCTGCCATTCTTCCCCGGAGCCCCTCATCCATAGAGACAGCCACACGCGTGGGCTGGCCACCACACACCTCGTAGAGCCTGGCCTCCTTGACGCTGGAAGCCAGTGCCTCCACACTGGCGTGGACGTGCTGCTGTGTGTCCAGCTGCAGCTCCACACTGGGCAGGTCACTGCCCCACTCGGCTCGCTCTAGTTTCATCTACAAATGGAAAAGTGCATTTAAGAATTTACTGCTGAGTTGGCAAAAAAAAAAAAAGAAAAGAAAAAAGAAACTGAGCAGGATCAATGTTTGAACCAGGGGTGTGAGGTTAAGGACTGAGCAAAAGGGCATTTCAACCATCTCCATCACAGAAGCAGAATAAACCCTACCAACTGCAGCAGCAGAGACAAACTTTTGCTGCTGCTTTGTGGGGATAACTCCTGATCTGACCAGCCAGGATGGTGTTTCCACAGACTGAAGGTGCTTGACTTTACAGTTCACCCTTTGAGGAGTCTCTTCATTTCACAAGCAGAATGGACATGTGAAAGGAATATCTGAAAATATTAAACATCATCCATGGCACTGACTACTGGCCAATAGACGACAACTTTAAAATAGTGTCTTTGGATGTTTGTACTTATTGGCATATGGGAAATCCGTTACTGGGGGGTGAAAGTTTTAATACCAAATAAAAGGTAAGAAGGCTGAGGAGGATGATCTTGACCTTGAACCATTAATTATCCTAGAAAACATGAAAGTAGTGCCTGCGTTGAACTACGAACACAGCAGCCTCACTTCTAGCCCTCACAGCTACGACCAACAACGAAGAGTGAAGAGTTGGCCCTCCGGCAGCCTTTCTTCCCTCCTGGCCTGTACGCAAGCAGCCTCTTGTCTTTTCCTGTTCCTAATAAAACTGTCCTTTTTAAATGTTCTTTAAAAAAGAAAAGAATTGACTCATCAGCCAATAAAGGAATTTCAGAAAATACAGCTAAGATTTGTTGCAATTTCTCTCCTTGCTCCACTAAGAATGCAGTTTGCTGAAGGCGCGAGTTCTCAAAGGGCTTCAAATTAGGGAGCCTCAGCTAGTCAGTGTGAGATTTTTGAGGATATGAGGTGACCCCAGCTTGTTTAACATTCAGAAACGGGGCATGGCTCCCTAGCAGCATGAGTAATTAAGAGGACCTATGAGAGGGGCAGACTGGCTGGGTCTCGCTGGACGGCCTGCTGGAGCCTGAGTCATGGGGCGGCACCAGCGCCTGGAGCGCACACCCACCTGCATCTCTTCCACCCAGGACAGCAGCTCATACACAAATCGGAGGTTGCCTTCATCTTCAGAAGAAGAGATAGATACAAGTTCAGCCCGAGTCATGGGCTTTCGGAACCAGGAGGTAGAGGAAGAATGGGTTCCCTTGGTCAAAGGTTCTGCTTTCAAGTGAGTAGTGGTTAAGGTAGAGGGTGGTGCCAGTTCCAGTGAAGTGAAATGGCCCTTCCGATACAGGTTCGTGCACTCCAGACGCAGGGTGACCAGTTCATCCTGCAGGCGCATGACTCTGAAATGGAGGAGAGATTCAAATCTGCATCGCACTTTTTAAGATATAAAATCTTCCCTATCCATTTGACAAGGGTGAGGTAAAAATAAAAATGAGATCATATCCGAAGTGTTTTGAAAAAGAAAGTGTTATATGAATGCAAGGTGATATTAACATCTTCATCATTCAGAGTTGTCTTTGAGTGAAATGCTGAACTACAATGTTACTGGAGGGGATGTGGGGAACAACCCAACACCTGTTTATGAGACTTCTGTATGGCATAATAGAACAACGGATTAGGGGTCAAAAGACAAGGGTCTCAGCCTGGGTTCTGTACAAACTATGCGACTATGACAACCTCATTCCCTCTGAGGGTTCTGGGTCCCTCCTCTATGAAACGGCACGCTGGGTCACCAGAAATTCTAAACCAGATGCGGGACCACACCCTGGCTGGTCACTCTAAAGTAAGCAAGGGTGCGATAAGGTACCTCCGTGAGCAGGCATGCCTACAGCGACAGAGAGGCAGGGCCTGCAATTAGGGACATGTCTTCCAACACAAGAATTCTTACCTCCCCACCACCCCCACCCCATACCTAGAGTAGCCCCACTGCAACAGCATCTGCTAAGATCCAAGTTACAAGATTGGTGACGGATTCCTAATGAAAGGCTCCGAAGTAAGCTGACTCCGTTTTGAGTCCCGGGCTCCTCACCTGAAAGCCAGCTCCTCCAGCTGGTAGTAATTCTCATCCCGCAGGATCTGCAGGTCCACCTGCAGCTGCCTGATGAGACCTTCACACTCCTGAATGTACATGACGACGTCTGACTCACACTGCACTGGCTGCCCGGATTCCAGGTGAGCAGCGTCCTAAGAGAGAAAGGGAGAGTCAGAGCAGGAGGACTCTGCGGCTCCTGTCCTCCAGGGCCCGCCACAGGGCCAGGAGCAAGGAAGTGACACACTGGTCCCCCAGCTGTTAACTTCAACCACTAGAGCACATGGCAAGACGTGGAAAACAGGTGACAGAAGAAGTGAGACAGTCAGAGGACTCACAGCCTGCAGTGTATTCTTAGCTAGTGTCAGTTTTTCTTCACAGTTCAAAGCACCGTTCTGGATTTTATTTGCAATCTGTAGCAGCAGTTCCAGCCTGAAGAAAGATAAAATCCATAGTCAGGACAGGACTCCCAGAGGCCCAGTAGAGCACACGAGACCCTCCGGTTCAAGACCCACCTCTCCACTGCGGGTCGGAGGGATTTCTCCCTCTCCAGCATCTCGATGATAAGCTTCCCCCACTCTTCTTCTACATCATTAGGATGATAACCCTGAGGCAGTTTAATTCGGCCAAATTCAATCCACACCTATGAAGCCAGAGACACTCTTGGTAAAAAAGCACAGCCACGCCCCAGGCCCCGGGTTTATGGGTTCTCTGCACACAGCCTCTTGCTTCTCTTCCCAGGCCCTCAGCAGTGTTTCCTGTTCTCTAGTATGAAAAAAAACAACTGAATATTCAGAAGCACCTCGTCTTGAGGTGAGAACAGAAAAATCACCTCTAAAATACAGGGGCTACCTGTACTAAATCTTTTCATCCCAGCCACACTTTAAGGTTCTTTCAACAGCCCCTGCTGAGGAATGGTCAGATCCCATTTCTATGGCTTCTAGTTCTCTGGGAACCAAAATGTAAATGGAAGTCTCTTTCCTTTTCTTTTCGCCTCAGAAAAAGAAACTATTTCCCTCTGAGAAACAGGAAAAGGCGAATGTCTGAACAAATGTCTGCCGTTTTTTTTTTTAAGAGACCCTTTGATATATACAGCTGGTTCATGCTGCCCCTTTACACAATTTTCAAGACCAGCCTGAGAGTGACACTGGGCTTGTGCCACCCTGAGAGTTCCGCTGTGAGTGCAGGCAGGGATGAGGACTCAAGGAACCTAAGAAAGAAGCAACACTGGAGCAAGCCAGCAGGGACACGCTGTCTTACCTCTAACAATTTATACAACTCCTCAATTCTTCCTTTTTCTCTCTCCTTGGCCAGAATTTCTGTTTCTTTGAAGTGTATATATTGGTTATAAAGTGCCTGAAAAATTAACATCTGGTAAGTGAATGAATGGATGCACGCTACCTGCTCCAATTTTCCATATCATCTCAGCCAGAAGCCAGCAATAAGTTCTGAGACTTACATCCTAGAATACATTCATAAAAACAAACCATTTAAACCATGACTTTACCTTTAGTTCAACGGGGTTCTGGGGAAAAGATTTATCTGACATCAGTATTGTATGCTGTTTGATCCAGGGGATGAGGGAATCCACTCGGCTTTGGTATTCTTGCCACCTGGAGTCTACTTCCTATTGCCAAAAAGTAGAGATCGCATGCCTTTGATTAGCAGTGTGCAAAACAAGCGCCGGGAAAGCGGCACAGGCCAGCTCAGACCACACCAGGCATCTTCCCTCTAATTGCTGACAGCTGCTCAGTTTAACACTCAGTCCCAGTTTCAAAGCTCCTCAAGGGCTCTCATGGAGGGTTCAATTTCCTGACTCATAGAACAGTCTACAGTGGACGCTACGAAAGTAGCCACATCTAGCCTCACTCCCAGGGGCCAAGGGCTAAGACCGTGTACATAAGGCGACGTGGATTTGCTCTGCTCTGCACAACAGTGCTCCATCTACAGCGATGTTTCAACAACAGGGCCTGACCATACACTCCACCCAAACAAATCAGTGTGCAGGTATTTTATGAAAGTGTTCTTTTACCGTAGCACTGATCCCTTCTCCACCCTCGGGGACTTTAGGGAAGGCATCATAAATTGAAGACACATAAGTGATTACAGACTTTTCATCTGGAGATGGCACATCCACATCTGAGAGAGAAAGGGTACAAAATCTCTTAGATCAAAGGGGCCAGACGGAGGAAGCATGGTGACTACAGGCCAGATGTACTCAACTGTGGTCGACTCTCACCTTCAGCATCCAGCAACCGGGTGACCCCCAGTCTTTCAGCCACTTCGAAAGCCTGTTCCAGATTTTCTCGGTTACTTTGGATTTGTACCCTTTCCATATCTACCAGATCAGGTCTGTAAAAGCCCAACAAGACACATGAAAGGCCACCATCTGCATGTCACATGAGGGTCCCCAGAGTAAACCATCAAGCACCCAGAGCGGGAAACCACTGAGTGAGTTAAAGGAGGAGGTCTGCAAGGTTATAAATCCCACTTTTCACAAACGAGGTGCGTACTGGCCCCAGATTCTAAACTTACATAATAACAGTTTGTTAGATTTCACGGGAAAACTTCTTAAACATGCCGAATGAGTGAAAATGTGTTTATCACCAGGAAGACGACAACCTTGTTTTTGTTGTTGTTATTCAAAACTCCCATCTTCCTCGCTGGTCTCCCTCCAGTCACCCACTCACTGCTCCTCAACCACTCCAAGCAAGTTCGCATTTCAGTTCTTATTATTTCCTCCAAATGAAACATGTAGAGGCCTGCACGGCTGGCTCACTGCCCCCTAGAGAGGCCAGGGCCATCCACCTCGCCCAAAGCCCAGCTCTGCTGCACTCCCTCCCTCGCCACCCCACCAGGGTATGATGGCACAGCTTTATCCATCGCCCAGAAAGTGGACTGGCTCCAGGAGAGCAGCAACTTCTGCTACTTTATTCCCTGCTCTGTGTGCCCAGTGCCTAGAATAGCAAGAGTTCAATACATATTCCTCTTCTCAATGAATTTAATTAGAGCCTTGACTGCAGACTGGACAGAAAGGTAGCGTTACAACTAATCACAAACCAGTGATGAGGCAAAGCCCCTCAGGCATACTGAAATGCCACTGCACTTACCGGTATCTGTGAATCAGCGCATTAAACATCTTCCCATCGCTCCAGCAGGAGGAGAAGTTGGTGCATTTAATTCCTGTATAACCAGCTGTCACCTTCTGGGTCCACAGGAGCAGCTTCTCCTTGGCTGACATGTCTCCTGACTCTCCACTAATGTAGATGTCAGATATCTGCCAAAAGATGGGACACGGAATGGTTTAGTATAAATAAGACAAGGCCTTTCAACCGTCACTTTTTTGATGCAGTAAGCTCTCAGAAGAAGAGGGAGAGCTAAGTGCTTCAATCAACCCCAACACCTTCACTCTGGCTACCAAAGAGATGCACATTAAAACCCTAAGCCATCTTTTATTCACCTATCAAGTCACAAAAGTTTTGTTTTAAATAATATTATTCAGTGTTGCACAGACTGTCTAACACTGTTATTCTATGGGTACAGGTGAGAGTATAAATGACTTAACTTTCCTGGACGGCTATTTGAACCAGGAGTCTAAACATATACAAGATCAACATTATAGCAAAAAGCTAGAACTTAAACTCTAATAAAGGATTAACTATTTATATATATTATACTACCTACAGATGGTAGACTTCTCCTAGCATTTAAAAAGGTAGGTTTTAGGGCCCTCCCTTGTGGTGCAGCGGGTTAAAGCACTACACTAAGAAGCTTGAGTCACTTCCACATGAGTTCGATTCCCGCCTGCCCCGGAGGAGATCCACATGGCGCGGCAGACCTCTCCTGACCCGCCCGCGGCTCCCTTCAGCAGTGTACTTCATGATCTGCCTGTTCTGCTCCCCACTCTGTCCCAGGTGAATCCTCTCACCCTCCGCATCTCTGGCCTGTACCCCAGTTCTGTACGAATAAATAAAATAAATCTTAAAAAAAAAAAAAAGGTAGGTTTTAGACGATTTTCACGACAGGGATATGGTCACATCTTATAAAAAGGAAAATAATACGTCAATACTGATTTTTGTATGAGGTAAAAATATTCGAGTATATATAAAAATACAAATATATATGTATCTTGCACACAACATATTTAATATGACAGATGCATAAGTATGAAAGCATAAATATACCAAACTAGTAGTAAGTTGTCTCTATTGGTAGTTATAGGTAATGTCTGTGTATAGAAAATTTATTAAAGAAAAATATATTATAGAAAATAAATACATTTATAGAAAATATCATGTGTATTTTATAATAAATAAAAGGGAAGTTATTCTAAGAAAGCTCCCTAAATTTAGCACAGGACCTACTTTAGAGAGATGACAGAATGAGAAGAATGTTCAGGGCACTGATTCCACACAGACCTGGGTCTGAATCTCAACATCACCAACTCTAAGTCAGGCCTCAGTTATAACCTCTCTGGGAACAGTACTGACCTTTCCAGGATTGCTGTGATAACCAGTCAGATCATGTAGTAGAGTGCCCGGCCCAGAAACAGGGCTGTCTGTGCTCAACAAATAGGATCCCTATCTCCCTGTGTGGGAGCTGGTCTTCCTTCAGTTGCTGTCTGTCTGACTCCCACAGCACTGACAGTCTGTATTACCATTTAATTAAATGTTAGCATGTATCACTGGCTATTATTTCATTTGTTTGATCTTATCTCCTGAAGACTGTAGGTTTCCTAAGAGACAATCAGAACTGTAACGACTTGAGTAGTGGTCACTAGGCGGGCGCGCTCCCTGTACTGGACATGTCCAAGTGGATGCGGGGAGTTGGGCAAGGAGCCTCTCCAGCCCAGGGCTGTGCCCTCTGTCACCCACTCCACCCAGTGCTGCTCCACTCAGGTGGTGGCCAGGCAACATGCTTAATTAACAATCACTTGGTTTACAAATCAAATGAAAAATACACTTCGGAGGAAAACCCACTTTTAACAGCAAACTTAGCAAATTCAAAGCAAAATATACAATCACAAGTCAGGTTAACATTAGCAATGGCTGCCCCCCTGCAGTGGAACTACAGGCAAACACTTTTTCAAATTTTAAATAATGAGCACATTTCACTTTTACATAATGAAAACTATAAAATAATCTTTATCAAAAAGAAAAAGCATAAGCTTTTGTGCCAGAGAGACATGCATTTGAATGGAGGTATTTACTAGGAATGTGCCCTCAGGCAAATTACTGAAGTCTCTAGTAGCTATATTTATCATATTTAAAATAAAAGGATTTTTTCTCAGAGGGTCATCATAAGCAGCAAGGTGACATGAGTAGTCAGGACAGGCCTTTCCCCCACAGTAACAGAACAGTCTGTCCAGCACAACTGAGGGGCCAGGAAGGTGGGAGGGGAGAGCACCACATGCCAGTGGGGTCCCCACGGTCCCCATCAGAAGCAGCACCTAGAAACTAGAGCCTCTCTGGAGGTAAGTAAGGGGGTGCAATTAACATTAAGGTGCCTCCAAGTCTCTGAATACTAGACACAGAAACTCAACTCGTGATAAGTGTAATGAAACATTAGCAAGAGTTACTTTATAACCAGATTATTTATAATCAGATAAACATTAATGCTTTATTGAGTATGAAAGAAAGTTACAGCCTCATAAATCTTACTAAGAAAAACTATGAGACAAAAAGTATTAAGTCTACAGAGATGAACAAGAGCTGCCTGTAAGAGAGACTGAGGATAAATATGGAGTCCAATTAGCAGATTCAAGAAAATTTTCATCCCTTTGACAGGGACAGATGCATTTCTAGACATGGATTCGGGCTACCAAACTTTGACAATGCTACCTGGTAAAGGTCACCCCACAAAGCCATCCTTCACCCACCACTCCTCTGCTCTGGCTCCACGGTCACCTGACATTCTTCAGATGATCAGCTGTCTCCCAAAGAGATATTGTAAAGGAACAACATGCACTGAGTGGTCAATTCAATACCACCTGGCAGTTATAATCCATATTGTAAATTAATTTGTATCACTCAATCTCTAGCACATGTTATCAGCGAGTCAATCCTTTAAAACTCAATCAACTCCAAGCACACGAAAACACAAGGCGCTACCTATAAACTCGGAGGCTGAGGCCCAAACAATGCACCCCAGTGCCCAAGCCCTCAGTCTGTGAATCAGGTTAAACAGCGCTGCCCTTGCACCCGTTCTATCCCAGCTCCATTTCTGGTGACTTATTCCAGTGGCCTCCCAGTGCTGATATGTCCAATACTTCCACTGTTGTTACTACACATACAAAATGGGAAAAGAAATTGGACTGCTGAAGTGAAAAGGACAGAGCCTGAATAAGCAAAATGAAACCTGAGTATCTGAGTTCTTCACCTACAGAAGAAATTCTGATTGAGTTCCATGTTCAGAACATCCACAGTCAATGTGATAGGGTTGGCCAGTATCTTTGGATACAGCACTGAAACAGTTTCAGGGGAAGCTTTACTTTCAATTTTCCACATAGTTGTAATGAGACCTGGACGTGTTCGGTTCCTTCAGAAAAAGGGAAAATGCCCTCTTAGGATCAGGGTCCTGCCTAGACTGTGAACGGGGTGAGAAAAATGGGATTATTGTCACATCCATCTCAGTAGTTCAGTTGGTTTTTGTCCATCTCTTGACAAATGCACAATTATACTCAACACTTTAAGTTAGAAGATGATATTTCCAAAACTAAATGAAATGTTCTTAGTTTTTGGTCTCTCATTTTTGTTTAAACAATTATAAGAGTTGGTATCTATAAAAATTGATGTCTGTTGAATTAGTAGGTGGTGACAGCAAATTCATTCATCCGTTTTTATGAACTGACTTTAATATCACTGATAGCCCAGTAAGAGCCCAACAAGAGAGATTTTATTAAAGGGCAAATATAAAGCTATTCCTAAAGGTGAGTTTCTAGGAAAAAACAAAACAAAACAAAAACAAAAAAACAACCTTACTTTATATGTAGCTATATGTAGTAAATTATATGAAACTTAACATAATTCAAGGTCCAAAGAGAATGGCAATGATGCAGCAAAATGAAATATGGGCTTGAATGATTTATACACACACACACATTTCTCCTAAAGAAGCAAGATCAAAGCTCATGCTGTAGAACAAAGACAAAGAAGAGAATTCCAAATAGGAAGTAGGTGTAAACAAAACTGGAAGTTGAAATAAGCTGAAACAGCAATAAGAAGAGTTTTGGCGTCATGTTAAGACAGAACTAATGCAGGAGAAAAGCCCAGACAGATCAGGGAGGGGCTGGAATACCATGCTGAGGAGTTCAGCCCCAAGTCTGCAGGTCTCAAGGCATGAGCAAATAGATACTTGAGTCTCATGTCCTGAAGTTTCTACCTGACCTTACCCTACCACAGAAGGCATCAGACTTTGAAACTTGCATTCAGGAAGCAGGTGAGTGCACAGGGAAGCTCATCAGAAATGCTTGGCTAGAGGCATCCACTGCTCATTACCAACTTCAGAAACAGGTAAAGGTCAGGGTGCCCCTTTCATATTCAGACTCAGAGTCCTCAAGTCTCCCTAGGGAATACAGCTAAGATGGGAATCCTAGGTCATCTGAGGGGCATTTTTTCTAATCTAAATAAGGGAGACTTTTCAATCTAAATTTTGTCAAACTGCTTATACTTCCACCCACAGGGCATTGAAGAGGTTTTCCCACCATTCTACGTGCTCGCCTACATTTTTATGTACTTTCAGATTTTTTTATTTTCTGCCAATCTGATGGGTGTAAAGTGGTATTTTATTGTTTTACCTGCATCTCTGACTGCTAGCAGAAAAGCTCGTATGTAAAACACCGGGTTTCTCTTGTGAACTGTCTATTTCCAGATATTCCCTATCCTTCTCCTAGGGTGTCTACTTTCTCTTGCTTACTTGTAGAACTTCTCAAAGAACATTGATAGCTAATAATTATTGTTTTACTTGTATTAACTTAGTATAAATTAATATAGAATATATACTATTCTTTTCCTCAATTTACAAAAGAGGAAACTGCCCAGAGAAGTTAAGTCACTTGCCCCAAGGCAGACTTTTTGTTTTTTAAACATTTATTTACGCATACAGAGCTGGGATATAGGCCAGAGGTGCAGGAACAGTGAGAGGATTCACCAGAGACAGAGTGGGGAGCAGAACAGGTCGACTAACATAGTTCACTGCTGAGGGGAACAGTGGGTGGGGCAGGAGAAATCTGCTGGGTCAGCTCCTGGGCGGGGATCAAACTCATGCTGAAGTGGCTTTAGCTTCTTAGTGCTGTGCTGTAACCCACTGCACCACCAGGGAGGGCCCAGACTTTTTAAGTAGTAGAGCTAGAATTCAAACTCAGCTGATCTGGCTCAGTATTCTTAATCACTTCACCTAACATGTCACAGGTTCTAGATAACAATTCATTTTTAGTATTTGCATTACATGGTAATTTTACATTGCTTTGCTTTTCCCTTTGAAATGGAAAACTTCAAATACATATTAAAAAAGAAAATGGTATAATGAACCCTAGGAACCCATCACTCAGTTTCAACAGTTATCAAGTTCATAGCTGACCTTGTTTCATCTACACTCCACCCCCCCGTTATTATGAAGCAAATTCCGCACATATCATTTTCTCCATAACACTTCTTTATGTATCTCTAAAGTTAAGGATTTTTTATTTAAAAAAATAACCACACGACTATTATTACACCCAAAAGCAATAATGACTCTTTAGTAGCATTTTTAATTAAGTAAAATGTTTAGAAAAGAAAAAGAAATCTTTTTTTAAACAAATCTGTAACTGTAACTTTAACTGCTATATTGCTCTGTAGTATCATCTGGTTAATTCTCCTTTCTGCTTGCAATACAAAAGCCCATATTAGTAAAAAGGCTCCCTATAATTAAAGAGGAGAAATGGGAAATGAATACTTGCAAACTGAAACAGCTGAGGCTAGAAAATAATATACCAACCATTATCTTTCTCATCATTTCTAGCCCCCAATGTTATCTGACTATTCTCCCAGAACTGTAGGCACTCGAAGGGTTTGTGGCAAGGACTTTAGTAAAGAGCCAAACACTTCATTCAACAGGACCCACTAGCAGTGTGGGCAGGAGACAGGCATGGTGAGCTGAAAAATTTCAAGATTTTCCTTATTCCAATGAGCTATTTCTATTATGGCTACTGATGGCAGCTGGAGTGGGGGTCTGCGAGGAGGAAAGGGCCTGTGAAGGCCTCTGTCTGATATCAGCATACAACTGTACTCCCCCAGCCTCATTCCACACTTATTTTACCACCTGACCTCTAGCCCTGCGTCTGTGTTAACTATTTCCTGACATCAACTCCACAGGTGAGCAGAAAAGCAAACCGTTTGCCTTCTATTATCCAAACCCTTCAGCAAAAAAAAGAACCAGTTTCCTTTTCCTTCCATCCTGAAAGGAGCAGAACCACTTAGGAAACGGGTGTCCAGCCACAGCTGAGCCCCACTCCCGCCAGCACGACCCGGAGTGATCTGCTTGGCAGCCTGACTTATGCCAAGCACAGATACCAACATGGTATACTGGGAACTTGGATGATCTCCAGAGAAGAGTCACTATTCTGACATGTTTAACACAAACATCCAGAGTGGGGGGTGGGTTCGGGAGGGATGCTGTTGAGCCGCCAGGAGGGCTCCTCCTCAGGAAGGCGCTGGTGTGAGAGGAGCGGCATTTGCTCCCTTCCGTGTCCTCTGGGGCCTTCCACTCAGCAGTGGGCGCTCGTGCCTGAGTCTCCTACACGGTCAGGAGGCTCATACAGATGTGGGGATGTGCCGCCTGTCTGGCTGTGGCTGGCCGCGGGCCTGCTTGGAGGGGGGGATTTCCCTGAAGTCAGTTCCTTCAGGGATCCCTGAGGGCTTCAGGGCCCCTGGCCTGAGGACTTCATCCTAAAGGAATTCCACACGCAGCTTCTGAGTTACTTGTCATCTGCATTTAGGACGGTCAATCTGCGGCCCCTGTACCCCAGGATGGATGCAGGTCCTCAGACATGAGTGAGTTGTTTGAGTTGACAGTCGGTCACTTAGTTTTCAACCTGGGCTATAGAGTGATCTGGCTGTGTCCGCCTCCACATCCCTGTCGGACCGATACTGAACAGCCAAGGACTCATATTACTGTCCTTACTGTCAAACTATCCAGGTCGTGGCCAAAGGTCTCCCACCAATCTCTCCTTTAAGACTCCTCACCGGATCTAGCACAGACTAAAAGTGCCATGGTCCATCACCTGAACTGACTTACACCAGCAGTCCTTAAAATCTTATATTCCAAACCCTCAAAACCATACCCTCAGGCCCTCTCTGGTGGTGCAGCAGGTTAAAGCACAGCACTGAAAAGCTTAAGCCACTTCAGCATGAGTTTGACCACCGCCTGCCCCGGAGGAGATCCACATGGAGTGGCAGACCTCTCCTGACCCGCCCGCTACTTCCTCAGCAGTGTACTTCATCGATCTGCCTGTTCTGCTCCCCACTCTGTCTCTGGTGAATCCTCTCACCCTCCACATCTCTGGCCTGTACCCCAGTTCTGTATGAATAAATAAATCTTTAAAAAAAAAAACCACACCCTCAATTATAGGCACGTACCCTAAACTATAATAATGTCTCACAACTTCATGCTGAATGTCACTTGTATGCAAAGAGCAATCAGTTCACTGGCTGGTTTTATCCCCAAGTCATTCTATAAAAAGATAAAGGCTGACTTTGACACCCCCTCCAACACTTGTCTATCCCAGCCAGCAGCCTCAAAGTCTCCCTTCCCACCTGCACACGTATACACATACATGCCCACATGTGTGCGCACACACAACTTACTTTATATGGAAAAGCCTAAGGCAGCCTCATGCCCAGCTATAAAGTATTTTCCAGTGAACACTTTCCTGCTAACTGTTGAGAGTCTCCAAACTCTACAATAACAAAAGGCGCTGAGATAGGCTTATCCATGCAGGGAAATTCATCCCCGAGGAGCACCTTTTAAGCACCCATCTGCTTACAACCGGTGTCTCTCTTCAGCCCCTGTACCGGTGACCAGCGAGGTCCTGCTCTGCCACATCAGACTGCAGGCAGCTGCCACAGCTGAGCAAAGAAGCACCCTTCTCCATCCTCCCCTCTTGTGGCTCTGGGATCCTGGAATTTTCATTTCTTCTGCTGCAGAGGCTGATATGCCAAGCGCTCTTCAGCCACAGGTTAATTGTAACTTCAGCCACCTGCATGGTCACACACCCACCCGTGTGGCCAGGGTCTTCCTGAGCCCCCCTTCCCTCTCAGTGTCCAGATCTCTTGAATTCTCACTCCCAGATATTAAAAACCATTCACCAACACTCCACCACCCCCCTTCACCCCAGCAGCCATCCCTAATCCCTACCACCTACGCCTCAATGTGTACTACAAACAAAAATGTGTGAAAGCCAAAGCAAATCCAAACAAACTTTTTCTGGCTTGAACCTTCACATTGCCCTAATACCCACTCCACCGCCCACTACTCTCCAGACAGTTCTGTGGCCCTCTCCTCCAATTCTGGAATTAGGGTGAAAAGGAGGTAGCCCTCTCCACCTATACACATACTGAATGAGCGTTGTCACCAGCGTGTCCACACGGGAGTAGGATTGCATCAGCTCTAGCAAGAACACCGCACTCCATGGGAGAGCAGCAGTTACACCAGCAGATGACTGCTCACCCTCAACCTTCTCGTCCTTTCCACACCCATTTCGGAGATTTGGGCAGGCTCTCCACCATGCTGCACCAAGACTTCTAGCAGAGGAGTCTGACAAACAGACCAGCCTTGGAGGAAATACTACCTTGAATGGCACCTTGAGAGATAACCCCGCCAGACATCTCAAGCAATTAAGCTGCAAGGTTACCCAGAATCAAGGAGTCCCCAGAGACCACAGAACCCGGCTTCAAGCGTCAAGGGCCAGGCCTGAAATAGCCTCCGCTTGCCGAGCCCCAGCAGTCTCTAGCTCTCAGCCCGACACCGGGGCACATCTGAGAAGAAGCAACAAGGTCTTCGCTACTCACCACGCTCTAGTGAGTTGGAGGGCTGGGAATCCAAACTGCTGTTTGACTACCCCTTGAACACACCCACCTACCTCCTCCAGACACCATGACGGTATGTGGCTTGCCTCCAAAGAAAGGGTGCCATCCTCTTCTGAGAAGGACATGGAACTCTTTTCAGGTTCTGTATCTCTAGGCTGGACCCCAGGGAAGTGTGCCCCATCACTGCCATAGCCGGAGGAGGAGGGCAAAATGCTCACAGCCGTGCCACTGAAGGAGAGCTCGCTCTGAGATGCAGGCACTCTGGGGCGCTGGGGGGGCGCGTGACCCACGTGGGCAGGCTCTGGGCGCCTGTGGCCTCTCGACCAGCCCAGGAGTGATGAAGGAACAGAACGTTCTGCAATCCAGGAACCTGTCTGAGGGGCACTTAAAATACCCTTGTTTTCCCCCTCAACACTCCGGCCTCCAGAAAGTTGGTTTGTGTTTCCAGGGCGGGTGGGGTCTGTCCTGGGGAAAGTGCTGCTCTGAAACCCAGGCTGAGCGGCCCCTTTCTGTGCTGCAGTCACTCCCTGCACGGGCAGCAGCACAGCCCGGCTGCTGCAGGACGCCGTCCTCGGGAATTCCACCAGCTGGCTGACTGACTTCTCGCAGCTCCTTTCTGCTGGGTTATCACGCAGGTGAGCGATGACAGTCATCCCCTCTTCCTGGGAATCCCAGACCCCTCCAGCAAGTGATGACTCATTCCCTAACAAAAGGTGAGCAGTCTGGACCTCCCCTTGGAATCTCTCCTTCACCTGCACGATCATCCCCTGATCTCCCAGTGCTGAGATGGGGGCCAGGTCTCCAGGCTGTGAGATGTCTAGGGGGGGGTGCTCCGCCCCTCCCACTCCTTCCTTCTTTTCAAGACTCACTGTTAACTTCGTTAGTGTCTCCGTTTCTTCAGCGACTCCAGTGCCTTCCGAGGGTTCCTCCTCATGAGATGCCTCAGGAGTAGGGGTTTTTTTCCCCCTCCACTTCTTCCTGAACCGAACCCTTTTCTTAGGAGATATGGGAGCCTTCTCCGGAATAGCTACTGGGTCTTTTGGCTCCTTAACACAGCCCAGTGAATTTCCCATAGCTTTCCTCTCCTAATCTCAGCAGAAAACGCAGCTAAACCAGCTCTGGGATGCCAGAGAAAGCCCGACCTTGGCTTCATCGGATTAGATGCACATTTGAAAACATGCACTACGCTGGCAATGCCTCCAATTCTCTAGCTCCCTCCCCGCCTCTCTCTGTCTCTCCCAGCCGCTGCCTGCCGATTCAGACAGCCATCTTACAGGCTCAGAGCTGCAACAAGACAAATTCAAAGCATCTCACTGCAGTTCAGAAATCACTTGACCTAAAAGCAGACAGAAACCGGATTGGCTGCAGCTTCCTCTCTCCAAATATGAGGTAATTGGAGCACTGCCCTCCGTAACACAAACAGAAAGCAAAAAGGAGCTAGGAACCAGGGGAGGGAGAAGCCAGGGAGGGTGAAGAGGAGGGGGGAACTGAAAGAGTAAATGGGAAAGGGAGGGGGAAAGGAGAGAGGCCCTGGGAGAAGGTAGCGTGAAGGAAGGAGGAGGAGGAGAAAGAGGTAAAGGCAAACCAGCACTGGCGGAGACAGGCAGCCCAGAAGGGCCACGATGAGCCAAGGCTGCAGTTATGGCTCCCGAACTCTGACAGAAGAGATTCCAATTGTTGCACCAAGGTGTCCAAAAGAAAATACGGAGCAAGGTGTGTGTGCGTGTGTGTAGTCATGATTTTCCAGATCAGAAACAATAAAATTATTTTAATCAAATTTTCACCAAAAGAGAAACAAAAGCCTAATCCTCATAGCTCAAAAAAGAAATTGAGGTTTTAAAAATCAAGCATTTGTTCCTCACCTTCTCCCCATAAAGAGAAAGATCTGCTAATCCTGCTGACTAATAACACAAAGAAAAATCCTGGAAATCTGTTCTGAGAGCAATATATACAAGCTAGGTAAAAGGTAACACTTCCAAATATAACAGAAAAGCAATGTCTCTGTGAGCAATAATCGACAGAAACACTGAGCAGTGATTACTGATGTTGCTTCTAGTCTAGCTAACGTTTGCTATTACTCATATGCCCAGCACTGGGCTGAACTATGGATTATCTCATTCAATTTTTATAGTAATCATGAAGTCAAAATGGTTATTTTACATTTTATAGGTAAACTGAGGTTTAAGAAAAATAATTAATTTGTTCAATGGTACACAACTGTTAAGTGGAAAAGCCACAGCATGAAGGCCTGTTTAAGACTAAATTTCAACCCAGATGTGGCAGGGAAGGAAGGTTATGCTCAGCTAAATACAACAGGAAGACACCCCACTGTTCTGAATAGCCAAGTAGACTCCCATGGACCAAGAGCTCAAACAATCAGAGAGCACTGCCACTTGGGAGTAAGAAAGGAATTTGCTAAAATGAGGTCCAGGTGGTTTGCACTCAAGCTGCAGCAGGGCAGGAAGTTTGAATTACAGTATAGAGTTGGAGTGAAAAATCACCGTTATGTCCATGGGCCTCCCCCACCACAGTTTAAAAATTTTTTACAGTGTCGGTTGGAATAGCACCACAGGTCAAGGGGCTCTGAGTGGCATGGAAGGAAAGAGGTTGTGCGAGTTTCTTGCTCGCCACAGCGCTTTACTCTAGACCAAAAGGAGCCAGGCCACAGGGTGGCTTGCCTGCCCATGTCAGCACTGCCGGTCTCCTCTGGACACCTGAAATCTGCCCTCCACAAAGGGGAAGCACGACAGACCCCCAGGCAGCAGCTCCTGCAGCACAGGGGGACCCACTGAGCTGGCTGCAGTGGGTGCCCTTCCTCTCAGCCAGCTGTGGCCGTGGGGCACCTCACTGCCCGCGCCATCACTGACTGAATTAGCATGGGGGGGCGGGGGCCGCGCGAGACACAGACTGCAGGAGGCTTTCCATGAGCAAGAAATCTAACACTACAATGTAAATTCTATCTAGGCAGGCGCCAGGCCTTCTCTCTGCCAAAGTGGAGATCTGGAACTAAGCAACTTGTAAGTGGCACTGAATTTTATTAATGAAATATAAGCAAACCAAATCCCTGAAACTGATCCAGCTCAGAGGGAAGAGACACCGCTGTTTAGCGTGGCCTTCTCTGGAAACCGGGCAGAACCTGACGTATTTACTTCTGGGGCCTTTTCTTTTTAAAACTTCTGCATATGTGGGGAAAATCAGGCCCTCATTTCCCTCTGCCTCAGAAGAAAGCTGCTTTAGGAAAGGAGCAGGAAGGTTTCAGTAAGGTGGACCTAGGTTCAAGTCCCCAGTTGGGTTAACTTAGCAATTTTACTAGATGATTCAGTGCTTTTTGTAAAATGCAGACACCGCCACCTACTTACAGGGGCTATAAAGAGGGATAATGAGATAATAGCCATAAAATACCTGGTTCGGTGCCTGATCTAGATTAAGTCCCTTTTCTTCCCATGTATTACTGGAGCTAAATGTTGCAAGGCACTTCACCAACCATGGCCCTGATACCCTTTTCGTCTTGGCCAGTTTCTAAAGAAAATATGTATGTTCCAAGGTTTGATGTGTGAACCTTGTTTTTCTTCATCAGAAGAGCCTGCACTGTTTTACCAGAGAGGTTAACTTATTTCCACAAGTAAGCGAACTCTGGTTACCAGGACCTTTGCCCATACCTTTCCTGCAGCCAGCCTGGGCTCTTAAACACATAGCCTGCTACCTTCTGGAAGGCAGCCCTTTAGGGCCACCCTATTCTTTATGACCTCTCCCTCTAGTTAGTGCCTTACTGTCCCTAGAAGTCTCACAGAGTGAGCCACAGAAGACTCCAGAGTGAAAGTCACTCACTCATCCCACAAACATGAATGGTGCCTCATTTCATGCCAAGCACTGTGTGCCAGAAAGCGCACAAACATGGAAATCTCAAGTCAACCCCACTAAGAGCACTCTTGACCTGAACGCTCTGAATTTTTCTTTATTTCAGAGTGCTAGATACACACTAGTATTACATAAACATGTCAGAATTGGCCAATCAATTTTGTCAGATTCTGATCATCGAGAATTTATTCCTTAGAAAAGCTATACCTCCCAAGACATACCTTAAAGGAGGCTTGGACAAAACCAAGAGACGGGGCCTAGCAGTACTGGATGTTACCCAAAACCCAGTTGGTCTCTGTGTATTTGCGCATCTGAACAATGGGCCCGGAATGCAGACAGTGCCGTCTATGCCGTCCGCCCCACAGCTGTGAGAGGGTCAGAGTCATAAAATATTCATTCACCTAACAAATATTTATTGAGTGCCTGCTCTATGCCAGGCAATGAAAAGGACAAAAGACACAAAATCCCTGCCGCTATTAAGCTTGCAGCCTACTGCAGGGTTCCAGACATCAAATAAACATGTCAGACGGTAGTAGGTGTTATCCAGCCAACTCTCCAAGCCACACAGAGCTTGTGAGAGTAAAGTGGCCAAGTGGCCAAACAAAGGAGAAGCCCAACCAGCAACTCGAATCCTGTGCTGACCAAAACACCCACTTTTTTGTCTGCACACAGACACACAGATTTTACTGCAGCAATGAATGCCTTCTTCCTACGATTAAATCATAAACTGCAAAGACTAGCTGTGCTGCACAGCTGAATGAGGTTCCGCTCACATTACAGTTTACGTGATTCAGTTGAGAGGACCGGATCAGCTCCTCCCGTATCAACACAGATAAACCCAGAACCAAGTCTAGCTTTATAAAGTTACATAAAAGGTGCAAGCAGAGTCAAACATAAAGACACAAGTAACAGCACATATTGTCTGTGAATACCTCACCTGTCACACACTGACAGACAGCAAATATCAACTGAAGATGTTTGGGGGGTGGCAGAGGGAACAAGTTGCTGTATCTGAAATATCTCATTTCTTTAAAGAGAAAAAGGAGGGGAAAGTCTAAAGCAAATAAAACAGAATAAACATCTGTTTACTCTTAAGATAACTAGATATACAAAGATCTGTTACACATTTCTTTGTACTCTTATGATACCTGAAAATTGACAACTAAAAATGCACATTAAAAAGAGCCCCTACTGGGTGATTTGGTGATGGGAAACCCGTGGGGATTACAATTGAGATGAAAAAAAAATGTGCAAAATGATGTAAAAATAAACTTTTTAAAAAAAAAAAAAAAAGAGCCCCTACTAGGGAGGGAAATGCACTGGACTATATGACACTCGGGGGATTTGGTGATGGGAAGCCCATGGAGATTATCACTGAGATGGAAAAAGTCACAAAAGGATGTGCAAAAAAAACAAACTATTATATTATTTTAAAAAAAAATCTTGCATATAACTATCATACCACTATCATATATGAGAAAATTAAGTGCTCTAATATCATATAGTTGTTTAAAAATTCCCAAATTGTTCACAATCTCTTTTATAGTATTTTTTTTCCAATCAGAATCCATCCAATCAAGGACTATAAATACCTTTGGCTGCTACTGTGTCTTAAGTTGAATCTAAAGCTGTCACTACCACCTGTGTCTCCCACCTGTAACACTGTCTAGTTGTAGAACCTGTATTGGTTTAGTTTTCCACCACTGAATGTTAAAATTCCCTGTTTGAAAGAAATTCTCAGAAGTAAAGTTGTTGGAACAAAGGCAGATAAAGAAAAAGAACCCCTACCAGTTAGCTCCAGTTTAGTACATTAGTTCTTTAATGATAAAACACTTTAGAAGCCATAAACCTCTTCGTGAAATTAGCAATATTGCAGTCTCATCGGTAGTGCAAAAATTTAAATTAGAACCAGTATCTCCTTTAACTGAGTACTCCCTTGAGTAGTAACCACCAACTACATCTATATTATTGCAGATGTCTAAATTCACATCATTGCTCTATTCCATCAGCTCCAACAACAGAGTTCAGCATAATAACTATCTTACCACTCCCCTAACATCTGACAGTTCTACTCTGCACCTCTGCTTGGCTGTATAGATATGTGCTCTTGGTGAGAACAGCTGACAGTTGCTCAGTAACAAAAGGCTAGAAAGCCATAACCATAGATAAGTAGCAAGAGACTTATCACATCCTGTCTGAAGCAAGAGAGAATAGAGGCTCTAAACATATAATCCTGAATCAGTTTGCGAGCAGAACTTTCCCCACACTCCCGAATACCAGCTAATATAAGCAAACACCAAACTGTCAAAAACAGCACAGAAAAGGAATTAGTAGTTAGTTACATCTGAGAAAATAAGGGGGGGCCACAGAGCTTCCCACCATGAGAGGACAAGATAGGGGCCCAGCTGTGCTGCAACAGTCAGGAGGAAAAAGCAACCAGCCAGCATGGTCTGTGCAGAAGACAGACTAAGACAGTGAAAGGCAGCAGCGCAGAGAACTTTGGATGAGCTCTAAGGCCTGGGAAGTGTTAAGATCCACTAATAACTTTCACAAGTGGCTACAACCATGGCGTCCACCTCCTGATTCCCTAACTCCCATCAAGTTATTTTACTGTATACTTGCTTCCCCGAAGTATTTAGACAAACTGAACTGAGTCTGGTCTAATTCAATTCTGAATTTCTCAGACTCTACATTAAGTCCTCTGCATAGCTGGTCCTCTGTAAATGTGGAGTTCAGTTAAAGAACACATTTAAACTAAAACCACAAGGGCACCGCTTCACACCCACCATGACGGCTATAGTCTAAAACAGTCACAAATGTTTGTGACAATGTAGAGAGACAGGGACCCTCATAAACTGCTGCTGAGAATGTAAAGTGGGGCAGCCACTTTGGAAGGCAGCTTGGCATGTTCTTAAAAAGTTGTGTATAAATTATCGATAAAACAATCCCACTCCTAGAGAAATGAAAACATACATCCATACAAAGACTGGTGTTCAGGTATTCACGTCAACATTATTTGTAACAGCCCCAAAGTGAAAACAACCCAAATTTCCATCAACTGCCAAATCAATAAAATCTCTGGTTTATCCAAGTAACAGAATACTACTCAGCAATCAAAGAAATGAAGTACTGGTATAATTGCTTTGACACGAATAAACTTCAAAATGATGAGGCTAATCGAAAGAATCCAGAGACAGAAGAGCATGTAATATCTGGTTCCATTTATAGGAAATGTCCAGAATAGGATGATTTATGAGACAGAAAAATAGATTAGTGGTTTCCTGAGGCTGATGATGGAAAGGACGGATAATTGTAAATGGGCAAGTGGGGTCTTACTGGGATGATGAAAATGTTCTAAAATTGGATTGTAGTGATAGTTATATAACTCAAAAGAATCACTGAGTTATACAATGAAAATGGATCAATTTTATGGTATGTAAATTACATTCCATACAATTACATTGTTCTTAAAAACAAACAACAGAAGGATAATCAAAATGGTGTTTTAGGCACAGTTAGCTGTAGGAAGGGGTGGGGTGAAGGCAGAAGCGAGGTTCCTCTGAACACCTCCATGTTTACTTCTTAAAATTTCTCTTTGGAACAGTGTCAATGGATTTGTAAACTTAAAACTGAGAGGAGAAAAAAGTAAACACATACAAAAAATAGATTTAATTCGTGTACTAGATTAATGGCTTAATGACAGAAATGATCTCAATGACTTTAAAATATAATTTTGTGTACGTCCTTAGGAGATACACAGTAAGAGCAAAAAACATGCAAAGAAATCATAAGCTTCTCACTAACCACACTGTTACCAGTACTGATGTTTTGACTCAAACATATAACATGGTATGTATGATTTTACAGATGTGTGCATCTGAGAAAAGGGAATAACCTAGATTTTCAGTGTGAGAAAAAAAATGGATTCAAATATGAAGTCAAACAAGTTAAAACTTTAAATCTAAATCTGAATTAGAAATATAAGTATAAATTCATAATTTTTAATGGATAAAAATGTATTGATAGTCTAGTTCTGTCCACAGAAAAAGCCTAGAAACAATGACCAAGCCCAAAGCACTCAGGCTGTGGAAAAAAGGATCGGAGTTTCTCGTAGAAACTGCTACTACCTCATCACACAAGAAATAAGGGAAATTATCAAAGACTACAGGGCTCATGTCAAAGTGCTCAGAGTTAACTTTAAGAGGTTTAATCGTAGTCAGCGGTGCAGCTCTTTAAGTGTTAGAAGTAAATATTGCTGTATTTGGTTGGAACATATTTAAGGCTGTTAAAAATTCTAGCAGTGATAACTAAGAACCAAAAAAAATCACCTTGGTCACATTTAGAGAATATTAGGGAACCAACTAATTATCCTGAAAACAAGCAAAGAGGTAAGAGGGAAGCATTCGTCTTTTTATCTTGCTTTCCTATGAGAACTATTTCTCAGGGTAATTGATGAGGTGAAATTTTGAAGGAATTACAGAAGCTGAATATCATCATCTTTCAACTTCTAATGAAGACAGACCGCGCACATGTCGTGTCTTCTGTGTGCAGTGAGGAAAGTCTATAACTCAGCATGACCAACCCCCTCTTCCCTTCCCCCTCCCCCAAAATGAACCTGAATGTTACTGAGCCTCTTGGGTCTGGATCTAAACCACTAATTTACAGGTAACACAACTGAGAGAGGGAGACATTGTAGGAAGACATCTCCAAAATGCTAATAGTATCTTTATAGACCTTGTCAGACAAAAGACCAGATTTTCCTCAAAAAAAACTGCAAGGGGGGCAGAGGAGAAGGGGAGGGAGAAATTTAATGCAATGTGGGCATCTTATTCGTATTCTGATACAAAGAAACCTTTCTTTTAAGGAGTTATTTGGGAAAATCTGAATACTGAGCAGGTATTTCATCATTTTAAGTACTAATGTTAAGGTGTTCTAATACTGCAGCTGCTTAAATTAAGAGATACACACTGAAGCATTTACAGATGAAGTTCTATGAAGCTTGGAGTCTCTCCCAGAACAGCCCGCTGGGGCGCGGCTCAGGCACCCAACAGTGGCACCATGCCGGCGCGAGCGAGGGCACGTGGGCTTCTTCAGGCTCTGCCCTCTGCTTTTACCAGTGTCTGAATCTTTCAGATCAAATTTTTCAGAAGAGGGAAAAGTAACTCCAGGAAAGAAACAGTTGCATTACCCCAACCTCCTCTGTCCCCGTATAATTTTAATTCACCAGTTCATTTTTTGTTCCCGGGCCACTGAGTTTCCCTTTTTTTAAAGAGCTGGGTGGCATTCAGGGTAAGGAGGTGCAGTGGGTGGGGTCCTCTTCCCTCACACCTAAAAAGCTCCCTGGGCGTGCACAGTGAGGTCAAGTTTGTGGCCAACAAGAACAAACGAAACAGTGTCTCTAAAAATTCCTCCTCTGTGCTACCAAGGAGCTAATACCATTCCTCTGCGAAGCTCAATACAGGCCTTGTTCCCACCCTGCCAGCGCACACTTGCCAGGTTCAGGCTCCCAGTTACCCCCAAGTCCAAAGCATGTCTGAGAGCCCCTATGGTTCCAAAAAAACACACGTTACCCCACGCTATGGATTGCCAGCACTGGCTCCAAACCAAAGCCTAAACTCTTAAAAAAAATTGTCTTCAGGTTCTACGAAAAATTCCGGGGCTCCTGCTATTTGGTCTTTAACCACCAGGTGGTGCTAACTCCCCAACTAGGATGCACAGCGGCTTCAGCCCCTGGAGTTAATGCTTCTCCCATCTGTCTAATAAGAGTTCTCTCTCATCCATCAGCCTCCTATAAAGCAACTGGGTATTGGAGATTCTAGAGAGAAATGGTTTTGTTTGGTTGGGTTAAAGTGATTCAAGGCAGTCTTCTTCTAAAACTTGGACTGTACTTTGCACTTTCTTCTAGTAGTGATATAAAGTAGGAAAGAAAATGTGCCTTCTTAGTTAGCAGGGGGAGCAACAAGAAGCACATGACGCCAGTACTCCTGGGTGTGATGGAGGCTAGAGCTGAACTTGTGATCACATACACAGGCCCAGAGATGAAGATGCTTCTGTGGACTGCATGTCTGTGTCCCCTCACAATTCTTATTTTAAAGCCTTAATCCCCAATGTCATGGTATCTGGACACAGAACTACTTTAGGGAGGTTATTTGGGCTAGAGGAAGTCTTGAGCAGAGAACACCCATATAGGATTAATCTCCTTATCAAAAGATGAAGAGATGTAGACTCTTTCTCTTCAGGCACGCAGCAAGGAAAGATCACGTGAGGCCATATCCAGGAAGAGAGCCCTAACCAAGAGCCCCACCTTGCTGGCACCTTGATCTTGGACTTACAGAAGTGTGAGCAAGAAACCTTTGTTGTCATCCAGTGAGGGTATTTGGTTACAGCAGCCCAAACTGACTAAGATGGTGCCACAGTAAATCAGGCTTGTTCTAAGATCTACATCAAAGTCCTACCCCACCCTAATAAAGCATCCACACCAACATCTCTCCCCACCCTTCATTCTCCAAGTCAGTTTTGACTCAGCCAAACGGACTTCTAAGGACCCGACTGCCAAAGACAGGACCGAAAGCACAAACAAGCAAAAAGTCCCAGTTCATCATGCAAATGAGTAGGAAGTTCAGAAACAGCTTCATCTTCAGGCCAACCCTAACTGCTTTCCCAGCTCCCACACTCACCTTTGTTCACTGTCAAATACAGAGGTGGCAGCTCAGGGCTGCCCATGGAGGGCAGTACAATGTCTAGGTCAAGCACAACCCAAGTAACAGTGACCCAAACTTTGCAGACCCTACCTGGAAGTGCAAAATAATGGTCCAGATCAGGCCGAGGGTCAGCTTGGGGTTGCCATCTGTGATGTCATCATTGCGAATATTCACTAATTTCACCTGAAAAATAAACAGAAGCTGATATCAGAGCTCTGGGACATTTTGTTTGAGCTTAGATTTTTATCAATTACAGTGTTTCTTGGTTTGGTGGTTGGACTATGCATAGATTTGTATAGCTATCACCATTATCGGGATAACAGAACCATTCCCCAAAAGGTTTACTTGATGTAACCCCTCTGAGGTCAAAACCTGCCTTCACACACACACACCCCACCACCAACTCCCAGCAACCACTCTTCTCTTTCCAACTTTGCTTTTTCTGTGGCCTTCCACTGAAGGGCTTTGGGGTTGTTTACCATTTGAGACAATTAAGAATAAAGCTCCACAATCGTTGTGTAGGATTCTGTGACAGCACATGCTTTCATTTCTCTAGGGTAACTTCCCAGGGGTGGGCTTGCTGGCTCATACAGTGATTGGTTCTATTAGAAACTGCGAGGCTATTTTCCAGGGTGGCTACGTTTGCATTCCCTCCAGAAAGGCAACCTCGCAGGCACATGTGGAATGTGGGTTGCTTTGCTGTTAAGTCATGACAACCTGACTTTTTTTCTTTCAAGGTTAAGAGAGAAAGACAGGTGCCTCTCCCCCCTCACCTCCAGCTTCCCTCCTTGGTCCCAGAGCTCCCATCTCCCCATGTCTCCCATAGTCATTCCAAGAACACAAAATGCACAGACATACCACCCTCCCACCACCTCAGCTGACCCTCCCCCAGTGTACTGACAACTGAGGGTCTGGGGAAACTTCCACCTCAGTCCCTGTTAGCCTCTTCTTCACACCCCTACTGAGCCCGAGTTCAACGTGACAAAATGTCCTTGAGCTATCCTCCCTTTATCTCTTCAACTGAACTGAAATCTGTCTCTGAAGAATCCTAGGGACTTCAGACAGAGCTTCACTTTTCCCTCACACTATCGGTAGTCTGAATGCTTGGTCCCTCCAAAACTCACCTGTTAAATCCTGAGGGCCAATGTGATGCTATTAGAGGTGGGGTCTGGGGGTGACAGCAAGGTCACAGGTGTGGTGCACCCATGGGATTAGTGAGCTTACAAAAGGACCCCAGGGAGCACCAAGCCCCTTCCAACACGTGGGGACACAGCTAAAAGACATGTAGGAAGCAGCAGTGTGGATCTAGCAGTGTTTCTCAGATCTTGGAATCCCCAGTCTCCAGAACAGTGAGAAATAAATCTCTGTTGTTATAAGGCACTCAGTCAGTGATATTTTTGTTACAGCAGCCTGACTGAGTAAGAGCTGGGCAGGTTCTTTCCCTTTTTTAAAAAAAAAATCCGTCTCCTCTTCTGTGTATGGGAGGCGAGAGAAGTCGCCCCCGGAGTCTGCGCAAGCCGCCTTTCTCCCTGCGCCCAGGCTGGTAGCCGGCACTCAGCCACGCCCCCGGCCACCGGCTCTCCCCTTTCGCCCTGAAGTCTGCTTGTCTTGGCCAAACTCTTTCCACTCCACCAACCCTTGATGACTGCAGCATCTAAAGCGACTCTCCTTTCCTACTTGGCATCTTCTACTGCCCTTCTTGGCAATTTTAGCACTTGTCTCATATGACCCAAGTATCTCCCTAGCTGCACAAACCATCTGCCTTTTCAATTCGGATGACTTTCATGTTTGCTCTACGTGGACACCTGCACAGCTTCAACCTGGGCCTCACCATGACCAAGCACTGTGCCAGAGTCCTCGCTGTCCTGAATCCACCAGGCTTGCCCACCCACGCTTTCACCCTTTCGGAGTGCCGTGCTCTGTCCCTATTTAGGCCTCTTCAATTCTCCTCAATTTACCTTGCCCATTACACCCACTCTGGTTTTCTCTAAGGCTACAGATATTTCAGAGTGACTTTCTCAAATATCCGAAACACTGCAGCCTCCAGCTCTTCTACCACTTTTCATTTATCAATTTATGTCAGCAAATATTTATGAAGTAAGATTATGCATTCATTATGACAATGATGGAGATACAGAAGCCGAGTGAGATGGTGTTGCCTGTCTTCACAGGGCCCACAGTGTACTACATCAGTGAAATAAGAACGTAGACGGAAACCGCTATGGGGTTACATAGGGAATTCCCTGGGTTAATGAGGACTGCTGATAAGAGAGACAAAAATGGACTGACTTCTAAGGTATACAGCCCACTTGCTGTCCTCTTGACCCGTGCTGTTGCCTGGCGACCAGCTCCACCTTTTTCATACAGCTCTCAGCAGATGACACACCGACTCCCTCACCACTACAAACTATCTCCGTGTCTTTCTCCCTCCGCCTTATTTCTCCTTGTGTCTCAGAGAGACAGGAATTTTCCTCTTTCTGTTCAAAGACAAGCACCGTGTTCTGTATTCTGGATCCTGCCCCTCCGTCCAAGACTTGCTTCCACCTAACAGGAAGCAACAGGCGGAAGGATGGCACGCGGACACAGCAGGGACGAGGGGAGGGGCCCGCTTCCTGGTTGGCTCTCTCTGGTGATTTGGGGCAAGGTACTTCGCAAGTCCCTGTCTCCTGTCTATGAAGTGAAGACTTGGGCTAGCAGACATCTGTGTAACCTCCTCCCTCTCATTTTTGGTCTCCCTCTCTTCACTGGTTTCTCCTCATGTGTCTAAAAATATGTTGTTGTCTTCCTTCCCTATTTAGGGAGGGAAGAACTTCCTTAAAGAACTCATGTAACCCTTCTCTGTTCTCGTCCATCACCGATGCTAAGACCCTTCCCACGATCTGATGTGGTGGCCGACAGCCCTGACCACCCCATCGACTTTTGTGATGACACAGGCCTCTGGCTTTCCCTCTCCCTGGGTGCTGTAACTTTTCCCATGTTCTTCACTGTTCATCTTTCATGCTCATTATGACCCCCACCTCAGGTGGACCCATAAAGTTCAATCTCTGGCATTTTGCTCTTCTTTTTCTTCTTCAATATTTATTTATTTATGCATACAATAACTTGGGTACAGGCCAGAGGTGTACCCACTTTGTCTTCTGCTCCCCACTGAAGACAAAGTGGGAAACAGAACAGGCAGACTGACTGAAATACACTGCTAAGGGGAGCTGTGGGCAAGACAGGAGAGGGCTGCTGCCCATGTGGGTCAGCGCCCTGGCTGGGGATGGAACTCGTGCTCAGTAGCTATGGACAGCTTCACAGTGCTGCCCTTTAGTCCCTTGTACCACCAGGAAGGTCCCCATTTTGCTCTTCTTGTTAACATTCTCAGCAACTCTGAGAGCTTCCCAGAATGCCGAGGACATCCCTGGGTAGGGACAGCGTCCAGCATCCCCTGCAGCATGGGTAACACACAGGATCATCTCACCTGTCTCTGCTTTAGAAAGTCCAGGGCGATCTGCACATTCTGCAGCCTATGAAACCGCATCCTGCCCTTCTCCCGGGGCTACAAACAAACAAACAAAGGGATGTTAATTTTAGTTACAGCAATTTTCCTAGGCAGACCCCTTTCCTCTTTCAAGGACTGAAAGACCATAAAGAACGCCTCCTGGGGGAAGCCAGGTGTGGGAGCACACACAAAACCCTACTGAGGCAGATCCTGTGCACCTCATCTTCTGGGTCTCACAGAGCTCATTTCCCACCCCGCCCCCCGCCCCCACCTGGAGTACACGGGGCCTTTTGACTGCAAACACTGAACCGGGACGGCAGCTTCTCTATCGGTTCCTCTGCAGTTATGAGTGGCAGATCTTGATTCTGATTGTAAGGTTAATGGAAACAAGAGATTCTGGTTCTGTGGCTCCTAAAGCCCCAGCTAGGTGCTGATATACGGGATGGGTGGAAGCAGTAACTGCATTATCACACAGCAGTGGACAGAGGCAGCTTCTCAGGAACAGGCAAACCAGAAGTAGGCAGTTTAAAACTAGAGAGTAAGGAGCTGCACGTGTTCAACCAACAAGTGAAAATTTCCCAAAGGAGAGGCAAAAATCAGGAAAAAACCTATTTTCTGGGGTATCAATGTAGGAAACACCCAGAGCAAACAACCCTTCATGATACAAGGCTATTCAATACCATACTCTAGAGAAATGTATGTTCTGCTCTGCACTCCACCAGGAATGTCATACAGGTCACAGGAGAGAAAGCTGTCTCCCTTCAGTGTCTCTGCTGCCAGCCAGAGCTCAACAACGAGCCAACCAAAGTGGGTGACATCTGCTTGTCCACTGGGGACATGGGGTGGCTGTCTACCTCTGGAATGCTCTGTCCGCCACACCTCTGAAAACTCACTTGTAACCGTTCACCTGTAACTGCTAAACTGGCACTGACTGAAAGCTGCTATGGTTCCCGTACTGAGGCAACACTGGCCCGGGTGGAAATGGGCACAAGGTAATTTCTTAAAGCAAGTATTTAAGAAAAACCTCTTTACCAAGAACCTCTTCTCAGTGAGTTCAGCAAAACAAACTGTGAATATTACTTAGAGGATGCTAGACCCTGTAAAGCTGAAGATTTGAAGGTAACAGAAAGAGGGGTCAGTGAGGTGAAAAGATGCCTTTAAGAGGACAGGAAATGGGGACACTGATCATGCTTCTGGGGAGAGATCATCGACTATATGACTTCAGGACTGTAGGAAGGACATGCCCCTTGTACACACACTAATCTCTACCTCTTCTGTAGTCGCCCACCAAAATAAATATCCTACGAACATGCAAGTTAAATCTCTGTCCTCCATGGCAACTAGAGATATTGTTAACCACGGCAGAAAATCTCCATGCAATGCGTGGTCTGCAAACAGCAAACAACAAACAGGTTGTTCTGAAAACAAATGACGCGTGTGAGGTAAGAACCTGAAGGCTGGAGAGGTAGAAAGCGTACAACAGTTAGTCTGGGGTGTGGAGCTGTGAGCAATTAACTATCATGCTGTCAACTAAACTTTCCACAGTTCTGCAACCTGCACTCAGACAACACAGCAAGGCCATCAGAAGGCTCTGGGTCTCCAGGTCACATTAGGACTTGACATTTCCAAGCACCGCAATTCTTCTGTGCCAGCCATTAGAGAAGGAAGACAATTCCCAGTCATCTAACAGTACAAGAGGCACAATTGGTTTTAACCACTTTCTCTGGGGACATTCCCAGGTGCATCAAGAGGCAACTGGAACCTGAGCTACTTGGAGACCAAGAGCACCTCAAACTCTGATGGCCCTGCCGTGCCAGCTGGGTGCTGGCATCCCCGGGGGACCTACGACATCATCATCATCTTCCTCCTCCTGCTCCTCGCTGTTTGTGTGGCGCCAGGAGGGCATGCTCACCAGGCGGAGGGTCTTCAGCCCAGCTGGCTCCTTTGGCCACCAACCAAGGCAAAGACAACACAGAGTAACAGGAAATTCACAACACAAAAACCAAGAGAAAATGAATGTAACATTTATTTAAAAAAAAAAAGTGAAACTAAATATGAAAACACTTCCCACCTCCAAAAAAGATGCAAACCAAATCAAGATTACAGCAGATGGTTACAATGAACACTACTAATGCTGAAACACCTTCAATTCTCCATGGCCATCCACCCTCTCTGCTTTAGTGATTCAACTAAGGGAAAAAGAAGTGATGAGAATAACCATAGATGAGATATTGGGATGTTTTCAGTGAAAAGTTGATCTCCTAGTAACATCTCCCCTAAACACCTGTAAGTTTTCAATGGTTAGAAAAAGACATTAGCGTGGAGTGGTTTTAACCTGTTTTGTAAGCAATGTCACCAAAAAGGATCACATTTCAATGTAAAATCACTATAAGCTCTTCAAATATACTAGTTAAATCGTCTAAATTACAATATTGTGAGCACTGAAGAGGAACGTCTAGCACAGCAAAAGTGAAATTCTGATTACTTATGAGATTTACAGATGAGGACCAGAGTTCATTCTAGTTCAGAACCCACCATGTGGGGGTGAGTAGTTGGCTGTGCTAATAAAGACATCTGTTAATGTTAGGCCATTGAAAATGATAAAATAACTTATTGCAAGGCGGCGAGGGGGGCGGGTAGGGAGGGGGGAGTGGAAGCCAAACAAGTGGCCTGGGGAAGCCAAACCCTAATCCTGGAAAAGCTGAATATTACCAAAGGAGTAAAGTCTAATGTGCCAAGTGCTGTTCTTGAAACACAATCAACAATGACTAAGAATTCACCAAAGGCAGTGTGTGGGCCGAGTTTCACAGACTCGCTGAGCCACACACCTCTTCAGCTCTCCCCACAGAGGTCTCCAGGGCTCATCCCTGGGTTTTTCTAAATGAAAACCATGTGGTCTGTGAGGCCAGAGATCGAACAATATCACCTGCTTCCAGTAGGCTCATACAGGAAGCTGTGGGCACACAGGGAGGTTACTCTGACCTGCAAACCAAGCTTAGGACTAGCATCTGAACAGCCCAGAGGCTCAGGCGAGGTTTGCCTTCAATTTGTTTGTAGGTGTTTCCCACAAGCAATGTTTAATACATTTTGGGAGAAAGTGGGTGTCTTTAATTAGCCAAGGAGCCAAATGTACTGCATCCAGGGCGATGCGCAGACATCAACTTCAGCACTTCTCTGAATCTGTGCGACTCAGTGAATCACACAGAAGGGAGAAGGTGAGGCAAACTGGAAAAAAGAATTCAACACCTGAGCTTTTAAATGTAAACTTCAGGTCCTTATTTGAAGACAGAAAAACAATTTCACGGTAGTCAGGAAAAAAGGATTCCGTACAACTACAAACAAAAACCTAAGGGGAAAGTATATCTTATTCAAAAACCTTTAAGTGCAAATCTACTATTCCTGAAACAGTGGAAATAGATAAAGAATAAATAAGGAGAAAACATGCAGCTATGAAAGGATTATATAATGGTTGTCTGAGTCCATCAAGAAATGAATATATATGATGAGATGAAATGACATCATTTGTAAACTCTGAGTCTGAGTTAGAAATCAAGTGCACCAAACTCTTCTGGTGCCTCCTCCCATTAACAGGCACCCATGCCACTGTCCTGGTGCTTGCGAGTGGCTGAGAAGCTGTTCACGGGGCCACGCCTGGGGGGGTCACTAACTAGCAGAAGAGAGGTGCTCACCAGCTTGATGCCCGAGAGGACCTCCAGCAGAGAGATCAGGTTATGGCCATCCCGCAGGTCTTCGTACAGGTCATTGATGTGCTTGCGCACCTGTGCAGAATGAGAGGCAGACTATTATTATCTACACAAGACTCTCTGGTTCAAGGTAAATACAAATGACATAACTTGAGTTAAAAAATTCACGAATTTTCAGGTTGGAATACAATACATACGGAATGGGGTACGTGCCAGAAAAAGAGACAGTGAGACAGAGGCAGAGAGTTTTTATTTGAAGCCAGATCTATTATATACCCCAGCAACCCTGAACAATATTCTAGAATGCTTAAGCAAGTAGCTGGGGACTTTTAATGGTCCTGTAATACCTGAGGGATTATTATGGGCCAAACTGTGACACAATGGCCAGTGATGGACAATGGGTAAAATCCAGAGTCCAAAAAGCCTTCCACAGGATGGATACAGGAAACTGAAATTTAGGTCCTCTGCGTACCTCTAATCCAATCTTTCTCTCACCAAATATTTCTAATAGTGAATTTAAAAATATTTTCCTTGAAGAAAAAAATTCCAAGTTTAAACCTAAAACTATGAGGAAAACATTTCACTTTGGGGAAAAGTATAGTTAATGTCAAACATTGAGACAAATGTCTTTTATGTTCTCTTGTCTTTCCCTTGCATATATAAGGTGGGGATCGCTGTCATTCTTCCTAGTTTACACATGAGAAATGAGGTGCAAAGAGTTTAGTAAATGTCCAGGGTCGTTAAGTGAAAAACTTGACCCCATTTGGTCTTTTTGTTTTAGTTTAGATTTTTTAAATTATTTATTTTAAAGCACTTTTTTCTTACAACCTTTGTTAATTCTTTGCTAGTACAGGATTTCTCCCCTCAAGTGTGGTCACCATAATCCTCCCTTTCACTCACCCCCATGTCCACCCCTCCCCTCATGATTTAGTTTTTGCCTTAACTACTATGCTTTATAATCAAACATACCTTGTTTCATTTATTTAATCTAAGTCACCTCCCACTGAAATGTATTACTCTGGAAAAGAAACTGGGCAAACTGAGGCCCGGGAAAGTAGGTCACACGTTCCTAGTAAGTGGCTAGAGCTCTTCTGATTCTAAGTCTCGCGACAATTTTTATTTATTGACTTATTTGTTCATTTGTTTGTTCGTTCATTCGTTCACTCATTCATTCATGCACAGAAGATATGAGATGCAGGCCAGAGGTGCAGAGAGTGAAAGTGGGAGCGGGAGGGGTGCGGAGAGGATTCACCAGAGACAGGGTAGGGGGCAAAACAGGCAGATCCACAAAGCACACTGCTGAGGGGAGCAGAGAGTGAGACAGGAGAGGTCTGCTGCACCATGTGGGTCAGCTCCCTGGCTGGGCATGGAACTCAGGCCACAGCAGGGATAATGCTGAGACTTAACCCCTAGCCCACCAGGGAGGCCCTTGACAATTTTATTAAGCAATATTCACAACAACGAATCAGAAGATTAAAGGAAATTATAAGGAAGGAGATTAATTTTCAACATAAATAGCTTCTGGATAACAGCAGAAAGTACTTTCAAAAGTACATTTCTAGTCATTGGAATTTTTAAGTATAGGCCAAGATATTTGAGTAAAAAACTAAACTACAGTGCTATCCAATTTTAATATTCCAGTGTTCAAAACAGACTGGGTATCAGAAAAGATAAAGGTTGGAGGCATCTGGGGAACTTTTGGAAGAGAAAGGAACAAAGGATTAGAAAAGTTTTTTGATAGGAAAAAAGGTGTGAAAAGTACGCAAAGACTAGGTGTAGAGGTGAAAATATGTGAGGCATGTGTGTCTGGATGTGTGTGAAGGGCAGACACCAGCAGGATAAAATTGTTCAGGGAGAATCAGATAACAGCTTCCAAACAGCTAGAGACTATTTCTTCAATTTGTTGTGGTATCCAAAGTACTAGAAGACACAGCAAACTTTTTAGTTTAATCTGCAGTATTAAATTTTTCTTCTCCATTTTTTAGTTTAGACAAACATCTAGGTCAACTGTAGCCGTTGCTAATCTCTATGGTGTATAAACACGACCATGACCAATTTCAAGCTACAAATATAATACCAATAAATGTGATGCTGGAAAGAAATATACAGAACACCATTACCTAGAATTTCCACCATGGAGCTACAACAGACATAATTAATCTCCAGAGCACAGACAATAATAACATGGACCAAAATAATTATGAAGTAATGAGTTTTAAGAATTTATTACCTTTATCTTAAATATAATTTCTTTAATTATAAGTATATATATAATTCAAATTTTAATAATAACGGTTTGTAGCAACCAGCTCACAAAATTCCTAAAAATTTAACATTTGGCTCTCATGATTCTATATGAGCTGTTCCCACATGCCAGTAGCTGTAAGATTTCAAGGTTTCAACTTGGGGACCTAGAACAACCACAGAGCACCACTAACAGAAGCAAGCAGGTCATGGAGGCTGGAAAGGGAGTGGATTTGGGTTACGTTCAGTTTTAAATGTGCTGAATTTAAAACAGCAGCAAAGGAGTTACAGATAAATGTTCCTGAAGCAGGAAACACCAGAGTTCAATCTGGGTCAGAGGACAACGGAAAGGCACAAGTCCTATGTGCAGAGAAGCGAGTGCAAGACATGGGAAACGTTGGGAGCTTCTGGCTTAGGGGCAAGGAGAGAGCAGATTGCTACACACTGAGCCAGAGGAAACAGCCAAAACCAGAGGGAGGAGGTGGAAAAGCAATCAACAAAGGCCAGGGCCGGAGGGGAGACGATGGAAGGAGGATAGGTACAAAAGCCAAGAACACCATACTCAAAGAAGGGCTTGTCCCAGGATCAAATGCTACAGGTCTTGATGAGGACTACAATAGGGTTCTTGAATCCTCCCACAAATAAGAATATTTTATATCTTGAGAATAATTTTCTAGAGAAAGGTAAAGTGTGGGTAAGATTACAAATGAACAGTAGCTTTTTTTAAATTAAAAAATATTAAATACTTGATATTAATGGTTAAGAAGAAGGACATTACTGAGGGATTTATTTGTGGCAGATAAGGCTAACAAAGTCCACAGAGATGAGGAGTGGCATCAAAAAATTATTTAATTACAATTGAGCTGAGGACCAAATGAGATCATGTTATCAACAGGATGCTAAGCACTAGAGTATTACAAAAGAAAAAGGAGGCACTTTGAAATGTAAAATTAATTTCACACGAGGGCTCCAAATTCTCCCTGAAAACTACTAGTTATGCTTTGACACTTGGGAGTCACAAAGACTAACCACACCTTGCAAGGCAGGAATAGCACATGTCTCTCAACATTTGACTTAATATAATAACTACGTAACTGTGACAATCAGCAGAGACACAGGTGTAATGGGGGAAGGGGAAGTTGTGGGGTTATATTTTCCTGAAAAGTTTTCAACAATAGAAAAAACGTCTTGAAAATTTTCAGATGCAGAAATAGGGTTTGGAGGCTTAGTTGAAACCCAAAGATCACATAGCTAGTAAATAGCCGGGCTGATCGAATCCAGGTCCTCTACACAGCCTTTAACTCTTCTGCATGTACTAAGTTGTTTCAAGTTTTCCACAAGTCTCCTAAGTAGCAGAAGTTTTAGAGACAGTCAAGTAAACCTAAGCATGCTCAGGAATCATCAATACCTATGTTTCTTTGCAAGAAGTCATGATGCTATTCTGTCAACAAATAAAATGAGTAGGAAAACTATTTAGGTCCTTGCTGGTTTACTCTACCTGTGAAAATCAGGATTAGTGCGTATCTTCTAAGAATCTATACAAATGGTGAACAAACTCAGGAAAAGATATTCAGTGTCATTAGCAATAAGAAAAATGTAAATCAAAACTACAGTGAGGTACCACTGTACAGCCACCAGGATGGATAACGAAAACGATGGGCACAGCATCTATCCAAATGGAGGTCCATAACTCTCAGGGGAAGAGAGGTTTACAGATCATCAAGCCCTGATTTAGCCACGAACCTATGGTCACACTTGGCCATGAAGGCCACACTCCTCTCCTTAGCATTCAACCAGCACCGTTTTTCAAGCTCTTAAATTAAACCCCCCTGCCACTGTCCTTCTGACCTATCCATCAGCTGTGAATGAGCAAAGAGGTGCGAAAGTGCACACAGTGCTGAGGAAGCAGTGGGTCATCTTGTGTGGCCACAGCCGAGACTGCGCGGGAGAGTGTCCTGAACCCCTGCAGCTCTCGCCAACCCTCTCCTCACTAGAGGGCCTCACACAGACAGATTAAACGCAAAGGGCAAGTAAGAATCTAGAGTTTCAGAGCTTACATTGCAAAGATAAATAAAAATGGAAAGAAGATTCCATCTCCTAGATTAAATGTGGGCTTTTCCTTTCTACCTATTCACCTCTGAAGTCTATGGTCTTTCTCCACCTTCTTAAGGGAGTTCGAGCTCTGTCACATCCTCTCATCCTTTCTCCAAGTTCTTTTTCTTCAACTACCAGGGCTTAAAGATAGAGCAAAGACAATTTGAATAAAACCTCATTCAAAACTCTACATTTTCCTTTTTGATGATTCCGGGATATAAGAAGAACTCCTGAGTCTGGGGCTTTCATTCTATATGTAGTGGTGAGTTATTTCAGGTGCTTACATCCTCAACAAAAGCGTTTTAAGACTGGGTCGACAGTAGTCTTGACTGACAAAGAGGAATTGTTTCTCAAAGCAGTATTTGGGAATCCAAGAGTTCCCAAGACATCTAGATCTAGAATCCAAGATCTAGATGAGCACATCAGTCTACTAGCCAGTAGCAACATTCATCTGGGTATTTGGAGAACACAGCAAAGGATGCCTGCCTGAGTTGCAAAACCACAAATCTTGATCCCTAATTCTCAGCCCAAAGTTTAAAGAATTTCTACATGGGTCAATAATTATGATTAGCAGCAAATCTCTTTAAACTATCCCAAGATGACGAAAATGCATTACAATCTACGTGGGGCCGAGACAAGATGAAAAACAGCCAGGGACTTCCGTCTCTGGCTGGCCTCCAGCTGTTAACAACCCTCTGGTGTGTCTAGTTTCTCCCTCCCCAGGCCTCCTGTCATCACACAGCCCTGAGGCAGAGGCCCACCAGGCAACATCAGTCAGCCACAAATGAAGAACAGGGAGTCAGGGCATTTGCACTCAAATACCGAGGTTAGGGAAATGAGCCAGAGACAGGATAAATGCAGTTTGTCCTGTTTGAACTGAAGTATGAAAGCAGAGTAAGCTGGGGACATATTTGTAAAAAGCAAAAGTAACTTTGACCAAAAGATGCACGGTTGATTCTTAGCTCCATCCCTCACTAACTATAGGGTCTGGAAAAGTAACTCTCACATTTTTTAGTTGTGAAAACTGAGCACATGAGACACCCTTACTTCCTTCAGGGTTACTGTAAGGATCAAATCAGACAGGGGGGTGGCTTTCTGAGCTATAAAGCACAACTCAAGTATTATTTTTTCCAGGCAACACTCAGTTACTGGACACATCTCAGGTCCTTGGTGCAGCACTTAGTGGAAAGAGTAGCACAGCCAGCCAGCAGCATGCTGACAGAGACCAGTGAACGCACACACAGGCAGCTCTTCACAGTGGTGGGGAACAGAAATGGAATTGCAGTTAATTCATCATGGGGAATGGAAGTCAGAGTCTCAGTAAGGTGATGCTGGAGTGGGCTTTGAAGGGTAACTGGGTGGTGGCAAGGATGAAGAGGCTGGGATAGGCCTTCTAGGGAGAGAGACATGAATAAGCAAAGAGGTGCAAAAGTACAAGTGTTTAGGGAGCAGTGGTTTGGCTTATCTGGTGACAGCACAGGCTACACACACCAGAAAAAAATGCTCAGGAATGAAGTTGGATAGGACATGGTTGTAAAGGACATCCTTATAGGGTTATGTGTCATCAAACTAGAGTCAGCTGGTACACAACAAAGGGATTAGGTAATTTTTCCTACATGTCTTTCTTTTTGTGCTTAAAAAATAAGACACAATATCTACCTTCAAGTTATAATCTGGAAGAAAGAAAACATATAAATGCCATAGGTGTTCACAGGAGCACAGTGGGGTAACAAAGGACAGTGTGTGCAGTTCCATACAGCAGAGGCATGAAAACTTTATGGGGGAGGCGCTAAGCGGGTGTTACCCAGAAGGGATATATTCCACACTGAGGAGCAGCTGAGCAAAGAGACAGCCGCCAAACATCATTCAGCAAGAGCTCCAGGTCTGAGGGGAGCTTGGGGTTACATGCCTGGAAAGGCAGGCAAAGCCAGGGCTAGTGCTGCAAAGGGAAGAGCACAGGTCTAGACGACAGGTTCCGTGAATTCTAACACCTCAGGCCTCCCTCTTTCTAGTGGTGTAACCTTGAACAAGTTACTGAACTTACCTAAGCACCGTGCCCCTCATTATTAAAATGGGAATTTTGATAGAACCTGTCCTATAAAGTGAAGGGAAGATTAAATAAGATAATTGAAAGGCTTTAATACAGAATGCCTGATCAATAGTAGTACTCAATAAACTACTATTATCATTGTCACTGTTACTAAAAAACGATTATGATAGCCAAGGCAAGACTTGAAGAGGCCGTGGACTACATTGGCAAGGATTTTTCTCAATTGGATGTGACTGTTTGGAGTGGTTGACACAGGAGAAAAGATGGGCAGGACTGGAGACAAAATGATTCCAGGTTCCTAACTTGAACAAGTAGGTACATGAGTGAAAATATTGAGCAATTTGGGTTGTAAATACACCTTATGTCTGAGTAACATCCAGGTAAGCGTGTCAAAGGGATATGCTCAAAGGTTTTTGAGTAGGTAAAGCTTCTATCCCTAACTTGAATGGACGTTCCTAATTACCCGTATCTTACAATTTGAGAATTGTCCTCACATATAGCCCCCACAAGCCAAGTGGTACTAATGAGCCATGTTTAATTAACAGAACCCACTCCTTGGCCACAGCTTACTGACCCTTGGAGGAAAAGGAAAGGCAGCCAATGAGATTCTTTGTGGTGTGCCTTTAGACAGGCGTTTATCACACACTGAGGGGCACCCATCAAAGCTCCCACACAAACAATGGGAGAAATAAATACAAGAGACATACGGAAAGAAGAAAAAAATGAAAGAACACGAGAAAATAGTTGCTCAATAATATACGATTTTTGTAAAGCACAGCTATACATCCAGACCTCACACTCTGAGATCACCTGTACTCTCTCAGGCCTGAGCTCTTTCGCATTCCAAGCATCCAAACAGTCCCTAGCACTAGAATAGATGAGTCTGCCAAAGAAGAACACAGTTCCACAGGCTACAGAGACACAGAGTAAGAGAAAAGTAAAACTAGGCTATTGTGTGGTGATGAAGTGGCTGCTGATGACCTCATCCAGAGCAGTGATTCCTAGAACTCAAAAACCTTGATTTCAAATCTTGGCCACCACACTCATCAACAAGCCCCAACCTTGCTTTCTCCTCCAGTAAGAGTAATATTATTTCCCCCCTCCTGCCACTGAGCTATTCCAGAATTGTTCTGCACCAGGTAGTTACCTGGTGCTTATATATGTGTACAGACACATACACATGTACTAATCTGAACAGTTAGTAGTTGTGTACTTTAAAAGAGAGAAAGAAAAGGAGAACAGAATTTTCTTTGCCCCATCCTTACCTAATAAACAAAGAAAGCAGCTTATAAAATGTGTAAAGCCAAAAGCAAAGTGTTCTTGGATCCCCAGGAATCACTCCCTAGTCCCCTCGACAACCTGCTGAGAATGGTGTTAACTAGCCCTGCCAGAAACTGATCAGTACAAGTTTCCACACTGTTGTAACCATGTTCTATATTTTAAAAGTCAGGACATCTTCCATAGGCTCGAGCACGTGTAAAACAGCTGGGAGCGGGGCTGAGAGACCAGAGACATGGCCTCCACAGGACGGAGTCCTACCTTCATCAGGTGCTTGTTGACCCACTTGGTGAATGTCTTCTTCTGCACGCGGTCCCGTTCATCTGTAAAGGAGAGAGGAGGCACTGGTTTAGTGTTACCGGGCACCAAGTCCATGGACCCCACCTTGTCCACACCCTGGATCCTCCAGTGGGAAGAGTTCCTATAGAACTGTGGGATGGTTGAGAGGAATGGCCTGCCGGGACCTCTTCCGCCCTGGCCATGTGGCCACTTTGCAGATTAGAGTCGAATGGCTCAATGTGGCCATGTCTCCTCCACATTGTTATTGTCTGCGGAGCAGTGCTTGCTTCCCCCACAGCAAATGCCAAAAGTCCAAAGCTGTGAGGGGGCTACCGCCAGCGGGGTGGGTGACCTAGCACCTGAGCTGCTCCCCCTACAGTGGTGAAATCTCACTCTTCAGACATCCATGCTCTGCTCCCTCCCTCCAGTCTCCTCAGGTCATTACAGTCAGACACCCACTGGTACACCTAACCCTCCCTCCCTTCCCTGAAGTCTGCCAGAGCCCCCATTTCCCTCTAGGCAAACTCCCATTCCTTCTCAGTCATCCTCTCATTGACAGAGACAGGACCCTCTGGTGCTCCATACAAGGCAGTGATGGCTCCACAGTGCGTCTAGCAAAGGACTCACTTTTTACCACAGCTGTCAATCCCCCAGAGCCACTTCCAAGCCACAGATCCATCAGCCGGGCTACTTTTCTGTTCGCTGGAAGCCTTACCGTCTTGGCCAGCTGATCCTCACTGTCACTAAGTTCCCTGCTGTCCTCACCTCCAACAGGCAAATCAGCTTCCCTGGCAACTTGGTGCACATGTACTATCTTCATACATCCTCTTCAGATTACCCCCAAACGTACGGTGACCTGCCTCTGGGCCTTCACGGCCCTTCATTTCCAACTCACATCCAGACCGCACACTTGCATCTCCTGACTCTGGTTCCTTGTGAAACACGCATCTTTTTAGCAGTCATCGTTATCTATCTCTCATACCTCCTAGCATCCTCAACCTTCAGTCACTCCATTCTCATGTGACACATGTATGAGGAACACCTGGGGATTATCCCACCTGTGCTAGACAATGTGGTCAAGCAGTTTGCTACTGCGTCACGAATAGCCCCTCCCACCGGCACAACAGCCCACAGCTCAATTCACCACGACACTCTCCAGGCCTGACCCACACACCATTGCTTCGCTCTGTCATTTCCCTCTTAGTCCGAGAACTTTCGGAAGAACATGGCAGAGTATATAAAACTGGCTCATTGGTAATTCACACAAAATTCACTTAGGGCTTTTCTCCCCACTGTCCAGTGACTCCCTTCTGACTGACTGCAAAGTAAAAGCTGCATCAATACCATTCAAAACAACGCCAGCACAAGCCTCCTCTTCGCCTCTAGCTGAATGCACTTTATTTACTTTTCTGAGTTAGTAGCCATTCAAGAAATGCTTCCTCATCTCTGTCTCTGGTCTTACATTCACTTCCTTTTTAGTCTTGTACCCTTTCCTATATTCAAGGAATGATGTCTTCCTACTTCAGACCACAAAACCTAGGAATTAGCAAGCACTTTCTAAATTATCTGGTATAATTCTCTAAGTCTGCTTATACAGCAATCCATTCAACAACAATGAGTCCTATGTTCAGGGTTGAAAGGTCTATCGAAAGCTTGCCTCCATGTGATCTTCTTAGATGCTTAAAACAGAATTCACCACCTTAAAAGGCAACACTTTCTAATTTAATAGTCCATAAAGTGTCATATCTGCTTGCCTCTAAATTATACCAGTTGGCTCTCATTTGGACTATTTTAAATTTTTTCAAGTGTAATCTATCTGTCACTTATTAGAATCCTGCTAACATTCGAAACCAGGATTTTTAATTAGATTTATCCACTGTCATTCCAATGTATTTGATCTGCCCATCCTGTTAGCAACATCTTAATCACCCTTTCTGCAGCGGTGTCACCTACAGTCTGAAATCAGAACCAGCCTGCAACTACAGTCTGATCTGGATCACTGACACTTTGCTCAGACTCTTTACTTTCTCTTCATGGCCTTCTACCTTCTTCCTCTCCACCTTCTCAAATGCCCAGCTTGTTCATTCACTCACTTACTCTTTGAACGCATCTTTATTAAGGAACCCAGATGCTTGGAACAGCCCGTGCTTGACTCTGGCAATAGATACATCAAAGTGACAGTGCTTCCTTGTGCAGAGCAGACGGCCTGGCAGCGAAGGGGAACAATGTCCAGGGAGTTTGATATGTGCTACACTGAGAGCACAGGTGCTCTCAGTGTGCTCAAGGCCACGAGAGATATGGCTAAGCCCACTAAGAGGGGAGGGAAAGCTGGAAGGCTAGCGAAAGTTTCCAAGGAATGAGTCCCACTGAGCCTTAAAAGATGAGCAGATGTTGGCCAGAAAGACACAAGAAGGTCAAAGTCTCTACATGAAGTGTCATTGATGCATGTTCTTGGAGACAAGAGAACTGAACAGAATTAAGATGGCTGAAAGAGAGGATGTATATTAGGTAGTGAGACTTAAAACTGAATAGGAAGCGTCAAATCATGATCTTTCATAAAGAGCTCAAAGCCTTCCACCAAGAAACTAGCAAGGGAAAGGGAAGCACCAAAAGATTTTAAATAGGAAAATGTGTTTGAAAACAATCATGCTGGCAGCCTTTCTTGAGATATCCATTCTCAATTCTCTCTCTCTAAGATTTGTTTATTTATCCATACAGAACTGGGGTAAAAGCCAGAAGTGCAGGGGTGGTAAGAAAATTTACCAGAGACAGAGAGGGGAGCAGAACAGGCAGACTGAGAAAGTACACTGCTGAGGGAAGCAGCGGGCGGGTAAAGAGAGGTCTGCTGCACCATGTGGGTCACCTCCAGGGCCGGGGATTAAACTCATGCTGAAGTGGCTTTAGCTTCTTAGTGCTGTGCTTTAACCCACTGCGCCACCAGAGAGGGCCCTCTCTCTCTCTTTTTTTTTTTAAAGATTAATTTATACATACAGAACTGGGGTATAGGCCAGAGGTGCGGGGTGTGAGAGGATTTGCTAGAGAGAGTGGGGAGCAGAACAGACAGACACAGCTGAGGGGAGCAGCAGGCAGGACAGGAAAAGTCTGCTTCACCGTGTGGGTCACCTCCCTGGCTGGGGATCAAACTTGTGCTGCAGTGGCTTCGGTAGCTTCATAGTGCTGTGCTTTAACCCACTGCACCACCAGGGAGGGCCCTCAATAGTCTCTTTGTCCTCCAAATTTTTATGGTACTAACAATGCTAATCACTCAATAGGTACTCATATAATTATGCAGAGTTCTGAACTTTAACATGCTTATTCTTACATCACCAATGAGATCATTAACTCCTGAAGGAAAGCAACCATGCCTGCCCTTTCTATATCTCCCTCAGCTTCAAACAGCTAAAACTCCACATACGACAACTTAAAACAAAACATTCTTGGTTGACCAATATATGATCAGAAGAGTAGCTAAAGAAATCAGGTCTAAGTTATCTACAAGAAAACTGTTCAATATGTAAAAACCCCCAACACCCCAGTAAGTCATCTACATGCCGGGACAAGCGAACAGAATGAACAAACCAAACTGAGGCTGCTCAGGGCCTCTGCCCACCACACTGTGGCCGGCACTGGCCAGCCCTGCCACAGCATACTCATCACCTTCATAATTGAGCTTAACAGGCTGGCTCTAGTTTTACTACATATACACTCTGAAGACACAAGACTTCTTATTTTCTTCTTAGAGTTTATTATAAAAGATGCGCGTGTTTGCTCTAACAAGTTGAACAATACATAAGAGAGAACAAAGTTAACAAGTTTTCCTTTAAACTAATCACTATTTTAAAGAGATGGAATTCGCTTGATTTCTTTTAGAACTGACATGTGAATAACACACTTGAGCCTTATTATCTGACTGCCCGCTGTTAATTCTGTATGCCAGTCAAGCCCTTCCATGAGGATAATACTCTAGAAAATTCTTATCAGTTATATTTTCAAACCCTAAAACACAGACTTTTAATTCAGAAGGAGGAGTTCCAACCATCTATTCTGAGGATAACATGGTACCAAGATCTTGCAAGACTGACCAGCCTGCGCAGGGCTGAGCCACGAGTTTCTCAGAAAAGAATTTGAAAGAACAACTTTGCCAGAAGCTGGAAGGTCCTTTTTTAGAATTTTGTGTTGCAGACCCATCAATTACATAGAAGTCCTTACCAGATTTAAATATCAGGATAAGAGGATTAACTCTATTGCCTGGAGTTTAAAATCTAAATGTTTCAGCAAGGAACTTCATTAAGGAAGCCAAGGAGAAGCTTTATGACACAGACCTTCAGAATGCTGCAAACAGCTCTCACCTCCAAAGTTTTAAGATTTAGCTACTACATATAAATCCCTAATTTAATTCCAGGCCCAGCAAAGCTCTTTCTATCTGGAGGTAGAATTTTCAGAAAGTACCCTCATGTAAGAGTAAACAGTCAAAGAAAAAGACATATTCTTTTTGATGCATCTTAATAAATTCAGCCCTGTCAAAGGCTAGGAACTGATTAACAGAACTCAAGGGCCTATAGGAAATTTCTCAGATTTAACATATGGACACACCAATTAACCACATGAGCTTACTGATCTAGAAGGATTTAATACTTATTCCTACTTTATTAAGATCACCTCTGCAAGTCACCGAGGGGCTAATTCCTACCCTCCTTTTCCTCCCCTTTCACTGGTAGCTATGTCCTTCATATAACATAGGGAGTCCCTTCCACCTAAAATCCAAATCCTACCTCTTTTTTTCTCCTGGGACTCCTCAGCCCAACAAAGATCCCTTTGTTTGGACCGTCTGACTTCTCCTTTGGGCTCCCTCCACAAGAATGGTGACAATATTCAGACCCCATTCCCTCACAGCCAACTCCCCCATGTGAGCTGGCTTCCTGCCCACACACTCACTGACACTGCCCTCCCACAGTCACCTAATCCCAGCCCAGAAGACACCGCTCATCATCCATCCTGTCTGTCACCTTTTAGACCTTCCAGCCCTCTGGAATCTGAGACTCCATTTTTCCTAGCCTTTCCTTCTCTTTCTCTGGTTACCTCTTGTCTTCTGCTCATTCCTTAAACATTTACTATTCCTTAGCCTTCTTGTCATCTGTATTATAGGTTCTAAGGGGTTGGGGGGGCGGTTGTGAACCATATAAAATTATGTACACTTTGCACTATGTACATTGTGAGAAAAAAACGGCATAGCTTTTCCAATAAAAGCAAAAAATAGCCATCTCTATATTCGCTCAGGGTATATATTTGATATATACCCTTGATCTCAGGCATAACGTATACACTGGAAATTCCTATATCCTTATCTTCTACTTGGGCCATAGTCTTCCTAAACATACCCTCATATGGCCAACTGCCTCCTAAACACTTCATGCTCATCTGAAACTCAATTTGTCTAAAGTGAACTCTTCTTTTCCTTCCTGTTTCTAGTAAGTTTCCCTGCTCTGACCCACCTGTTATGGACTGGCTGCTGTATGCTCCCAAAATTGATAGTGTTAGAAGAAGGCTAACCTTCAATGGGATAGTGTCCTAGGAGCTGAGGCCTCCGGAGGAGATTAGCCCCCATGGTAGAACCCTCATGGGTGGGGCTAAAGCCCGTGTGAGGGCAGAAAGCTCTCTTTCTGGGTGAAGTGAGAACACAGCAGTCTCTGCACCAGGAAAAGGGTCCTCGCTAGACAACAAATCTGCAGCTGCCTAACCTTAGATGTCCAGCCTCCAAAACTGTGGGAAATAAACTGCTGTTTCAGCCACACAATCTATGGTTTTATTATTGTAATCCAAACAATCCTTTTCACTGCTGCAAGCAATCTTTCTGACAAGACTGGTCTTGTTACTGTCCACCCTGAAATCCTTCAGTGACTCCTTATCCTCCTAATAACTCTAATCTACAGTTAACATTTACGACACACCTACTTATTTGCTAAACACCTTACATACATTGTTTTAAATGCTCAACTATTCTGTAAGATAGATAGACATTATTTTACTGGAAAGGTAAAACCCAGCAAAGGTACATAACTTGCCTAAAATTATTTTACTGGAAAGGTAAAACCCAGCGAAGGTACGTAACTTGCCTAAAATCACAAGGTAAGTAATTAAGTCGAATGTGAAACCAACTCTACTCAATTTTAAAGCCAGATGCCTTCATTCAGGGTAACTTCAAACTTGCTTGGGATTTAGCATGATGTGAAGCCCACCTGACACTTTTCCATAAAAACTCTAACTACCGGCCTTGCTAAACAATTTTGCCTGAATGGATCATGCCCTCTCATACTTCCATGCCTTTCCACTTGTCCTCTGCGTGAAATATAGTCCCCACCCCATCCCACCCCCGACCCCCACCCTTCTCCCACTTCTCCTTCTGCATTTCACTGTCAAACCCTGCCTGACAGACACAAGGTCCGAGTTCTGGGTATCTCCCTCCTGTGCTGACTGCAGGCTGCCACTGTCTGCTTATCTGTTTACATTTTTGTTCTATTTGAGAATTAAGCCCAGGGTGGACAGGAAAGCCCACATTTGAGACATAAAGTTCTGTGTTCTGATCCATAATAACCTTCTAACATGATCCTGATGCAGCAGGAATAATTTTAAAAAAGCAAATGGGAGAAGAGCTTCTGCTGTCTCCCTAAGGGCAACCAAAAGCATTCCAGGAACACAAGAATCACCAGCTATCTGGGAATCTAAAACTGAGACACCTGACCAAACTGTCAGAGAAAGGAAACAGAGGGTCAGACAGACCTGTTCCAGGACCTCATGAAGTTTATGACCTAATAGCTGAGAGCAACATATAAATAATCACAATAATAATGCCAAACAAATTACATGCCAGAGACATGGTACACAAAATGACCCTGACAAGACACAGCTGGCTAGTTCTGATAGAGAAGTTCTGATGGAAGGCATGATAGTCCAACTAAATCTTGGGTGACAAGTAGAATTTTGGCTGCTCAAAGGGGGTAAAGAATTCCAAACTAATGAAAAAGCATGATCAATGATTCCAGACATAGGATGTGACTTAGATACAGTGTACATTAGCAATGTGATGAGAGAGAAGGCCAACAGTGAACAAAGGGCAAATCACTCCAGAAAGCTGAGCTGAGGAGTATGTACTTAATTTAGCAAATGAAACAATGCCACTGAAATTTTCTGACCAGAGTGTGCTTTGGAAGGGTTAATCTAGCATTGGCCTGAAGGCCAATCTACAGCAGAGACACACCAGTAGACTACCTGGCAGAGGAGTGGTTAGAGGTGCAATGCGACAGACCAAGAGAGAAATCTAAAAGCAGGACAAGGGCGAGGCAGAGGGCAAAGAAGGCAGGTAGATCCTGAGGACCATGTTGAGGCAGAAACACAGCCCCTTTACTATGGAGGAGATGTGGTAAGGGGGGAGAGCATTCAAGATAATTCTGATGTCTCTAGGTAGAGCACCTGGGGAGAGGGTGGCCGCCTGAGATAAGAAGTAGGCACAGATTTGGAAAGCAAAACGAGTAAAACCACAGGGCAAGCTTCGTGCTGACAGTTGAAACCTTAGGACCAGTGTTCAGGAGGTCAGAACTGAGGATACAGATTTGAAGCTAACAAATGACAGGCGAAGCTGTGGCAAGGTAAGCAAAGCAAAAACCCTATTTCAATCAATCTTCCTGAATCACCACTTTGCCCACATCATCCCCTACTCAAAATCTTTTACTGATTCCCAAAAGACCAGATCAAGTCTAACTCCTTGGTTTCTTTAGCATAAATCAAGGCAGTGAAATTCAATTCTAGTTTTTACTCATTTGTGTATATGGTTGGAAGGCACAAAGATAAGACATGGCCTCTGACCTGAAGGAATTTACAATCTATCTTCACCTACAACTTTATCTTTAGACTCTCCCCTGCATGGCTCAACTACAACCACTCTGAGCTCATTGTTTCCTAACATGCCTCACATACTCTTGGATAGCCCTTTTCTCTGACTGGAATGTGCACCCTCCTCTTCTTGGCTTATCTAATTTAGATGGTCCTTACAAGGGTCACTCCTACACACCTCTGGTGTGTCAGCCACCTCTGAATGCATTTAAAAGCCTGTGTTTATTTACATGTTATTCAGCAATATAAAACCCATTGTTAGGTATGTCTATACATGTAAGTCCTATTTCTCTATCAGAACTTAACGTTCTTTGAAGTCAAGAACCATGTTTGAAATTTCTTTAAAAATTCAACGTTTGGGCCCTCGCAAAAGATTGAAGCACAGAACCACAAGCAAACTGCAGCCACTTCAGTGTGAGTTCAACCCCCAGCCCCAAAGGGGAACCACATGGTATGGCAGACCTCCCCAAACCACCCGCTGCCCCCCCTCAGCAGTGTACTTTGTCAATCTGCCTGCTCTGCACCCCACTCCGTCTCTGGTGAATCCCCTCACGACCCCTGCACCTCCGGCCTGCACCCTAGTTCTGTATGCATAAATAAATCTTTTAAAATAAATAAATAAATAAAATGTTTAAGTCCAACACTTAAGGACAACAGGAGGCACCCAAGAATATATACTCACCTAATATATATCAAGAATCTACTATGGGCTGAATCTCTAACTACAAGAACACTTTAAGATGGTATTTGCAAAGTCAGACTAAAATGGTTTAAGTGATAACTAAACTGCTTTCCAGCAGGGGAAAGGAATCTGCATTTGATGACCCTTCCACAGGTACAGGTTTCTAAATTCTTTCTGTCACATCTGGACAGAGATTTTGTGTCACTCAGAGCAAATTCAAACAAAATGGGCTGCAACTAAAATGTGCTTATCAATAATAGACATTGGTGCCAGCATTACAAGTGACTCCTATCCTCTTTAAGTATGTAAGCCAACTTTGGGAGGTAAGATCAACCTCAATATTTATTGCGTTTACTCCACATGAGACCGATCTCATTTAGTATTTGACTTAATCCTCACACACTATCAAGTATGCATTACTTTACAGCTCTAGTTGATGCTCAGAAAAACTCATTCATAGAATGACATAGAATGTCTCCATGTAGACAGGCTTGGTAATTTCGGGAAGTAATAGTTCTAGAAACTTGTATGTAAAATGAAAATTTTACCTTTTTTTTTTTTTTAAGGAAAACCTGAACTTTATTAATAATTCCCTGCACTTTTGGGAACCCACTAAATTCTAAGAATTTACAATACAGGTCTAACTGTAGACAAAGAAATATATTATGAAGTAAGCATGGTTAACAAAAAAAAAGTCAGAGATGAAAGAAGAAGAGACTTATAATTTGGAGTATCACATTTGGAAAAGTTAAATAGTTCACTGAGATACAGAAGTTTAAGAAGCCTCAAAATATAATCTCAGAGATGGAGAAATCAAAGACATTTAAGAACTGAGATAAGATGACACGGGGGTTGGGGGGGTGGAGGGGGTGTAGGTCTGGACAAAATCTTGGATCCCCAGACCTCCAGTCTATAGTTCTTACCTCCCCTGCCATTCACCTCCCCCTGCACCTGTGTTTCACCTGTAAAAAGTGGTTTGGATCAGGTCAACGGTTCCCAACTGGTGAACCAGTCACAGCAAATTCTCCTGGGGACCTTGCACTGGGCTGTGTGCTTTACCCTCATATACTCATCAGGAAGACTGTGAATGAGATCATTTCAACCTCCTCTTAACGAATCAGGAGTCCGCGGCACAGAGAGTCAAAGCCATTTCCCCAGTTCAGGGAGAAGTGCAGTGGCAGAGCGTGACCCCCATCACAGACAGTTGGTACTAAAGTTCATTTGCTAAAGGATTAGGCTGTACTGCCTGCAATCAGGGTATTAAACATTGTAGGGTGAGCTGGAAAAGTGATATTTCCACCTCACATTTTTCAAAAAGATTCTAGACTTCCTTATATTTCTCTGCTGATTACAGAAAAGGTGTAGCCCTTCTTTCTTCAAGCATTTTCAGGTGTAGAAAATGCCTTCTCTAGATCTCAGGGAGGAAATGTCAATAATAAAAGGCCAGGTTGCATCAGCAACAACTAAAATCAGCTCTCCTCGTGCCCCAAACATTATCACAATACCAGTTTTGTTTCTCAAGAAGTACTTAAATATCTGGCATTACTGGCCTAGCAGTCAGAAATCGGGATCAGAACCCATGCTCAAGAGCAAAGAGACACTCTTTTGAGAAGTCTCCTCTCCATTTAAAAAAATTAAATTAAATTAAAAAATGATTAAATCTCCATGAAAATATGCTTATTTGGGTCAAAATTTCATTCTACTTTAGACTTGGAGTATAAAATCAAAAGATATTAGTAAGTGATCAGTCATTCCCAAACTTGAATTTCACGAACCACTCGTGTCCCACAATAACTCAGAAAGCCTAGTAAAGTGCTTAACGTTTTTATTTTGCTAAGTTGGGACATCTGAAAACAAAGTACCATATAATAACCATCTCTCCTTTAGTAAAGGATATTTAACACATAAAAGAGTAGGAAGGGCAATTTCAGGGGAAAAGGACAGTTCTTTAAGCTTAACTTTATGAAAGGCACACTCCATTTTCCTTACCCAGTACCAGTCTGCATCCCCTACAGTTTGGAAGACAAGGAAAGAAACCTCTGGCCAGAAAGACTAGGTCACTTGCTCAAGGTCACAGAACATCATGTAAACGAACTCTCCTCCTTCTTTAGAGACAGCCAAGTCGCAGCCCACATGACCTCCGCCAGCCTCCAGACCTGCTTTAGGTGCTGCCACCACACCACCTTAAGGCCTTTCGGTTGGCATGAGACAGTAAGTGTAAGACAGTTACCAGTCAGCCCCAAAGAGGAAACTTAGGCCACGACTCCTCCCTCCTCCCCCATCTGCTCAGAGGTGGACTCCATAACCAACCAACTTCTGCTAAAAATACGCCCTGAGCTTTCAGAACCACCCAACGTTACTTAAAAGTAGTTTCCTGATACAGGCAGAAGGGCAGAAGCATGAGCATGAATTCAGTCTCTATAAAAAAAAACCCACACCCAAAGCTTAGGGTTTTTGCTGCCAGTCACTACAAGCTTAAGGAGCTCCCCAGGAAGTAGGGTGCACAGGCTATCGCCCTGCGTCTTAACAAGCCCAGAAGCTGTAATGCCTGTGAGGCTTCCAAGCCCATGCACTCCTGTGAGTCAACAAGAGCAAAGGCTATTTGGGATCCTCAGGCCCCATCAAGGGAAAAACTTCACATACTAACCCATACAGCACATGCGGCAAACCAGGTGGGCGTTGAACGCGTGCTCATCTTGGTAACTGGGCCACATGGCGGCCCTGCGTCTGTCACCCTGCCTAAAAGGAGGGTGTCCCCAAGAGCCTCCCTCCACGAGTGCTGCCTCTGCAGCTCCTCAAGAGGAGAACAGAGACAACCCGGCAGAGGGCTGTGTGCTGAACAGGGAGAGGCAGAAGAGAAGCGGCTCCACCCACCACTTCCTACTGACCTCCTCCTTCCCTTGAGGTCAGCAAGGAAGCTCCACCCTAAGGCACTTCCAAAAACTGGGTCCAGGTCTTCAGGCCAACGGTGTCCTGCTCAAAAGCGGCACTGGCTTGGTGTTTTCAGACCAATGCAGTGTGCAGAGGAGGGAGTTCTATGCAAATGTCCAGAGAGAACACCTGAGCAGGTAGAAACTGGTCTCTGAATTATCCTCCAGTTGGAAAGCAGAAATTTGTGACCTGGTGAATCTGAGGTGCAGGAGAGCTGCTGAGGTGAAATGGCTCACTGCCAACTCAGGAAAGGAGCGCCCATTGCCCAACAGCTGCTTCTCAGGCTTGCCTCTCCTCCGGCAGAAGGGCACAGAGCATAACCAACTGAGAAAGTCTCACAACGGGGAGAAGACAACGCCAGGTCCACACGTGCACCGTCCGCTGCCAGCAGAGACCTGGGCTCCAAAACTGCTTCGTGTGCCCACACTTACTGCTGCCCAAAAGGAAAAGCCCATCTCTCCCAATGGCTCCCCCTACTTTACAGAGTGGGCGTCCCCTGTCAGTCTCTCAGGTAGGTTCGCAGATTTCACAACTTAAAAACACTGCTGCCTTGCTGCTGCCTGCTCTCGCTCACAGACTGGAGTGCCGTCCCCTTGCTCTTCCCAGACCCTCTCTGTCTCTGCAGTCAGCACACTTAACTGCTGTGGCAGAATCCCTCTCTCCATCAGTGGAGGCCCGCTTGCTGCTTGCTTGTTTATCCAACTTGTTTTCTCTGCCTTGGTTAATTGTACCAGACACCGGAATGTTGAAGAAACACAATGAAGGGCTTTTTCATTCAGATGGCCCGGCCCACTCCGTGGGTCTTCACAATTCTGGCCCAACCAGGGGACAGAAAGGCTGGGCCTCTGTTCCTGTCAGGACAGATACTCCAAGCTTGGCCCCACTCGGCTTAGAAAGGTTCCACTGCAGATAAGGGCCTAATCGCTGGCTCAAGCTCCCTAAATAGAACAACTTCTTTAGGCTAATGCTGCTTCCAGTCCTGTTCCTGAAGCAGGGAGGGAGGGGCAGCACCCAGGAAACCAAGTTTCCGGATTAGCCTAAAAGGCTACAAGTGGAAAAAGTAAACAGGAGCTGCCTCGCAGACCACGAGTTTGAGCAAGCCCTATGACGCGCCTCAATGCCCTGACAGTTTCCTTCACTCTCCACTGGGCCTCCCTCCACCTACAAGCTGGTAATAATCCTGCTATAACTAACAACAGGACTGCAGCTGACTTTATCCTGGACTAAGCTCCCGGTCACCAGGTAATCTGTGACAATGCTACTCAGTTTGTCCTTTTTATTCCGCTCCTGTTAGACAGCCTCAAAGAGGAAGAATCCTCCTAAAATTTATTTTGTCCTAGGAAAATAAATGCATAAGAAGTAGAGAAGAGATAAAGAGATAAGAAAAGGAATAAAATTGTCCTGGTTGATTATCAGTAACCTTTTCCTTTGTCGGGTTTACATTCCTAGGGTATAGGTCTTTTGTCTTCATATCCCGGTCTCTAACATATGTAGAAGATACTCAACGACCTAGGTTAACTGAGCATCTACTGTAACTGTTAATTCATAGAAAGTGTGCTAAGAACTTTAAATATCATTTATTTTAACCCCAACAATAACCCTCAAAGAAAGGTATTATCATTTTACATTGCAGAGACAAAAATACTTATAGGCCCTCCCTGGTGGCACAGCAGGTTAAAGCACAGCCCTAAGAAGCTAAAGCCACTTCAGCATGAGTTCGATCCCCGCCCTGGAAGTGACCCACATGGCGTGGCAGACTTCTCCTGCCCCGCCCACTGCTCCCTTCAGCAGTATACTATGTCAGTTGACCTGTCCTGCTCCCCACTCTGTCTCTGGTGAATCCTCTCACCTCCCCTGCACCCCTGACCTGTACCCCAGTTCTGTATGAATGAATCTTTAAAAAAAATAATTATAGACCAAACCATTTGACTAAGATTACATAAGTCTCTGTACAGTTCCACTGCTATGCCTCCTGTTTTAACCTCCTATCTCTGAAACCTAAACCAGAATAACTACACTGGGAGTGGGGGAGGGGCTGCTGTGTGTGTAAGGAGACAGAATGTCCTTAGGAAAGTCAAGACATAAAAACAGTGGCCTGACTGGAGATATAGGGCATATCCCAAATGAGTATGTGGAGCAACCTGCAGAAATACTAAGTAATTTCAGTCTCCCAGAGTCAAAATAATTACTGGGCAAGGTCTGAGGAATGTGAGCCAGACCTGCCCTCCTCTCCCTCCTCTGCTGTACAAGCAGGACTCACCTCCTGCCAGTTGTGCAGACTGAGCGAGTAAGGGAGAGTGTGGGGAGACAAGACCAGTCTCGCCGCCAGGAGACAGGGCTTCCCATCGGGCTCCCTCATTTTGTCCAACTTACAGTCATTTATTTCACTAGATGCCCAGAGATGTCAGAGGCAGGAAAAGGTGACTGCCCGGCACCTGAAGGTATTTGGTTTTTGCCTTTTGTTTTTGAAGATTTATTTATTTATGCATACAAGAACTGAGGTACAGGCCAGAGGTCTGGCGGTGAGAGATTTCACCAGAGACAGAGTAGGGAGCACAACAGGCAGATGTACTGAAACACACTGCTGAGGGGAGCAGTGGGCAGGCCAGGAGAGGTCTGCTGCCCCATGTGGGTTTGATCCCTGGCCGGGGATCAAACTCATGCTGCAGTGGCTGCAGACAGCCTCATAGTGCTGTTGCGCTACCAGGGAGGGCCCCATCTGAAGGTCTTTAAAACATGGTGGAGGGAAGAAGATTCAAGGCACTGTTTCCACACATGGCTAGAAGTAACCTCTAATTACAGGTTTTCTTACAATAGCACTGAAAACTTAAGCTATGAATTTATTCCCTAAAATGTCAAAGTCACCCACTACTAAGGACGTCGGGCTAGACTCAGAAGCCCTTCCCTCCCTCTGGTGTGTATGGTAATGATTCATTATATGTCGCTGGCTTTTTATACATGCCCTCAACAATTTCTACCACGTTTAATTCCCAACTATACAGCAATTGTATCTTGTCCCAGCAGCTCACAGGAAATGTATTCACTGATATTTTTTGTGAAAAAAATTTTGATAGTAACCAATTAGATAGTCCTTACCAAGTGTAAAATGTTTTCTAATAAACATCTCAAAACCACCTTGCAGTATTAACCCCATTTTACAGAAGGGGAAACAGAGGCCCAGAAAGATTAACATTATTCTACCAGCAGGAACAAGAGCCAGAAGGAAAACACACTGATGCTAGACACAAATATACTTTCATACTACATCCAAGTTCAGTCAGATGATTTGCACTGCCAGTCACAGCAAATCAAAGACCTTCGTTTTTCTCATGCACATTAGAAATCTGGAGCTAGGTAGTATGTCTGTCTTCACACAGTGGTAACACAGAAGAACCAGGCTTAGAACCTAGATCTTCTAACTCTAAGATCTCTAAGTTCTTTGTAACCACCGCACCAATCTAGGGAAAAGAAACAGCTAAGGGAACAAAAAGATTCTACCTTGATTAAAACACCTAATACTTTAGTTATTTGAACAGACATATACTAGATATAGAACTGTTTCTTTCAATATTTACCAAGTGCCTGTTGTACACTTAGCAAATTTGCAAATAGCACAAACTGAGGACACACAGTTAATGTTGTAATGGATAGATCAGCATTCACAGCCATTGAGAACGGCTGCACCGAAACTGACAGTACAGAATCTGACTTGGATACCTGTAAGTCTTGTGCTAAAGTCTAAAAAAGCCAAAAGCACAGCAGTCTCTGGAGGGGACAGACTAACAGTTCATGCACAACGTTTGGCCATTTCAAGTTTAATATGACTCAATACCGTGATGGAACTGCCTTTTTAAAGAACTGCAGTGATGCCCCACTGAATATGCCTGCATCTCTGAGTGTGTATCTCACCTGAAATAATAATAATAAGAAGAAGAAATCCTAAAGTTCAATTCAAGGTGGCGTGGCTCAGACCCTGAAGGATAACTGGTCCTCTTACTGAGATGTGGGGATGCCCAACCTTTTGGCTTTCAAGAAAAAGAAAACAGAACCTTAAAAAGGGAAAAATCTGTCCTTTCACAAACACTCTAAAAACCCAAATGTTCTTTAACTGTAAGACCCTTTTCCTGGTTACACCACTACAACGTGAGATATCTACATGCTGGGCACATTGCAACTCTGCAACTCAATTCACCTATCCCGAGACCCATCTCAGCCGCACGTTATGCCAAGTACCTATAAATACCCAAACGAACAGGACATGTTCCTGCTACAAGTTATAGCTAATACTACCTTAATTATTTATTTGTTGAAGCAACATTTATTAATACCTATTTTCTCTGAGACACTTGAGCCAGAGATGAATAAAAGTACCTGTTCTTAACGATCTTACAGTCTAATAAAATCTAATTAGTGGGGAAAGACCAGCTAAACAAGATGCAGTTTGAAGAAGTACTAACAGGGGTGCTCCTGGGTAACAGGAGAGGGGCTGTTCAGTCAAAGGAGGCATTCCAGAGTTGGTAGCTACTTACCCTGAGGACAGGCATCTAGTTGAAAAGAGGTTTCGGGCATTTCAGGTAGAGAACTACAAGTTTTCAAATGACATTGAGTGTTTGTAGCACTGGGTGCTTATAAGGAAAACAGGAAATGAAACTAATGAAATGGATGGGGGTTGATGATGAAACACTTTTATGTCATGTTGAAGAGTTTGAACTTTCTCCTAAAAGTAGAAGGGAAGCATCAATGTAGTTTTAGACAGCTCTGTATTTCAGAAAGATCATGCTGACACTTTAAGAAAGGACAGGGTATTTGAAGAAAACATTATTTCAACAAGACCTGGAGAGGAAAAAAGGGGAAGGCTCAAAACAGTAGGAAGTTTTAAGAACAATGAGGTAATAAATGTAAATACAAGTGTGGACAGAGTATATTAAAAACTATTTAAAATCCTAAATACTAATTCAGTGCTAAATTCTGTCTTATAGATACATGGTTTCCGAACGAACTGTCTTCTTGCCTCTTGCTGAAGGAATGGTAACTTGTAAACAAGTTACCATTATCTAACCAGATTTCACCGACAGACTATAGCACCCAGAAAAAGTAGCTAAAGGAAACCAAGGAATAGTAATCAGTGATTCTCTCCCTACATTTCTGCTGCACACGCTTTACCTCTACACACACACAGCCACCATGTTTTCAAAGCAGCCACTCAATTTAACTGCCCAAAGGGTACACTACAATAATTGAAAGGGAAGTGTCTAGGGAGGACAGCCCTCACATATAAGCAAGTATGAAGTGGGAAAGAGGGAGTAGACTTGATTTTTGTCAGACAGAATTTGGATAAATGAATATAAGTTACAAAGAAGCAACTTTCATCAAAAAAAGAAATCCCAATATAATGAACCATCCATAGGCTGTATGACAAAAAAGCAGAAGACTCCTCCACCAGCAGAGTGGCTGCTGATGAGGGTAGGACTAACTACTGGGATGGACTGATCAGTATGGAAGGTTTCTTCCAACACTAAGAGCAAGAGAAAATATGTTATCGACTTTAAGAGTAGAAGAAATCAGAAATCTAAACAGTGAGGATATACAAGGACACAGTATCTTAGAAGTGCAGCACTGAAAGGAATCTCTGAAACTAGTGGTTTTCAACTCTGTGAGAACCTTTTCAAACAAATCTTATATGGAACTCAACATGCAGTATCATTAAACAGCATTCTGTCAATTGTAAAGAGTCAAATACTTGTTATTTAAAATCAAATGACAGAATTGATCTGATCATTTTTAGAGACTAAAAATTGAGCAATAGTTTCTAACAGTCTTGGCATCTGGTTTATTTCCATGTTCTATTTAATTGCAGAGAACTATTTTTTTAACTAGTTTATACAAATAAAAATAAATAGTAACAGTTTCACAGTCTGCCTGATATTTCTGAATATTATTTTTTTAAAAATAGTACAGGAGCCTGAATAGTAGAAATCTTTGCTTCAAAGTTAAAAATCTTTAACATCTAAAAGCTAGGCTTTAGAATACTTAAATATGACTAGAGAAGTAGGACAAGAAGCACAAAAACTTCTAGTACAAAGTCAGTATTACAATGTTATCACTTGGCTACTTTTTTCCCACTCACCCACTTAGACTGAGCTTCACTGAGCCCATACAAATGGGTCTTGCCTAGAAATTTACTGGACCTATGCTGGACCTATGTTCTCCACAATGCACACACTTCCAAAGGTTGTAGGGTGGGGAGCAACAGATCAGAAAGAAGAGTCTTGACCTGTTAGATCAGGTACTCATCTATAACCAAAATAAATGTGTCCACAGGGATGGTGAGAAGCTTTAATCTGGTGAGGTCTAACCAGCAGGTAGTACATTATAGTAACATATTATTTCTTGGTATCTTTTTAAACATATACAGTAACTCTTACAATTAAAGGTTTTATATGATGGTGTAGAGTCTCTACATTATTTTATAAAAGCTTGGTATCTATACTGTCCAAGTGGAAAACCACATTTTACACATTACCTGTATAGCATAGTCCCAGTATCACTATTAGGTACTAAATCAAAGTTATTTCATAGAAATAATAAGCTTTTATGATGTATTTTTCTTTTTTGTTCAACATGTTTTACAGCTGTTTATGAAATTGAGATTTCTAAAGCATAAAGGACTTAAACGTACTGTTACGGGGTTTCCTAATTCCATAGGAACTCCTATACTGAAGAGAAACTGAAAATACTCATTAGTGGCTTGAAAATGTCATTACTGTGACAACAGGAAAAGGAAAGCAGAGGCTCCACCACATGAGAGCTCTCCTTGAGAGCTCTATGCAAGGCTGGCTAACTTTTTTACTCTTTTTTTTCTAAGTTCAAATACAAGCTTGCATTGTGGGGTTAGTCACTTTAAGGTGCCTTTTTAAACATAGCCCAACACAAACATTTTTCTACACGTCTGTCATTTTCACTGATAAAGAAACACACTGGGGTCTGAATAATTAGTCAAAAGCTTTTCTGGGACTTACTGGAAAAGATACTGGGCAGTGACTATGTCAAATTCTAATTCTGTCCAGCTTTGGGAACTTTTAATAGAAAGCTAAGTAACAAGCCATTAAATTTCCAGGTTAACTGGTGAGATACAAGTAACAAGGGTCTCAGTGTGTTGGCTTCAAGGTAGCAAGCAATCGTAGAGACAGTGCGAAAGGCAGAAACCCCAAAGGTGTACTCCAGAAAAGTTAATTCTCAACTATGGAGATTCAGAATCAACTAAACACAGGGTGATCCCTGCATTGGGCATTTAGAAGTCAAAGGCATATAGTGGAATTAATAGCAAAATCTGTGAAGAAAGAGCAGTCTCCTCCCATTTAAAAAAAAAAACTGTTTTCTAAATATTCAGGACCCAATTTCTTGGGAAATGAACAGTTAACTTCTTTGCGTTGATCAAGATGACTTGGATACACATAAAGTAAACTGTGTAGCTGCCTGAGGGGAAAAGAACAGTTTCAATCATATCAAGGAGAACAGAGGCACCCCAGTGTCCAGGATGCACCTCGGCAAGGACATCAATTGACCCTTTCTTCGCTGATCCTTCCCCCTCTGCCTTTTCTCACCCAAAATTACACTGAATTTAGAAACTTCTTTAACCCACAGTTTTTCCCACATCGACACCTGGAGGTTTTCTGGTTAAAAACAAAGGTCTAAAAACCACTTTTGAGAAAGAGAAAATAAATAAGCCAGGAGGGTCTTGATTCTCTAAGGAAGGACCCAAGTCAGCAGATGCCACATTCCTCAGCCCAGACATCACCTCATCTAACCAGCACCCTTGACTAGCCTCTCTCGGGTCCTCAACTGGTGCTGGCATAGTGTCACCCACACACTCAGGCCAGACAGAGCCCTTAGTGAGAGGATGTGCTGGCCCTTTAAGACAAGCAACCGGTAGCCCTTCCTCCTCCACCCACCCTCAAAAGTCTCACAGCAGATTTAAAGAATAAACAGACGTTACCTGCTCTGCCTCTGCTACATCTTTTCCAGTACAGCACTCCAGCAATTCCAAGAACGTGAGTCAAAATAAAGATGGTTGGTGGCAAATAAGATGAATCTAGGAGCGGCATTTCCAGAGTGGCCCTTTCTCCTCCCCTGGGTTAGCCACAAGCCCTCGGCTGGGCACAGGTCTCCAAATGCCTTTCTCCTGAGGTGACTGCTGTCCCGAACTATCAGCACATAGGAGAGGCCTGCAGAGTTGTCAGAAACTCCCTGGCGGCTGCTCCTCCATCTCGCCTCTGACTTTCTGCAGGCAGTGGTAGCCCGGGGAAAGCTGCACAGTGTATCTCAGACAAAGCCCAGGAAACAACTGGTCAGAGGGGGAGGGGAGAGGGAAGGAGGAACCAGGAGAGTGAAAAGGAGCTCCTAAGCTGTGTCAAGCTGACTCAACTCTATCTTTGGCATCCTCTGTTCAGCTTAAACAAACAAACCTCAGACCCTCTACTGGAAGGGAGGGCCTAAGAGGCAGTCACACTCTTCCCTTTCCACACCCAGCTGGGCTGCGATGCCAGACTTAAGGATGGGGCCAGAAGAAAAAGTCACAGAAGCACCAGGGCACCACTTGCAGGGAAGAGGCAATTGGCAGGGAGTACTGCTACAGTTGGGGCCACCTTTCCACACCCACAGCCCAGCAGGAGGGTGCCCAGCCTGGCCCCAGCACAGAGGACCCCAGGGCAGCGGAGGTCAGCAAGGAGGGTGTTCTTCAGAGTTGAAAGACCAGCTGGTTTCCACCATCTGATTAGGGAGGGGCGTCAGGATGCTCACTGGCACAAAGCAAGGCCTTCCCAAAACTGGGACCTACTTACAGCCAAAAACTGGTTGGACACTGTAGCAACACCTGAAACACGTTACCACTTCACACCTACTAGAATGGCTGAACTTTTAAAGATTGATTATGCCACGTGTGGGCAAGGGTATGAAACAACTGGAAGTTTCCTACACCTCTGGTGGGGTTATAAGTCACTTCAGAAAATAGGCTGGCAGTGTCTTATAAAGGTGAGCAGCCACACACCCAATGATCCGGTAACCTTGCCTAGGTACTTATTTGCCTTTCCCCCTCCAATGAAAGCATGTGTCTTATATGTATTTATAGCACTTTTATTCAAAAATAGCTAAAAATTGTAATAAGCCAAATACCCACAATATTACTGATAAAGTAATAAATTGTGGAGCATTGGTACAGTAGATGACAACTTAGTGATAACAAGTAGCAAACTGTTGATACATACAATGACATGGGTGAGTCTCAAAAGCATCATTCTACAGGAAGGAAGCCAAGCTCGAAAGGCTACATATTCTATGATCCATGAACATGACATTCCAGAAAAGCACAACTTCAGGGGCAGAAGTCAAATAAGAGGTTGAATAAGACTGTAGGTGAGGAAGGGAAATGCCTATAAAATAACACAATCTTAGGGAGTGATGAAACGTTCTGTCTGTTGAGTGTGGTGACTGGCATATTTGTCAAAACTCACTTAACACTTAAAAGGTGAATTTTCCATATAACAATTATGCCTCAGTAAACTAACAGACCCGTCTAAAGACTAGGAAAAGTCTGCACAATCTCAGTGGAATATGCAAAGATGGCACAGGGCCACTACCCCCTCCTCATTTCCTCTTCTCTGAGCGACTCTTGCCAGAATGAAGTGTAGACATACAAAGGGGTGCGGAGGCCTAGAATCTGGGTAACAGGGCGTGTCCTCTGCAACCCCCAGGGAGGAGGTAGAGTCTCTTCCTTCTACTAAACTGCTGTATTTCTGTGGTGCTTTTACATGATGCTGTATTCTCCCAAACTAGCTTTAAAAATGGAAATTACTTTACTGTCTACAGAGGTTTTTTTGATTCAATTAATTCTGTCACATATAGGAAGTACAGGTGTTTTTGTTTTTTAAAAGATTTATTTATTTATGCATACAGAACTGAGGTATGGCCAGAGATACAGGGGCAGTGAGCAGACTCACCAGAGACAGAGTGGGGAGCAGAACAGGCTGATTGATACAGTACACTACTGAGGGGAGCAGCGGGTGGGTCAGGGGAGGTCTGCCGCGCCATGTGGGTCACCTCTGGGGCCCGGGTTAAACTCACCCTGATCTCAGTGCTGTGCTTTAACCTGTTGTACCACCTGGGAGAGCCTACAAAACTTTTTTAATGAAAGGAAAGGTTTTGTTTTGAACAATCTACTAGGTAGATGGGCGGACACAAACAAACTGAATGTTTAGTCTGGTGTCAATAGCACCAACAAATGTGTACCATCCTACATTTCAGTCATTAAGTTTTGACTGCATGCTACGTGTCAGGTCTGTTCCAGGTACAGCACTGAACAACCCCTTGTCTCACAGGGCTTATGACTAGTTGGGGGAAACCAAAATGAAACTCGATCAAGGAAATGCACAGTTTGTCACATAAGTGCTATGGGGAACATTAGAGGAGATGGAGAGACAGCAGAGCCAGTGGGAGAAAGCTTTCTGAGTAGGAAGGTGAGGGGCAGTGTCTCTAATGAGGCGACATTTGAGCAGAGACATCGAGAATCTGAGCAAACCAGTTACATGTCTGTCTAGAGAAAAGACAAGCTGAAGAAAAGAGCAAGTGCCAAGTCTCAGACAGAAGTTTGCTGTGCAGTGATTGTTCAGGTAACTCCAAGGACACCAGACTGGGGCAGGAGAAAAGAAGGGAGTGTGGCAAGAGAAAGGGACGAGGGGCTCGCTCGGATGAGCCAGGGCGGTGTGGGCCGAGTGTGAAGACTCTGGCTTTTGCCAGAAGTGGTAGGGAAACCTCTGGAGGGTTCCGAGTGAGCAGGCGGCATGCCTCAGCTTAGGCTGCGAGGACTGCCCTGCCAGCTAGCAGGGGCAGCCTAGACAGGCAGAAATGCGAGCGGGAAACAGGCCTTCCTACAATGATTCAAATGAAACTGGTGGGTAAAAACGATGATGGGTGGGGCCAGGGCACTTTGTGAGAGACACTCTGGAGACTTGCAGATAAGGACAGCTCTAAGGCTTTGGGCTGAGAAACTGGAAGAGCAGAACTGCTACTTCCTCCGATGGGAAAGACTGCCAGAGAAGCAGAGGGTTTGTTTGGGTTTGTTCATGTCTGTGGCATCTAGTTTTTTGGGGGGTGAAACAAATTCCCTTTGGAATGTGGTAAGTTTGAAGCATTTCCAAGAGTTCAGCACCTAGACCCATGTCAAGTCAACTTAGCAGCTTGTGGTTTTTTTTCTAGTTCTGTGGTTTCAAGTCTTACATTTAAGTATTTAACCCATCTAAGTTCGTTTTTGTATATGGTGTAAGACAATGGTCTAGTTTCATTCTTTTCCATTTCCAACACCATTGATTAAAGAGACCATCCTTTCCCCATTGCATACTTCCGTCTCCTTGTTGTAGCTGAATGAATAAGGATTGAAACACCTAGGAAACATTACTAGCAGAACTTGGAATATATAACTGAGTACATGAATCTAGATTTCAGGAGAGACCCCGGCTAGAGTTTTAAAATCAGGAAACCACTTACGTAACGGGTAAATATAGAGAGAGATGAGATTAAGCACAAGCATTAAGCCCTTGAGACTGTTTAACACTAGATGGGGAAGGGGGAGAATCACTTAGAGACTGAAAAAGAGAAAAAGTAATAATTACATCAAAGCTGTTAGTGTATCATGATGAAGACTGAGTACTGACTATTAAATGGTGAAGTCGCTGGTGACTGAAACAAGGGCAAGGTGATGAAAAGATCTGACCAGAGAGATTCAAGAGAAAATGGGAAGAGAAAAATCAGCCACAATAAGTAGAACTACTCTTTCAAGGAATGCTGCTGTGTAAGGGGGTGGACAGAAGAATGTGGGGTAGTGTTTGCTGCAGGAAATTAGCACTAGAGCGGGAAAGCTGACAGTGCAATCCAGGGGAGATGAAGCTGGAATGCTCTGCAGCAGGTCTCTCTTGTGGTGCAGAGCCGTTTTATTTATGCAATTAAAAAGTAAGGAACATCATGCCAGATGCAGTGGACACAAATATCACAACAACATACATATGTGGAGAAACTTCTGAGCTGTGATGAATAAGGTGGATTTGCTTGAAAGGGAAGCTAATACCACGTGCAGCTACTAGAAAGCACCTTCACACCTGCCGCTTCAACTTACTCCCGGCTATATCCCCTGAAAAATCAAGCCTCCAGGTTCAGAAAATTCCAGTTTTTTTGCCCAAAGTCACAAAGTCAGAGGATGACCTGACATCTGAACCTTTATCTTTCTGATTTCAAATCACTGTCTTTTATCATCATACTACCTCCCTTTGCTAAAAAATAATAAAAAAATAAAATAAAATACTTATTTCTGGCAAAATATACTGGCTTGAACAAGTTTAGGTATTTATGTGTTTGGGATAATTCCTCCATGCAAGACTTAGCCTATACACTGGTCTACCATGACCCGAAGCAAGTTAATGTTTTTAAAATAAAATTTAGGGCTCTCCTTAGTGGTGCAACAGGTTAAAGCACAGCACTTGAAAGATGGCCCCAGCAGCTTCAGTGCAAATTCGACCCCACCACAGAACTGACCCACATGGCACAGAAGACCTCTCTTGTCTCACCCGCTGCTCCCCTCAGCAGTGTACTTCATCAATCCGCCTGTTCTGCTCCCCACTCTGACTCTGGTGAACCCTCACACCACCCCTGCACCTCTGGCCTGTACCCCAGTTCTGTATGCATAAATAAATCAATCTTGAAAAATAAATGTTTTTAAACAATATAATACTGAAAAATAACAACAGCTCTCCTGGTTCTAAGGAAAGAATGACAAAATCAATACAAGACACTGAGTCAGTACTGTCTGCATCACAGAGCTGTCTTGTGTCAATCTTACAGTATCTTCACCATATTTATTTCCCAAAGCAAAATCCATTTCTTTGCCTTATTATGCTACTGAAAACCATTGTAAAGTGTCACAGTAAGAAAAGCTTAACATCATGCTTATGTCATTCAAAAATGCCTAAGAAACTTGAAGGAAAAAATATCCCAACCACTGAAATATCAAGATATATTCTGACTTACTGATGTATCATTAGAAAAGACAATAACAAATTATCCAAAGTAATTTATCTTCATCAAAGCTTTATGAAATGGCCTGTTGTACTTGGGTGCAAGGATTTTCTACGTATGACAGGGATATGATTTGTGTATAGATTGTGTGTATGTGTGTTTATGAACTGCCTTTGTTAAAATAAAAAATTTTTCATTTAGCAAAACTAAGATGGATCTGAGTGCTGTCATTTACGGGAAGTGGTTAGAGGCTGGCAGGAGGGAGTGACTACTTTTCTTTTTAGAGCTCATTTATTATGCAAAATAATGGGGGCACTTAAAAGTCATAGTTCCTACTGGTCGGGACATCCCCTTGCAAACAGCCAGTAGACAGAGCACCAAACCATCAAGGAAGCCTTGTAGGAGAGACTGAACTTCGTTAAGATTTTAGATCTCCCTCTCTTTAGATTACTTCACTCAAACAATCTATGACAGCCACCCACAACCGTTAGCCATAAGAAACCTCAAATCGAGTCAACACCCCGGAAATCACTTTCTATCTGCAACTGAGATTAAAGCAAGCCCGTGGGGAGGAAGCTGCACATTTTACTCAAACTGTCAGTGTCACTTGGTCTCAAAACAACTGACATTCACAGCATAGTAACTCCAATAGATACAGACATTTAAGACTTGGCAGAATTAAAAAACTGAAATCTAGAAAAATAATGCTTACAAAGAGAGACTTCTCCTCCCGTATAACAAACATATCTGAGATTAAAAATTTCATAGAGAGAGTAGCATCTGCGTGACAGGAGTGAAAACTGTGGGCTCCTGGGGAGTGGGGCCCAGGCATCAAAGTCTGGCTTTGAGCTCTTGGCGTGGATTCCCCCATGAGTACAGCAGCACTAACTGCAGCTAAGCAGTGCACGGGAGCTCAGAATCATCCCAGCTCCCACCTCCAAGGTTTAGCAACATGGACTTGAGACAACAATAAAAATGCAAAGGCAAGGATACCTACAACGAATATTCTACATATCCAAATGTTGCTGAATACAGTGAAGTTTAAAAAATTCCCCAAATTTCTCGCTCAGAAACCTCAATGAACATCATAGTAGTTGGCAATTACAATCTCAGTCCAAAGTCAGACAACCTGGGTTCAAATCCAGACTCCATGATGTATGCCAGAAAGCAACTCTGCACAAATTATTGAATTAGCTTCATGGAACCTCAATGTCGTCATCTGTGAAGATGATAATGACAGTATATATCTCAGCTGTAATGAGGATTAACTGAGTTAATGCATTTAAGATGCTTAGATATTCCCTGACATGTGTGCTCAGTAACTACTGGCTACTACTGTCATTTGAAAGAGCAGCAAAGCACTGAACTGCTTGGACTACACAAAACCCTGATAAACAGATAATTTACCCAATCACCTAAATTACCTAATCCAATTTGCCTAACCTCAGTCCCTGAAGCTTGCATAATGACTGCTATATCTTAAATGTGCAACTGATGTTCATTTGTAATGTCATTCTAAAAATTTCAATTCCCCTCTCTCAGCAAATTAAGTCTTAAATGCTCTGGTATAACCGTGTTTCCTCCATTTACACTGGAGTGCATCTCCCTCACATAGCCACATGTCAAAATCTCGTCTCTCTCTCTCTTTTTTTTTATAAGATTTATTTATTTATGCATACAGAACAGGAGTAAAGGCCAGAGGTGCATGGTGGTGAGAGGATTCACCAGAGACAGAGAGAGGAGCAGTAAGGGCAGATTTACTGAAACAACCTGCTGAGGGGAGCAGTGGAAAGGGAGACAGGGGAGGTCTGCTGCACCTTGTGGGTGGGTTAGCTCTCTGGCTGGCTGGGATTGAACGCCTGCTGCAGTAGCTGGCAATCACTTGCCAGCACTGTCTTTAACTCCAGAGCCACCAGGGAGGCCCCTCTGCAAAATCTCGTTTCTATGAAGCTACACGCACACAGAATTTTCCCTGGTAACTCTCCCCACCCTAGCTCCAAGAAAATTACTCCCTCACTTGAGCCTGCACTACACTTCATCTGTTTCTCCCTCATAACGTTTAGCACTTTCTACTTTATAATATAGTTCTGCGCATATATGTACTTCTTCACTAGATTAGGTTTTTGAAACTGGATGCATGTGCGCTCTCCTGAGACAGCTGAAAAGGGTAGGGGACAGCAAGCTGAGGACAGGGGAGTTTGGCTCAACAAGAACAATGAGGTCACGTGACCTGTGGGTTGCGTGAATGCTGACAGGTAGCTACACTGGAAGCTCAGAACAGTGCTGGCCTAGTCGGTAAGAGACTAACTCACAACTATTTATCCATGGAAACCAAGCTTTGTACACAATGAGCTAATTTTGGAGCTTTGCGAGACAGTTTTCCAGAACCTGGCAGTGGCCCCAAGTGACAAAGAGGAAGAATTTGCCACTAACACACGAAGTCAGCTTCTTTCCACCTGTGGAAACTTGGAGCCCAACTCTGACCCACAACACAAGCATCATTTTGTCTCAGGAGAGAAAGACAAGCTCTGCTTATCTTCTGATAAAGCCTCTGCTCTCACGACCTCCTGCCAGGGTCCAAGGACCGAGTGAAACAGAACATGCCTGACATGGTCTCCCCTGAGAGCGTCCCTTTGAAAGTATGTGACCCTGGGAAACCACAAATATTTCCGAATTTTGGATTCCTACTATGTATGATGTATCTAAAAACACTGTGTGTTAGGGTTGTCGCCAAAATTTCATTAGGGATATGTCTACAATATGTAGACGCATGTCAGGGATTTAATAAGCAGCTTCTCCCACACCCCTTCTTCCATTTAGCTGCTTTTCAAATTTTGCTCATAAAACCACCTCAGCCTTAGTTTCTTACTTCAGAAACTAAGTAAGATACTAATACAATTTCACATATTTTGTTTCTGCAGCAGCACAGGGGTTTAATCGCAGCATTATGAAGCTCTCCCCAGCTACTGTAGCACGAGTTCGATCCCCAGCCGGAGGTGACCCACATGGCTCAGCAGACCTCTCCTATCTCTCCTGCTGCTCCCCTCAGCAGTGTACTTCAGTCATTCTGCCTGCTCTACTCCCTTCTTTTGCTCTCTCCCACATCTCTGGTCTGCACCCCAGTTCTTGTATGCTTAAATAAATAAATCTTTTTAAAAGTAAGATCACATTTTAAATAAATAAATAAATATAAATAATGTACATTTTACACACACTCGACTGAATGTACAAAGATTCAAAAATAAAGACAGGGAGTCTGGTCTATCATAAAATCAGTTTCTCTCATTTAGAGTTAGCCCCCAGTGACCCCTGCTGGATAAAGATAGAAACGACCGTTCCATAACCAGGTTCAAGAGATTGTGTGATTACTTTTCGTCTACTGAACTTTCATTATTTAAGTGAAGCTTGTTTCAAAACCCCCACACCTGTAGTACAGAAGACAGAAGACCTGTCCTGTCAGCTTGCTCCTTTCATAGGAAACTGTCACTGCAAAGTCAGTGGGTTTACCACCTCCCGCAATGGAAGCCCCAGCATCCACAGCTTTGTGCTATGTCCTTATAGAGAAAAGACATCACAGAGGAGCAGTCACTGGCACACAGTCCCTACCCCACACTACACCATGCAGTTTTTCCATTCCCTGAGCTGACTCATGCTCAGCTTAGCCCAGACTTCCCTGCCAGGCGTCAGACCACTATGCGTGTCTGGTGAGTAAGGCATCTTCCCAGCTGCCTCTGACTGAACAAGTCATAAAAGGAAATGTGGGTTACAGTTTTAAGGGAAGAGAACACATGCCCCATCCTGGAAACAAGGGCAGTTCCTCTCATCCCCTGCAGGGACTCGGCACCACAGTGAATTCCCTCTAATGGCAGCCAGGTGGCAATGCAGAAACAGGCAACGGCAGAGACACCAGTGAGTACAATCAATTCTCTCAAAATCTGGGGACCACAGCTTCTATTTTGGGTAAAGCCAAAAATGATGGGCATGAGGCAGCGTCCAGCCCAGCCTCGAGGTCATCCACGGCTCATTTTCCCCAACTGACTGGCCCCCCACAACAGCTCCGCAGTGGAAGCTGCACGCCCGGCCCACAATCAGGCCATCTGTCATCACTCGGCCTCACATTGTGCGGAAAAGCTCTGATGAAAACCACACTTGAGGAGGGGCAGCTGCTGACATACCTGCCCATCTACCATCAAGTGTGCAAGAGGGGTGAGAGAGGATGGCGTCTGGCTTTTGCAATTCGTGGCTGGCATATCTGATACTCAACAAATCCCAAAGTGACAATAACTGTAGTTCACCTTTCTCCTAGTAAATATTCCTGGAGCATCAAATCTCTCAAACATGACTCTAGGGTTATCTCAACATTCTGGAAATGACTGCGGAAACCAAGCTTTGTACACAATGAGCTAATTTTGGAGCTTTGCGAGACAGTTTTCCAGAACCTGGCAGTGGCCCCAAGTGACAAAGAGGAAGAATTTGCCACTAACACACGAAGTCAGCTTCTTTCCACCTGTGGAAACTTGGAGCCCAACTCTGACCCACAACACAAGCATCATTTTGTCTCAGGAGAGAAAGACAAGCTCTGCTTATCTTCTGATAAAGCCTCTGCTCTCACGACCTCCTGCCAGGGTCCAAGGACCGAGTGAAACAGAACATGCCTGACATGGTCTCCCCTGAGAGCGTCCCTTTGAAAGTATGTGACCCTGGGAAACCACAAATATTTCCGAATTTTGGATTCCTACTATGTATGATGTATCTAAAAACACTGTGTGTTAGGGTTGTCGCCAAAATTTCATTAGGGATATGTCTACAATATGTAGACGCATGTCAGGGATTTAATAAGCAGCTTCTCCCACACCCCTTCTTCCATTTAGCTGCTTTTCAAATTTTGCTCATAAAACCACCTCAGCCTTAGTTTCTTACTTCAGAAACTAAGTAAGATACTAATACAATTTCACATATTTTGTTTCTGCAGCAGCACAGGGGTTTAATCGCAGCATTATGAAGCTCTCCCCAGCTACTGTAGCACGAGTTCGATCCCCAGCCGGAGGTGACCCACATGGCTCAGCAGACCTCTCCTATCTCTCCTGCTGCTCCCCTCAGCAGTGTACTTCAGTCATTCTGCCTGCTCTACTCCCTTCTTTTGCTCTCTCCCACATCTCTGGTCTGCACCCCAGTTCTTGTATGCTTAAATAAATAAATCTTTTTAAAAGTAAGATCACATTTTAAATAAATAAATAAATATAAATAATGTACATTTTACACACACTCGACTGA
>NW_004567109.1:20561732-20573370 GCF_000260355.1 Condylura cristata | reverse complement strand
AAAAAAAAAAACTATTTCTAAAAGATACTTTTAAGCTTAAATATACAGGTACCCATCAAAGCTGGGTATAGTCTTAATCAGATTTTGACAAAGCCTAGACTACTAAGATCCTGATTTATTCAAAAAAAAAGTGAGAAATAAAAGGTACCATCTATGCAAAATTACCTTATTTTTTTAATTATTAAGACCAAAAATATATGTATAAATTTTCAATGAAAAAATGCTGCTTAACCTTGAATTAACAAGAATATTTAATTAAGTATATATTATACTTTAATTTAGTAGTTTGAGAACTAAACAAGGTTAAAATTCTAGCTCTGTCCCTAGCTTGTTATATAGTGTGACCACTAAGTCACACTAGATCTGTTTATTCAATCATAAAATTAGTTGAAATTCTAATCTCCAAATTCTTATCCAGCCCTAAAATTTTGAAGATCTGAGAAGTATTTAGTTGCTTAAGTTGTGTTCATTGTTACTAATAACAAAAACTTTACAAGGCCCGTCTCATACTATCCTTTAAGAGCTACAACCAGCAAAGTGGTGTGTGTAAATACATTCATAGCACAAAGTCGAATATGCTGTGTCACAAGGGTGCAAGACCACAAGAATTCAGGAACAGAACTCCAGGCACTCGGTCAATGGAATGGCCATTTCCAGCTGGGGAGATTTTTTTAAAGGCTTCTCTGGATGATGCATATAAATTGGACCTGGAAGAATGCACAGAATTTCAACAGTCTGAAATGAGCAGTGTAGTCAATCCAGGAGGAGAGATGGCATGAGCAGGAAGATGGAAAAACAAAGGACAAGTGAAACGAGAGCATAAGGATCTGAGGTAGGAAAGATTCACTTCTGCCAACATTCAGTTACAAGTGGCCTTCTTAATCAGCACATGAGTCTCATCCCTTTCTGAAAGAAACCTCAGAATGTCAGCTAGAGAATAAAAATGACACAAACCCACAGGAAAAAGGAGAACAAGAAAAACAACAAAAGTTTCATAAGCTGAAGTCTGGACAGATAAATGGTCGTTTATTTAATTTCAGCTTTCTCTTTCTGCTACACATTTTGTGGGGACTAAGGTGAACAGTGCTGCAGAACTCCAGAAGAGCTCAGGAAGGAGCACCGGGTATCTCTGAAGGCTTGTGGGGAAGGGTAGGAAAGCTACAGGTGAGGCTGTAAACAAGGAGACAGGATGGAAGTCTCCAGGTCCACAGGAGGTCAGTCGCGACCTCACTGAAAATAGGGGTACTGCGTGAAATCTGAAAATAATGGGCAATAAGCTTCTCCTCTCTGTCCCACTGTCCTACCTGGTAGGCAACCCCAGAGCTCTGGCTGCCAGGCCTGCAGGGTCCCAGACAGGAGACTTGCCTATTCCTCTCTGGGGAGGGAGGTCTGCTACATGGTCACTCGTGAAGAGCACAACAGTCACCAGGCTTTCCCCAGCAGCTGTGTAGACTTTCAATCATCTTTTTAAGGGCTAACTTTCAAATACGAAGATTACCAAGAAACAGCAGACATTTAAAGAGAAACTTAACATGAAAGACAAGGACCAACACAAGGAAAAAGAATTTGAAACAGAAAATTAGGAAGTAGAAGAAAACATTAAAGTTGGGGAGAGGAATGGGTAGAACGAACTGTATTTAATATGTCCAGAGAGACTTAAAAGCAGTAGTGTCATAAAATAAGATCAGTATTTTTAAAAAAGAATATTAAGAGAATAAGAAAAAAGCTTGAAAGTAGGTCAGCAAAAATAAATAATTCTTAAAAAGAGTTGAAGATAGAATGAAGGAGCTTACCATGCATTAGAACAAAAAGAGGAGAGGAAATTATTAAAGAACTAATAAATAAAAGACATAATTTCTAATTAAAAAGGCCTATGGAGAAGTCAGTTCAACAAATTAAAAAAAAAAAAAGACCCTCACCAACGCATATCATCAAAACATTTCATAATGCCAAGGATTAAAAAAAAAAATCCTAAAAGCTATCAAAAAGAAAACAGGTTACCAGCAAAAGTCAGAAAGCAGAATGGCATTACATTTCTCAACAACATAGAGAGCTGTAAAAAGAAAAAAGAAAAACTTTCAAAATTCTAATGGGAAGTCATTTGCAACCTAGAGCTCTATCCAAATTAATGAAAAGTAAAATTAAAGGTATTTTCAGATAAGTAAAGTCTAAAAGCTTTACCTCCCATGTTACTCACTTTAAGATAAATCCCAAAGAAGAGATAAAATAAATGGAGAAAAATGGCAGCACCAGATCCGGAAACCTGGAGCAGAAGAAAGATAAGGGAATTTCCTGGTCCAATACAAAGGTGAGGTGTGTCCCAGAATGGCAACTTTACAAAAAGGCTTGAGAGCAACCTGCCCAGAGTTGTGAAGAGATAGCTCCTGGTGTCAGACTCTGGACAGAAAAAAAAACTGAACCAGAAGATAATCTGATATATTCAAACATCCTGGAGTTGTCTTGGAGTCCCATGGGAGAGTGTGGCTCTGGGTTCGCAGAACAAACAGGTCGATTATTAAGTCTAGGAAAGAAGTAAAAGGTGGCCAGGAAAGGAAAGGCAATTCTAGAATACTGTGTGGCTCAGTTTTAAGAAATATATAATCACTATAATCTGAGCAGAAGTGGGCAGGGGAGAGTGTTAAGGGGATTGGGATGAAAGAACTAAACCCTATTTGCTCCACAGCAGACCATCAACAGATTATGTCTAAAACTGAAAAAGCAAGAATACCTAGAACTTTAAGAAATGTAGTAAAGGGCCTCCCTGGTGGCACAAGGGGTTAAGTCCCAGAACTACAAAGCTGTCTGCAGCTACTGCAGCACCAGGTCCACCCCCCTCCACCCCACCAAGGCTGCTGACCCACATGGTGTAGCAGACTCTGGGGTCTCTCCCCTGTCCCCCTCAGCATTATATTCCTGCTCTGCCTCTGGTAAATCCTCTGACCCCCCACACCTCTGGACTATACCCCAGTCTTGTATGCATAAATAAATCTTTTTAAAAAGAAATGTAGTGGAATATGCTTTAAAATTATCTAAGTGACCTGGAAGCAGTTCTCAGAGGTAAAGAGGGATAGGATGGGAGGTAATTTTGTTATAACCCTCATAGTAATATCTCATCTTTTAAAATATGTATATAGTTTTGATAAAACTAGCTCATAAAAAGTTGGGCTGGGTTATACAAGGTCTTAAATAACACGATGTTTGGAGTTTATCCTATAAGTGACAGTGAGCACCTAAACATCTTTCCTATCGAAAAATACACACACACACACACACACAGATCCCAGCTCCTTTAACATTCCTTTAATTCCTTTAACATTTTGGTTAACTGACAAGTCAGCATAGGCCCCCTCCTGCCTGACCTCAGGACCGAAAGCCTTTAGCTTTTGAGAGGACCTGTATGTGTTGAAGGACAGGTACAAAGAACATGCTTCTGCTCTGACTCATGTGCCTCAGGTGACTTCTTGACTCAGGCATCACAGTTAACCTCCTGGGGCTCCCAGGTCAAGTCCACCGCAGGGAGCAGCTTTCCCTGGGTCCTTTGGCACTTCAGATTAAGTCTCCTCTGATGATGTGTTATTTTAAGGAGAGATGCAGGGAAATGCTCAACTAGGGGGAGGAATACTGATAACCTGGGCCAGGAAACCCACCTCTCTCAGAAACCCCGTCTAGAAACAAGCTGCCTGGTTTAGTCCCTCTGGAGTCAGGTCCTCACCTTCCTCCAAAGGTCAGCTCTAGCCCTCCAGTGTGTGTACCCAGCAGTACAGCCCTCAACTAGCACTCATGACCAGCCAGAGGCGGTGACAACTGAAGACAGCAACAAGTGAGAAGACAAACTTTCATTTCACCGTGGTTTTTTTGTTTGTTTTTTTACTTTTCCTTTTTGTTTATGACATATTTAAAGAAGAGCAGTATCTTCTACTTCTCAGTGGTTTCCTGTGGTACCTAAAAATCCCTTTCTCCATGCCACCTTCAGGTGAACAATTCGTAAAGCACAAAAGCTGCCAATTAATAGGGCTAAGCCATCTCTCCCAGTGCATTCCATAAAAAAACATGAATCCTGGCGCAAAAAAACTGGCAATAAACAGTTTTTCTCTTTTTGTAAACAGCTAATTTGACCTCCAATTTCACAATGCACCCTGGAAGGTGCTCAGACAGGGTGATCAGAAGCACTCCCTCATATTTTTAATGTAAATGGGAGCCCGACTGAAAAGCCATATCTAGGCTTTGAAACATAAAGGCACCTCCTCCTGACTATAGATCTCCCCTAATTATTAACTTCCCATTGATAAATACCAGCTAGGGCCCCCAACTCAGAGGGAAAAATAAAGTTAACTGAGGTTAAGATCCACTTCTTGCCAAAACCAGAGTACTTTTGGCAGTAAAGTCCCTGAGATTTGACCTTCTGATGTCCAGGCAAGTTCCTACATCTAATCTACCAGCGTAATGTCACTCTTGAGCTATCTTGTATGTAAGGTTCGATCCAAGACACAGACCCTGCTAGTCTTGAGCCAACGCCCAGTGCACTATGTGAACAGTCCCTGACTGGCACAGGATATCATGAGACGTCTCGCTCAGACACAAACACAGCATATCCGAGACAAGCCCTGACTTGACCACAGGCTCTGAAGGCACGTGAACAGCACTGTCCACATCAGGGCTCATGAGCAAGAAACAACTAAAAAAAAGCAGGTGGTTGTTTCTTGTGATCTGTGCAAGCCAGTCATGCTGAGTGCCCAGCCAGCCAGACTGATACCTCCCTCTAGAACCTCAATCAAGGTTCTTGTCTCCACCTGCTCCTCTGACATCATCCTGTCATTATATTTTCTTTGAAATTCCTTTAATGAAAAATGAGTCATCTCTTCCTGCCAACACAGGCCTCAGCCACTTCCAGGCAAGTGATTTGCTTTGCTAATCCTCTGGGACCAGGGCGACACCCAGCGGCACCTGCTGTTACTACCTCCACGCCTGCCATGGAACCATGCCTCAGAGCAAGATCAAAGCCTCCAGGGAGTATAGTAAGGAATGAAAGTGAGGTTCTCTTGGTAGAGCCTAGATAGGACATGGGACCCAAAACATAAAACTATTCCAGTGGCATACAAGGTTGACAGGATAAATGCAGGGTGGGCCACAGGCAATCACACGCAAAGTTTGAAACTGTTCCATTCTCCTTAAAAGGTTTGGTTCGCTGAAAAAGATCATGCTTAGTAAAATAAGCCAGAAAGAAAAGGGAAAATACCAGATGGTTTTACTCATAGCAGGAGTATAACGGACCAGGAGAGAAAATAATAATAATAACAAACAGCTATATACCAGAGACATTTTATGGGGGTGGAGTGGGGAATGGGATCAAAAATGGGGGGTGAGGGGGAGAGAATGCACTGGACTATGGTGATGGCACATGGTTGATTTGGTGATGGGAAACCCACAGGGATTACAACTGAGATGGAAAAATGCACAAAATGATGTAAAAATAAACTGTTATTTTATTAAAAAAAAAAAAAAAAGTTTGGTTCTGATAATAGAGCACCACAACTCTTGTCCTGCAAGAAGTGATTACAAATCTAAGCTCCCCAACTTGAGGCTTGGGTGGGCTGTACCCAGCCAAGGGCTCACAACAGAGGCCACTCTATCTTCAAGACTCACAGGAGTAGGGGGTCAAGTACAAACCGACAAAAACGCTATTCTTATATACAAATCACTCTTTTTGATAACAGCTTTATAATATAATTTGCTACCATGCAATTCACCCTTTGAAGTGTATAATTAATGGATTTTAGTATATTGTGTAACCATCACCACCATGTAATTTTAGAACATTTCATTACTGGCAAAAGAAACCCTATATCCATTAGCAGATACTTCCCAGTTCACCCGGCCCACCCCTGGCAACCACTAATCTATTCATTGTCTCTATGGATTTGCCTATAATGGAATCATACAAAATATAGGCAATATATTTGTCTATAATAGAATACATACAAAAACCTCTTTTGTGTTCCACTGGCTTCTTGTACTTTTCACTTTTCACGTTGGATCCCTGCTAGCACCCATTAGTGCTTCATTCCATTTTGTTGTTGAATAATATTCCCTTGCATGGATATGCCACATTTTGTTTACCCATCCATCAGCTGCTGGATGTTTGGGTTCTTTCCACCTTTGAGCTGTTATGAATAATGTTGCTATGAGCAGTTGTGTACGAGTTTTGTGTGGGTGTATGTTTTTGGTTCTCTTGGCTATCAACTTGGTGGAACTGCTGGGCCATCTGGCAACTTTTTGAGGAGCCACCAAACTGTTTTCCAAAGCAACTGTACTGCTGTGCTGCACATTCCCACCAGCAATGTGTGAGGATTCCGATTTCACCACATCCTCACTGTCTCTTATTAGCCATCTTCACGGGCGTGGAGTGGTGTCGCATTGTGGTTTTAACTTGCATTTTCATACTGCCTGATGAGGTTGCGTATCTCTGCACGTGCTTTCAGGCTATTTGTGTGTCTTCCTCTCTGGAGAAATGTCTATCCAAACTGTCTGCACACTCTTTGATAAAGTTGTCTTTTTACTAACACTTCTGGGAATACTTTAGAGGTAAGTATCTTATTAGATAACAATTTGCAAAATTTTCTCTCCCATTGTGTAGAGTGTCTTGTTACTTCCCTAGTGATGTACTTTAAAGCACAAAATTTAATTTTGAACAAGTCCCACTTATCCTTTCTTTTCTTTTCTTTTCTTTTCTTTATCACTTGTGCTTTTGGCCTCTTATTCAAGATGCCACTGATTCAACTAATCACAAAGATTTATTCATAAATTTTCTTTTAATCATTTTAGTTCCTACATGTGGTTCTATAACCCATTTTGAGTTAAATTTTGTTTATAGTGTAAGACAGGAGTCCAACTTCACTCTTTTGCATGAGATTATTCAGTAACTGTACCAGTACAATTTACTAAAAGGACAATTTTTGTCACACTAAAAGAACAAGTTTGAAAGACACTTAAAAACTACTGTTGTCGAAACCAATTGACCATAAATGTCGGGGGATATTTTTCGACTCTCAGTTTCATTTCACTGTTTGACATGTCTATTCCAATGCCATAACTGCACTATATTGATTACTGTAACTGTGTAGTGTGTTTATTTATGTGAGTTCTTTAATTTTGTTCTTTACCAAGATAATTTCTACTATTATGGTCCCTTGCATTTTCACATGAATTTTAGAATCAGCTTATCAATTTAGATACAAGAAAAGTCAGCAGGATTTCGAGAAAGGAGTTGTACTGAATCTGGAGATTTGGGGAGTATTACTAAATCTTCCAACTTATGGACTTATATAACTTATATAAAACTTATATAAAATAAAAAGCAACCTGACCCACTGTTAAATGATAGAAAGTCTGAGACAAAAATACTCAAACTTTCCTTATGCTCTAGCAAATGCTGAGTTAAGGACCCCCCACCCAAGTATTATGCTGAAGTGGATTATAAAGCTACAAAATGTCCTCCACATTGCAAAGCAATGCTTTATGTTTTTTAACAACAAGTTTCCAAAAGCAGCTGAGCACTCTAAACCCAAGACCTGGAGACTGGGCCAAGCATAACAAAGGCTGAGAGAAATAGCAAGGGCCTGTGATCTGCTAGGTCCCACTAGCCTTTGCTGGTTCCACGGGAAAGGGATGGAGCAATCATGTTCCATTTCCCTAGCACAAATGCCTCCAATAAGACAAAATAAAAAGTGTTCAGAAATTACCTTACATGTTCTTTTATAGAAACCAACCACAAACCATTACTGAGAAAAATAAATGTTTGGGTCCGCACTAGAGTCGGTGACCAGAATGAAGTGCTATTGCAATTTGGTTGGAAGAGGAAAAACAATCGGATTAAGTTTTAGTGCTGATTGTATATTACAACGACTTTTTACTTAAATTTATTTATTTAGAGTGGCTTGCATGGGGGTGGAGAGCAGGTAGAGACTATGGAGGCACAAAGCCTACCTTCTCCTGAAGGTGACTACTATATTTACTAGATTGGGATAAAGACAAAGAACATTGTAACATCGTGCTGTAGTATAGAAACTATACAACTGCTATTATGTAGTTAAGTCAGCAAAAAGCTAAAGGCAACACCTTACCATCAACACTGACCTCCTCACACCCAAGGGTCCCACTCTCAAACATAATGAAATACCTCTTGTGGGTGCCAGGGGGTGGTGGTCTTTACATGAGTAACTCTAGTAATGCCTACTCTTTCAGGTAGGACTTACCATTCCCATTTTACAGAAAAAGGAAACTGAGATTTACAGAGACGAAGTAACTTGTCCAAGATGGCAACAAATCAATATCAAGAGCTGGGACAAAACCCAGACACCTTCAGTCTTTTTTAGCTGGTGCTTCTTCCGCTGGTTTAATGACACTTCAAATACCCCAGGTCTCATATCTATGCTTCACTCCAAGGGTTTCAAGAAACAGAAGACACAGGGAGGGGGCTGAGTTCCCCTCCAATGCAGTTCTAGAGTAGAACTGGTTTTACTAGACCAATTAAAACAACAGTGGAGGTGGGAGGAGCAGGAGAGAGGAGAAATATGATGAAAGACTAAGATGGACATCAGTAAAGAAGTGTGCAAGGCATTCACCTTGTAGCTGAAAATGAAACTGGGTAAGGGCAGGCAGCCCTAGCCAACAAAGATAAGATGACTACGGTCAAATCTACAACCTTTTTTCCTGCCGGTTTCCATTTCTCCCCTGTAAACAGAAGTTAAAGTATCACTCAATCATGGTTTAATCATTCTCCACAAGTTCACTGTGGCTTAACTCCTTATTCTTACAGCCTTCAGCAAGCTCTTAAAGAATCCTGGAGGGAACCTGAGGAGACCATCAAGTGACAGCCAAAGTTGGCAAGAAAGCAGAAGGAAACTTAATAAGCACGTGGCTCTAAAGCGACATTACCAGGCGGAAGTTTCATATTAAGGTCACAGGCCACCTGTTTCTCCCGCTTTCCAATCTGACTCCTAATTCATGACAGGATTCCGAGAGGGCGACGCCAGAGCCGAATTCACCCCCAGGGCCAGGGCTTTCAGACAGCTGGAATGTGCCCCACAATGACGTGGGGGTGTCTGGGCAGCTGAAAGGAAATTCAGTAAGGACAACTGTTTTGCTTCAAACCAAGGTTAAGTATTTAAAAATAAATCTCAGTGCCCTCATACCTTAAGAGTCATTTGGGGGGAAATGTTGTTAAATCCAGTAACTATTTACCCCACAGAGGCCAACTAGAGTGAGGGAAAGAGATAGAAATGCCATTAGCACTCTCCTCATGGAGTCCGACAGGACAAAATGATGAGCAAACCCCAGGTCAGCTTCCCAAAGAGCCAGGGCATCTTGGGGAGAAGATGGGAAAAGCAAAAGCGAGAACTGCTGTGTATTTCTGTATTTCTTGTATTTTCAATTTTCCAGAAGTTGTCAGTAGACACACAGCAGCTCTGAGGTACAAAGATTACCCGCAGTGTGTAAAGGTACTTTTAACAGAAGCTGTGGCTGTGAAGCAAGCAGAGGCCTCTGCTCCTCTCCTGGAATTTGTGAAGCGCATACAGTGGGAATAACTGTTTCCCCGGCAGCCAGGGCACTGCAGAAATCCCCTTCTCAGTGATGCCATTTCTCAACTTGACTAAAATAACTACCAACCAGATTCTTGGAAACTGCTCCCCCCCCCCCCCCCCGCATTCACTTGGGAGCTTTATCACCATGGCAGTACAGCTTTTCTGTCAAGCCAAATAGCTACAGCATTATTTTCACTCAAATGGTTCTTAAGACTCAGGGTCACTGAGAACAGCCTAAGGGCACTTTGAAAGGCAAGGCCTCTCCCATTCACTAGAGCTGGGTGACGGCAGGAAAGCAAACTGTGCACATGACAGAGCTGAGGGTGTCCCTGGTGTCCCCAGGTGGAGCTGGTGCCCTGAAAGGTCACACTGGCAATGCCAATGAGAAGCCGGGCAGGGGACTGGCAGCCCCACCTTCCCCTGAGCACACAGGGCGCCCCCAACACTGCCCTCTCGGCTAACAGTGCAATGTACCATTGACCTGTGTGGGGCTCCCTGGCCCCCCTCTGAAGTTCCCTCCTTGCAAAAGGCAAAGTGAGGACAGCTAGGGCTGAGGTATTTATTTGCTCATTAGCCATTAATCTGGAAAACCTCCTGCCAGAAGCCCTTGGTGGCCTAAGATCTGGGACTCCACAAATCAGTAGTAATTGTTGAAGTTTTTGTTTTAATGGATGGTTTTAGTTGTTCGTTTTTTGGTTTTGGTTTCGTAATTTTTCTGGAGCAAAGAAGAAATGTGTAGCTGATATAAACCCGTATCATTCCTTAGGATTGAGAAAGACAAGACTCCAGCCTCGACCTTTGTTACAATATAATGTTTTTACCCAACAAAAGCTGAAGGAGCTGGACAACACTTAAGGGACAGAGTCACAAACACCAGAACAATCGGAAGTCCGTCCCAACCAGAAGCTCCTCCTGTTCCAGTGTCCAGAACACTAACTGCCCGCGAACCTCCGCTGCCCGATACCTCTTTGATTCGCACGCAGCAGGGGCTGTCTTCTGCAAATCATTTTTCTTATTCATAATGTTTCTAGAAAGTTCCACTACTAAAAAAAAAAATTAGGTTGAAAATTACTAGCAAAATGTTTACCAGTAGCTCCTAGAAGGGAAAAACAAAGGGAATAAAGGGAGGAGGAGAGGACATAAAGAATTCCTCTCTCCCAGCGACCCTGTTCACTGAGTAAATTTGGGCCGGGAGACCCTGGGAAAATCCCACCTTGCCCCACTTGGGCACCAAACTGCATTCAGTGCCTTGTATTTGGCGATTTTCCCCCAAGGTCCCAATGAACTGTAACTCTGCCTCCTCCACTTGTGTGGCCAAGGGAGGACAAGAAGAATTAGTTTGTGAGCTATCACTCCATGTACACACACTGCCTTCTTTTCTCAATCTGAACTAAAGACTGTTGAGCACTTTGAAAGTAGGGAATACACTTGTATTCCCAGTACAAATTCCCACACGTAGTCCTGTGTCTCTGCAAAGAACAGTTTTTAACAAATGTTTGCTGACCTTCACCACCCTCCTGTGTTCTAGTTGGTTCCCTACACAACTCGGCCTCCGAGAACTATGGTCACCAATCCCACTTCTGTCAGACCTCTAGGTCAGTGACAGTGACTCTCAGCCCTGCCAGTCATGATACAGCTCTAAGGTTCTAGATTGTCACAGAGATGCCACAGAGTTCTCAACTACATCTTGATGTAGAACTAATTTTAGGTCTTTAGAAATCACAATGTCTAACATTTTTGTTCAGGAATATAACTCTAGTATAATTAAACAAAAGAAGTCAAATGGGGGGAGAGGCAGTTAAAGGATTTTACAAGGGACAGTTTCTTGCCAATAAAGCTTCAAGGGCATTCAATGGGGAGGGAAAGAAAGCCCTCCCTGGTGGTGCAGTGAGTTAAAGCACAGCACTGTGAAGCCATCCACAGCCACTGCAGCACAATTAAGTCCCTGCCCAGGAAGGTAACCCACATGGTGCTGCAGACCTCTCCTATCCTGCCCGTTACTCCCCTCAGCAGTGTATTTCAGTAGATCTGCCTGTCCTACTCCCCACTCTGTCTCT
>NW_004567109.1:20548182-20560577 GCF_000260355.1 Condylura cristata | reverse complement strand
TGAAGAAGATTACGAGAGAACTTCGCTATCACTCACTTTCTCTCTCAATCCCCTTTAAAAGAATCCTGAACACAGAAAATAATTAAGAAAGATGGCATAAGCATCTGGATAGAGAGGAACTGTGGAGAGCTATATGAAACAGGTCTAGAAGAACAGAAGGGTTACAAAAGATACCAGAAAAACAGAAAGCAATAAGGATACAATCACATCACACTTGCATTTAACGATGCAAACTTCCTTTTTAAAATATTTATTTATTTGTGCATACAAGAACTGGGTACAGGCCAGAGTAGGGGGTGAGAGGATTCACCAAAGTGGGGAGCAGAACAGGCAGATGGACTGAGGGCAACAGCAGGCAGGACAGGAGAGGTCTGCTGCGCCATGTGGGTCACACCCTCCTGGGCAGGGACTGAACTCGTGTGGCAGTGGCTGTTGGATAGCTTCACAGTGCTGTGCTTTAACTCACTGCACCACCCAGGAGGGCTCCAACTATGCAAACTTAACCTGAGAGAGCAATAATATAAACACACGCAACAGGCTGCTCATGACTCCATCAAGGTTAAGTCAGGCCCAGTGAGCACCCAGAGAATACGTTCTGAATCTGAAACATCAGCAAATTTCAGCTCCCATGCTTTGAGCCACCTGAATTTTGAGCATGATTCTAGAGTTAAAAAAAAAAAAACAAAACTTACTTTTGGGCCCTCCCTGTTGGTGCAATAGGTTAAAGCACAGCACTATGAGGCTAGGTGCTGCAGCTTCAACACAAGTTCCATCCCCAGCCAGAGAGATGACCCACATGGCACAGCAGACCTCTCCTGTCTCGTCCTCTACTCCCCTCAGCAGTATATTTCAGTCAATCTGCCTGTTCTGCTCCCCACTCTGTCTCTAGTGAGTCCTCTCACCACCCCTGCACCTCTCGCCTGTACCCGTTATAAATGCATATTTTTTTTAAACAGGGGAAAAAACTTACTTTTTTATATAAAATTACAAGCCAGCTATTCCATAGGGTTTTCCACCTCTGTCCTGGCATATACATGAAGCCATGCATATATACTTTAAGTTATATGTCATTTAAAACATATTTCAAGGATTATTTTTATTATTTGGGATTTTTTTTATTGTATGTGCTGACTTTTAAACCTAACCTCCTGTGAGAGATAAAATGTGACTTCACCTAAAAGGAAACAGGGTTGAGTGACAAAGGCAGACATGGAAACCCTTCCTAAAAGCTAGACAACAAGAAAAGGGCAAGAAATAAAACCAATATATTTCTGTATCATTTCCTTAGCCACCTCCAACAACTAGAGAAAGGATGTGACAGCTTATAAAACAGACCAGAGGCTTGAGCAAGTCATTCTGAAGGTCACTTATTTATGGCCAGGGCCATGCAGTGGCCGGGACCTTGCTCTGAGCCTCCATCAGTGACACTCCCCCAACCTGGTTAACAGTCAGTAGGACCAGCAGAGAGTCCTGGAAGGAGACCACTGTACTGTCCCTGCTGAAACACCACCCGCTTTTCCCACTACTAGGTACTTGGTAGATGAGGGTCCCCTCCTCTGAGGCTGGGTTTCAGCTCTCCTGGAGCAGAAGAAAACCTCACTAACTTTCTCAGACAAAGTGAGAAAGTAGGTAACTTCCTGCAGTCATGACACACTCACTCCCACCCCCCAAATAAATACTTTTGCCAAAAAGGAATGAGTGCATCCTAGTGAAATGGGTTTCCTTGCTGACATTCAACCAGGGAGACACAGAGTCTCTGAGATGTGTTCACACAGAGAATAAATCTTCCTCTTTGCCTCTGACTAATAAAAGGATCGTGCCTAATGGAACATCTGCCTCTTTTTCATTCTAAAAAGACAAAGGCCTGCCTCTGCTAGCCCTAGAAAGTCACATTAGGAGTCAGGGAAATAAAGCTGAACTCAGCATTGCCACAGACAGTAGTAATAATATTTATTGAAATAGCAGTTATACCTACTGAGCATTTATTATGCATCCACAGCAATGTTCTAACTCCTACCTATTAACTCATTCAGTTCTCATTACAACTCTGTGAAAATGATCCTTTTCTAATCCTCACTTTATAGCTGAAAAATTTGGGCCTATAGGTTAAGTAATTTGTCCTGAGTTACACTAAGTGACAGGATGTGAGGTTAGTGGTGCCATGTCCTTTTTTTTTTTTTTTTTTTAAGATTTATTTATACATACAAGAACTAGGGTACAGGCCAGAAGTGGAGAAGGGAGCAGATTCACCAGACACAAAATAGGGAGCAGAACAGATGGACTGACTGAAATGCACTACTGAGGGGAGCTGCGGGAGAGACAGGAGAGGTCTGCTGCAGCTCTCTGGCCGGGGATACAACTCATGTTGTAGTGGCTGTGGACAGCTTCATAGTTCTGTGTTTAACCCCTTGTGCCACCAGGGAGGGCCCAGGGCTATATGTTCTTGAGTCTTGAGGTACCACCATTTGCGATGGATTTCATAAAAGACAGGAAGAAAATTGGATGGATTTTTATTGGTGCTTTTGTTTCTCTGTTCAGCTGGGAGGGCATGAAGTCTCTCCTAGTTGTCTTTAGCTATCTTTCCTTCACACAAGCCCTTCACCTTCACACCCAGCACCTTCAGAGGCTCTGAAGTCTTCCCACAGCAGCTTAAGGCAGAGAAAAAGAGAGAGAGACTTAATCAAAAGCCCTTTTCTTCTGACAAACAAAAGGCCTTGGTATTTCCACAGACAAACTAGTTATTCTTAACACTAACCAAAGATTCTTTGGCAGAAAAAGAAATATGAAAATGTTGGGCGTGTGGGAATGACTTGTGCATTGGGCTTTTGTGTCCCACTTAGTAAAGCCAGCCCACTGAAACACAAACACAGCTCCCCTCAGTCATTCAGTGGGATCTGGGGGGCCAGGAAGAGAACAGAGGCTTTATTCCCCATGGCCCAGCCCTTCCCCTCTTTCCTGAGAGGGGAATGTACAACAGTGTTAAATGTACACTAGGCAAAATACATCTGCAGACAAAGACACATAACCTCAAATTCTGTGTCAAAGAAAAGCAACATATGGAAGAGGACAGAGGTCAGGCTCCAGTGCCCTGTCCAGCCACTGGTTTCTCACCCTAAATCAACAATTCAGGTTTCCCAACTCTAAGTAAACTACTGAGATCTAGCAATTGTTTCAAGTGCTTTCTCCACTCACACTGGGCTTTAGAGGCATCAGAATGACCCCAGAGCCCTTAAGTGGCCCAAGGAGGCAAGGAGGAAATTCAGACTATCTTACACAATGGGTTAGTAATTGACAAAAAGGAGGAGGGACAGTCTGCCATAAAACAAGAAAGCGCCAGAAGCACAATCCCTGACAGATCAGGTCTAAACTCTCATCTGAGATACTCCCACCCTATCCTTTGCATGCACACAATAAGATTGCAAAACTAAAGCGCCTGGAGCCTTCCTACCCAGACAGACACAGCCTTACCCAGGATGCTGTGAACAAAACCAGTCGGGGGCCGCAGGCCTGTGGCACATCTCCCAGCAGCCAGGTCTCTGTCACCATGGAGAACGGGAATAGCATGGATGATAAATCTCACCCTGGATTAACGTGTGACTGTTACCTATACTCATACCTTCAACTATGCAGTAACAAGGGACCGCGTGGATCAGGATTCTCGATCATCCTGGAAATAGCAAGACCAGCGTCTTGCCCCAAGCAGTACCCACAGTTGTTGGCACAGAAGAAACTGTTCAGCCAAGCTCAACCCACTGGCAAATCTTAACATCTGGCATATAGTAGATTCCCAGGTATTTGTTGAATGAATAAACAAAACATTTCATCTTCAACTGCTATAATCACTTTTTTGCTGCACTTTTTTGGTCAGATGTGAGAGCAGAATTCTAGACAAAACAAAACCTCTTTTTCCCCTGCCATTCCCTCACAGTCAAGCTCTTGTGCCACAAAGTTGAATGCCCCCCACTTTTTTTTATTTTAATATAATAGTTTATTTTTATATCATTTTGTGCCTGTTTCCATCTCAGTTGTAATCCCTGTGAACTTCCCATCACCAAAGCACCTATGTGCCATCACCACAGTCCAATGCACTGCCCTCCCCCCACCATTTTTTATCCCATTCCCCATTGCACCCTCCTAAAATGTCTCTGTTATATAGTTGTTCATTATTATTATTTTCTCGCCTGGTCCGTTATACTCCTGCTATGAGTGAAACCATCCAGTATTTTTCCTTTTCTTTCTGGCTTATTTCACGAGCCCTTCCAACTCCATCCATGTTGCTGCAAAAGGCATTAGTTTATCTTTTTGGTTGCTGAGTAATATACCATTGTGTATATGTACCACATCTTTTTAATCCAGTCATCTACTTTTGGGCATTAGGGTTGATTCCATGTCTTTCCTATTGTAAATAAAGCAGCAATAAATAGGGCTCTCTTCTTTTTTAAGAAAATAAAAATTTATTTAGGGTAAGGTCAGTGGCTCTGCTGCAGCTGGGGACAGCGCCCAGTCCTCTGAAAGATGTTCTAACAGTAGCAATTTGGACACAACCCAAATATTCAACAGTAAAAGAACAGCTAAGTGAAGCCATTATCAACAATACAACCTGAAATTACAATGACCATAAGGAGACATTAAAAAAAAATACTTGGGACATTTTATTAAAAAGGCAGGTGAACATCCATGTATAAGCTAAGTGGAAAAGGACAGCACAGACGGCCACACATTTTATGAATCCACTCGCCTGAAGGAACTGGAACAGGCAAGTCAGAAAGCAGATTAATGCTTGCCAGAGGGGGAGGGAGTGAGGAGAAGGAGAAGGACTGCTTGTTGGGTACGGAGTTCCCTCTGAGGTCAGATCCAATGGGCTGCACAGTACTGCACATGTAATTAATGCCAGGAATTGTATGCTTTAAAATGGATGTTATGTGTATTTAGCCACAATAAAAATTAAAAAAAAAAACTGAACTGAAAAAAAACATGTATACATACATATATAAAATCAGGATTACAATTATGTACCTTGAACCAGAAAGAACAGACAATTCTCAATGTCTGTTCAGTGTAAATGGGACTTCAGTAATACTGGACAATAAATAAAAATTAGTGATGGAAAATAAAAATGCCAGAAACATCCAGCCAGCCTTAAAGCTACCGTCACAAGCCTCAAGTAAGTGCCTACCAAGTGGGACGCAAGTGGCATAGCTCACCAGGCGCCAGAGCAGCAGGTGTGTAGGCTATAGGGTGAGGGAGAGAGGTCTCAGGCCTTCCTCAGCCAGGCCTCTAATCCCCCTCAGAAAAAGATCCCTAGGGCAGAGAAACCATCTGTTTCCAAAGCCTGGGGAAGTCCTAGAAGCATATTAACTCCTTCACTGCTGACCTCCTACAGACAGATGGAATTCACCTAACATTAAGCACTTTTTACTTTTAAAATGCCTCTACTATCAAACTACAAACTCTAGAAGGGAAGGGACATAGTCTTATCTTCTGGTATATCCCTAACACCTGAATAAATTTACACCAGTAAATACACCAAATATGTATCAATAAATACTTTACTGAATAAACTAAATACTTCTCCCACCCCCCCATAACAATTATCTCCCTCTCCTTGTCACTTGTCCTCACTTAAAAGTCTGAGCTGGTGACCTCGCCTTCAACCACAAACTGTCCAGTGTCTGCTTATGCGAGTATAACTTGGTTTGCTGCTGAACCCCTGTACCTCCCACAGCACATGGAAGGAAGCCACATATAGCTGCCAAATGAACCAGTGACTCACACTGAGCACCACCACCCCTTCTGATTAATAAGCACTTAAACTTGGCTACGTGTGAGCTAGGGGCTACGAGAGTTACAGAAATATAGCAACTATAAAACAGTCCTTTCAAGGAGCATGCGGCTTCGACAGGTAAACAGAGTAAGAGTGTGGGAAGATGATAACTCAATATGGGCTACAATCAAGTCTTCATAGAGGGGAAAAAACCTGAAATGAGGCCCGAAGGAATGGATAGTTTTCAGGTAAGTATAAAGAAAAGGGCATTCCAGGTAAGGACTGGCTGCACAAGAAAAGGCAGGAGGGGGAGTGAATGCGGCACTTGAGGGCACAATGAGGCACTGGGTCTGAGCTGAAGGTGTTTCTAGGAAATTACGAGATATGCCTGGATGAGCAGGAGAGGGTTGGAGCATAAAAGAGAGGGTTTTCTGCTAACAGAAAACACAAGGAAGTATCTGGCAATGTTAACTGGAAGGATCAGACAGGACACAGGAAACAAAATATGAGAATTTAGCAGTGATTCAGACATGAGGTGATGAGTGACTGGATGAGAGGATGGCAAAGGAAATGGGGAGAAAGGACAAATTTAAGAGAAATTCTGAAGAAACAAAAGAACTGGAAATGGGGGCTAGTGAAGAGAGAGGAATCAAAGATGTCGCTAGGGTTTCTGATCTCAGAGACAGGAAGAATGTGAGTTCTACTATCAAAAACGGGGAGAAGGGGAGGGGAGCCAAGTCCAAGCTTGGTTTTCAAAATACTGAGTTCACAGTGATATCCAAGCACAGTGGCTGAGACAAATGGAAAACAGAGACAAAACTTGAAAGATTTTTATGCACGCAATGGAATACCATTCAGCCTTTAAAAACTAAGAGATCCTGCCACAGGCTACAGCATGAATGAACAACAGGAAATAAACTGATCACAAAAGGACATATACTGCATGATCCCACTTACAAGACGCATTTCAAGCAGTCAAACTCATACAAGTGGAAAGGCGCCCCCAGAGGGCTGGCGAGGGGGCAGTGGGGAGCCTGGGGGGCTGCTGCTCCTCAGGTGTACAGATTCAGCCACACAGGTATCGTCCTGAGCCTGCTGTACAAGTGTGCACAGAGTTAACAACACTGTTTTGTAAATGTAAAACTTTGTCAACAGGGTAGACATCAAGTTACACTTTCTTACTGTAATTTTTTTTAATTACAGCTATTTTTTCAAATAACACCTAAAAAAAATGAGAGATTTAAGCAGTAGAGACAGGTGTGAGGGGGTGGGGTGGGGTGGGAGGGGGTGTTTCTGCAATTTACAAGAAAAAACTGAAGCCAGAAGAACTGGCTAGAGAAGGAAAAGGCAATCAGGAGCAAACAATAATAATTCCAGCTACCTTTGCATTGTGTGCCTACTGCCAGTTCTGTGTAAAGGCTTTTTACTCAAGCTGTACCCTTGAATTCTCATAGTGTCACATGGCAGATATTATTACCCCTAATTTAAAAACGGGAAAGTGAAGCCCAGAGTAAGTAACTTGGCCCAAGTCACTCAGTAGAAGAGACTTCCATTTTAACCCAACCAAGCCTGGACGAGCCCACAACCTCCCCATTTCACCACATCACCTCGCCCCTTAGGAAACTGCCATGATTAGAGTCAAAAGAAGGAAAAGACCCAATGAAGCTGACAAACAGTAATCAGATAGGTAAAAGAAACCCAAGAAATGCCCTCCTTAAGCTTAAGGCAGAGACAATTTTAAATAGGCAGGGATGAAATCAATAGTGTCAAATACCAACACTCCAATACAGAATGAAGGCAATTCTTCAAATCTGTTTGTTTGTCTTGCAAAAATGGAGCCCTGGGCCAGGTACTGCAGCCCAGAAAATTTTGAACAAATAGAAGCCCTAACCAGAACTAAATTGGTTGCTTCTCATCCCTGACAGACCTTGAATCTGCTGGTCTCCAGCTACAGCACAAGCCTGGTGTTGAAGTGCATCATCTGAATAGTCGTAGGAAATTCCAGTCCCAATACAAAGGGCTGTACAACATGGACTGGGTTCAACTTGAGCTTCAGGACAACAGCTTCCAGCTACACAAACTGTTAACAGTTTCTAAAAACCAAACTTTCACATCCCTGCTCTCTAGTTCTCTCATTCTAGACAAATTAAATTAAGGTTCAGACTAATGGTTTGACTGCAACTCCACTTCCTTTTATACTGCTGCCAGAGGTAAACTTCTCAATAAAAACCCCCAATTGTGGGCCCTCCCTGGTGGTGCAGCGGGTTAAAGCACAACACTAAGAAGCTTAAGCCACTTCCCCATGAGTTCGATCCTCGCCTGCCCCAGAGGTGACCACATGGTGTGGCAGACCTCTCCTGACCCGCCCGCTGCTCCCCTCAGCAGTGTGCTTCGTAGATCTGCCTGTTCTGCTCCCCGCGCTGTCTCTGGTGAATCCTCTCACCCTCCGCATCTCTGGCCTGTACCCCAGTTTTGTATGAATAAATAAATTAATTTAAAAAAAAAAAACCCAATTGTGCCTTCCCTGGTGGCACAATGGGTTGAAGCACAGCACTATGAAGCTATCCACAGCCACTGCAGCATGAGTTCAATCCTCGGCCACAGAGCTGACCCGCTGACCCACATGGCACAGCAGACCTCTCCTGATCCACCCACTACTCCCCTCAGCAGTGTATTTCAGTAGATCTGCCTGATCTGCTCCCTACTTTCTCAGGCGAATCCTCTCACCCTCTACACCTTTGGCCTATGCATAAATAAATAAATCTTAAAAAAAAAAAAAAGTACATGACAAAAAAAAAAGTTATGTCACTCCTCTGCTTAAAAATGCCTAGTACCCTCTACCACCTATATTATCCCTAGTCCTCTATACATAGGGTCAGTTTCTATCTCTCACTCCAAACAACTACCATCTTCCATAGCTTCATAACACTTCTCATTCTTCCCCAAAAGAAAACAGAATTTCATGAGTCTATCCCTTTCTCAGAGCATCTAAATTCCCTCTTACCTAGCAGATTCCTACCCAATTTCAAGATCTGGCTCAAATACCAATTCCAACCACCAACCATTTTGGCCCCATTAACCATGTCACTTTTGTCCTCACAGCACTTTGCTCTTATTTCTATAATAGCACCATTTGTCTGTCTATGTGTGCATCCATCCATCCATGCAAGTATATCCATCTGTCTGTCCAGCCTTCCATCCATTCATCTATCCTGTTTATCTGTCCGTCCATCCATCCATCCAGTATACATATTCCTCCCACCCTTGTTCCCCCACTAGACTTTATAGGACTGAAATTCCTCAAGAATTGGGATGGTTATAAATCTTTATATACCCAATACCTTGCACAAGACCTGGCATACAGAAAGTTCTCAATGAAAGAAGGAAGGAAAAGGATATGGAGACTTCCAGAGAAAGATTATAGAAGCATGGAACCATATCAGAGTGAAGCAGCTGATAGACTGTAAAAAGTAATCTTACAAGTCAAAGGATTTCAAAATATATCAAACCAGTTCATCTAATAGCCTACTGCCACTCCACAATGAGCCAAAGATGCTGTTTAACAACGGATATTCCTTCAGAGGGACCATCCCCACACAGTGGTAATGAGGAACAGACACATAACTAACATTACTCGCCTGGGATTCCTCCAGGAGAGCAGTCAAAAGAAACTGCAGCAGAACAGTGCAGACAAAAGCCTTAACCCTTCTAAATTAATGCCTACTTTCCAAAACTTCAAGACCAAACATGGGAGAGGGGATAATCTATCTATCTATCTATCTAGAGATAATACACATATACAGTATATATTACCATATAGGTTTACTCTGAGAAAGAGCAATGGTATAATATTCATCAGAATGTAATATTCATCTCCAGTTGGAACAAAAATACAGAACTACCCCCCACATTTGAAAGTCCAGAGGGTTCATCATTATTCCACCCCATGTTCTCCATAAATTTCAAACCAGCAGCAACAGAAGCAAACCCCAGTGTTAACTTGTGCTGATGCCCCTCTCCAGACAGTGATGTACAGCAAGCCTAAAAATATGTATAATTAATGAGGGAGTAATCTTGAACAATATAAAATTGTGAAGCATCCAACAAGTACTGAGGGTCCAGTAGGTGCCTAATGCTGTAAAAGGTGTTGACAAGATCCACTCTGAAGCACGCAGACTCCCAGATGCCTACCAGAGGAGAGAATTGCCCCATTGTGGTGGGTTTGCTCACCGGCTCTGGGAATGGGAGGGACAGACAGTTCTCACTGAGAAGGCTGCAATCCAGGCAGTGACTCAAGGCATTTTCCACTATCCTACCTTCCTTCTCTCAGTCCTCAAGATAATCTCAAACACCCCCAGTCTATCATCAGCTAGAAAACCCCACATTGGCTGCCCCAAGATTTCAGCTCCAAATCAGAAACAAGATTGTCCTCTCATCAAGTCTATTATTTGAGCTACAGGCTGTCAGTCCCAAGTAACAGTAGCCTATTTGTCCTGACAACAGTATGTTGATTTATAACACAACACCAAGAAGCTAAGTCCCTAAGGACTGAAGAAAAACAACACTGGGGATAAATAGAACAGAAATTATACTCTAAAGGTGGGGGGGAACCCCCACAGTATCATTTCCATTTTTCTAGAGGTAGACACCTATGGTAGAAGAATGATGGCAGAATGTGTCAACCTATTACATCAGGTTAAGCTGGTCCAATTTACTAGCTAGGTGCCAGCTCAGTAACAGACAAGAAAGGGAATTTAACTTCATGCCAAACTGGGGTTCTAATGTGGGGTTTCTATACAGCATTGATTAAGTCAGGCTTGACGTCATTTCCAGATCCACACTAGTGGATCTCTCCTGGTACAAGGAAAAAAGGTACCAGGCATGGGAGGATCAATGAGGCCACTTCAATGCCTGGAGCTGCTGCTGAGAGAAAAGCTTCAGAGTAAAACAGTACAGTGATGTGATGATGACATTCGGGAGCTGCTGACTAAGTAAAAGAGACACTTGGCACCTGTCCCATGATGAAATTAGCTGGGTAATAAAACATCTGAACCAGCTGGCCACTGAACACAGGGCTGCCCCCAGAGGGCAAGAGGCCAGCGCTATCAGAGAGACCAGAGAGGTATTTTTAAAATTACGGGCACCACCCATAGCTTTTAAAAAAGAAATAAAGTTAAAAAACCAGCATTCAGATCTCTGAATACATGTGTAAGACCAGTAACCACTTTGAGCAGTCTATCTGAAAAATATACTCAAGATGCACAGAAAAGTGTATTCACAAGAATGTCCATGATCATACACCGCAATGAAAAATTAGAACTGCATTTCCCATAACTGAGAAATGTTGGTAAACGGTCCTTCTACTTGATGCAATTCCCTACGGCCATTACAAAATGATGTCATAGGTAAAAATGCTGACATAAGAAAGAAAAGGGCAGATCTACGTTATAATAATGACAAATATATAAAAATGTTTTATATATGCATAGAAAAAGACCAAAAGAAAATACAACAAAAAAAAATGGACATAGTAATCTTTGGGTTGTAGAATTTTGATTTTTCTTTTCTATGTGTCTATTAAGGATGAAATATTGTATATCTTGGCAGGGGGGAAAAAATCGAAGTTTTTTCCCTAGAGTTCTTCATTATTACATTAAGGGGGGGACCCCCAAAATAGATCATTCTCTGAGGTTTTTGTCCTGCTTACCCAGATGCGACAACAGGCACAGGTTTCTAAGCCAGCTAAGTGGGTGTCCAAAGTAAAACAGCAAGACAGGGAGAGCAGGATGACTCATGGACACTTCAGAGCCCCTGCCCGGCTCACCCATGCTGTGAAGCCCAGCTTCGAGGGGTGCCTGCAGGGCAGCCGCCTGAAGGTTTCCAAGGGCAGTGCGGTTCCCCCCACCCACCCACCCCTGGTCTGAGACTGGATTTGTTTCAAAACAGCCTGTCTTGGATGTCACTTTCTGACCCAAATTATATATAACTAAAATGCCTATGGAGTTCCTTATGGGGGTCAGAATATGGCACAGAAAATACTGGAAAATGGCACAAAAACACAAGTTCATGAGCATACACATGTACACGACACAGGCACCCCTGTGGAGACCACTGAAAGAAACTTGAAACCAAGAGCTTCAGTTTAGTCCAATTCAATTCTTTGAATCTTTTTATGCTTAATATGTGCCAGGCACTTTGCTAGGTCAGAAAGATACAAGACTAAGTGAAACACAGTCCTCACCTTTAACAAGAGCAGAGAAAAGTTTCCCTCACTATCTCAAAGTACAGTGTTCCTATGAAACTTTTTGTAAACCCAAATGGCCTAACTTGAAGAAGCAATTACTATTCATTCTTATGGAAAAAAATGTTTTAGCATTCCCAGGCCTACAAAATAAACTATCAGAATCATACCAAATAACACATGAAATCTAAAACAACCCCAGCAGACAGTAAAAGCAGGGTGGTTGCATGTCTTTTGCAGCAACTTGGATGGAGCTGGAAAAGATCATGCTTAGTGAGATAAGCCAGAAAGAAAAGAAAAATACCGGATGGTTTCACTCATAGCAGGAGTATAATGGACCAGGCGAGAAAATAACAAAAATAATGAACAACCATATACCAGAGACATTTT
>NW_004567109.1:20502304-20547972 GCF_000260355.1 Condylura cristata | reverse complement strand
AAAAAAAAAAAAAAAGGCAGAGTGGTGAGGTCAGTCCACAGCCCGTGTGAGCAGTGCTGGGGAGGGCCCGCTGCCCGGAAATGAGCTAGCCCTGAACTCTTGTTCACTTTCACCTTTTTTCCTGAAAGTGAAAATCCTCTCCAGATTCCGTGTGTTATGAAATCAGGTACTACTAAAGATCTTTCCAAAGAGCCAAGTGCTGTAGTGAGAACTTTCAAAAAGTGGGGCTACATCCACATAGCTGCCATCTCCGGGAGCCCTCTCCGTGCCAGGCGCGACTACAATCTCCATTAGCCCTCTTCCTCTTAGGAGGCTAAACGCTAGCATGGCAGATTAAAACACTGAGGCTTACAGAAGTTACAGAAACTTACCCAGGAAGACTAGCAGGAAACTCAGATGTTTGATAAAATAGCTATAACATCATGTGCCACGCTCCACAGTATGTTTAAAGGTGCTATGGCAACACAGATGAATTAAAGAGTAGTTCTACCTGGGCATGTGAGGATGAGCTCTGCATTGAAGGATGAACAGAAAGAGCTCTGGTACCGGGAGGAAGGATAATGGCATTCCAGGCAGAGGGAAGGCGACAGCACAAGCAAAGAGAAGGACGAAGTACCGGCATGTTGGGCTATGTTTTTCAAAATCAGTCATCACCTCAGACCCATCACAAATACTCCTCAGCAGAGACTAGAAAAATACATTTGCATCACTCTGCCCCACCTCCCTCCTCCTACCTTCCTAATTAATCTCCAATTTCCAGTCATGGCACAGACCTGGGCTCTGCCAAAGAGCAGGACTTGGCCAATAGTTGAACCTGTCATACCTAGAGGAGACCTCGGCCAGGGTAGAATCATTCAATGGCTCTGGGTTTTGGCAGGCTTCACAAATAAAAGTTAAAGCCTTACAGAAACAGCAGCAGCAATGGAAAATATTGCACCCCAATGCTGGCATCAGAGTTACAGAATATAATCTCCATTCAAAGGGGAGGCTCCATGCTCCCTGCCCCATCTAATGAAGGGTGGAGGTGTACAGGGAGGAGAACCTGACGGAGACCTGGAGGAGGCACGGAGCAGAGGCGTGAAGAAGTTGCACTGGCTTCTCAGCTTTGGACTTGGACCAGGGATTTGGGGGGACAGGGAAGGAGACACATGGTATGGGACATGTGGAGATGCTTGGGGGGCAAGTGGGTGAGAGACAATGGGGAGGCGCCATGTCTTTATGACGTAAGCCAAAGTACCTCAGCAGTTCCTCTTGTTCGCCCCTCAAAAGCATCTGATTAACTCTTCTTTCCCAGAGCCCAAAACTTCCTCAGGTGGAAAAGCTCCCCAGAAAGAAGGCCTTGTGGTTGCTCGGTTTTAGCGCTGAAATCACTCTGTAGTATTTTTGTAGGTCTTATCTCAGACAAGGACTTCCACAGTCCTGCGCTGAGACACAAACTATTGCCTTTATTGACCTTCCCTGGGGTTGGTGTCTCACCCACTGTCCTGATTATGGTGAACAGCTACTTTCCTTCACCTCACCTGCACCTCTGTGTTTCCAGAGGGGCTCCCAGAAAGATGGAACTGGCTTCCCTCTTCATTGAGCTACTGACTTTGCTTTTCTTGACATGGGTCAGCTTGCAACTATTCCTCCATCAAACTGAAGAGAACACAGTGGGTGAGTACCGACTCAGTAAAACCCCCAGAGTTACCCATGCCCTCATGGGTAAATGCTAGCCGAACAGGGTTGGCCCCAGAGCTGGGCTGCAGAGTTCTGCAAACTTACAAGTCTAAGGCACCCTCTGGCAGGGAACCATAGGAAAGGGGCAGAAGGGGCCAGGCAGGTCTGGGATGAAAGGCACAAAGTCAGACCACAAATCAAGGTAAAGGATGCATGGTGCCTCCCCACACGGTCTCTCACCCACTTGTCCTACAAGCATCTCCACATGTCCCATACCATGTGTCTCCTTCCCTGTCCCCCCAAATCCTTGGTCCAAGTCCAAAGCTGAGAAGCCAGTGCTACTTCTTCACATCTCTGTTCCCTGAGCCTCCTCCAAGTCTCCATCAAGTTCTCGCCTCTTTGCACACAGTTCCACCCATTAGTAAGTGGGGCAGGAACTTGGAACCTCCCTGTGAACAGAGGTCACAATCTAACATCCATTGGGATTCAAAGAACGGCCTGGAGCGACAAGAGAAAGCAACGGCAGAACTAACATTTGGTGAATGCTGACCACACAGCAGACACTAAATGAACTGCACATATGCTCATATTTAATGCCCAGAGCAATAAATACTTTGGAACTCATCTTAGAAGTTCAAGATAGAAATCATATGACAGACAGCCCCAGAGTCTGGGGTGAGAAGAGTGGAATGTAAGTTATTGTGGTCTCTTTCCCTAATTTTAGCCCCATATAGGGCACTCCCCAAGACAGGTAGCCTGTTACTCATTCATTCCTGGTAATATTATTCACTCATTCCTAGGAAAGAAAGGGCAAAGGAAGGAGGGGGAGCTTTATAAGTGAGTTGAGAAAACAAACAACTATCAAGCTAGTTTCAATAGGAAGCTCTGAAAAGCAGAAAAGCCTTCTCCTATGGTTCAATTCAAACCTCTACACCCTTGAGGGGATCTCATCAGGAGTGACTTGTTCCATTAGCCTCAGTGAGAAAGTCAGAGAATTAGAAAAAATAAGGAGCCAAAACAACTCTTACTTGGGGATTTAGTAAGAATTCCTTCCATGCATCTTAATTTATGGGAGGAAAAAAGAAGGGCTCCGGCCACCAGTCACAGCTGCACTTTGTTCCTGAAGCACATACCACAGAGTTAGGGGTGGGGTGGTCACCTGAGAACCTCAGGAATCTACTTGGGCCACTGCTAAGCCTGATTCACACAGGCCGCCACCTGCGGATGGTTAACTGTTTATCTAAATCTCGGACACAAAGGGGAAAATAAAAGGAAAGTATATTCTCTGGATCAATAAAATCTCTTACGGTGTCCATCCACCACTTTTCCATCTTGAGAAAACTGTGGCAAGTTTTTATCAGAACAAGGAAGCTAAAGATCAGTAACTGAGTAAAACTACACCAAGGAGCTCGGTGTCAGAGGAGAGGCCTGGGACTCCTACTTTGAGCCTTTCCTTCTATTGAAGGAATATGCAGGTTAATTAAGTTTCATAATCCTTCTGTGAGGAGGGAGAAAAGCCCCTGCTGCTGTGTGGGCATTATGTCCACACAGATGGTTCCCTTTAAAACCAGAAATGGGAGAAGAAAAGGGAGTCCTTACATGAGACAAAGTATCTTCTCCTTTCTCCTTTCTTCTCCTTTCTCCTCCTTCCACCCAGTCCCCAAAAAGCCCAAGAATTGAAAGAAACACTAAAAAGGACCACTGGTTTCTGCCTGCCCCCTCCCCGTTTTTTCCCCATGAGACTGAACAAAGACATTCAAACCCTTTCTGTCTGCTCAATATCTCCTCTGGCAGCGACATCAGGACGAAGAGTTAATGTTGCTCATTCTCGCTAAGACCTGTCTGATATATGATGGGCTTGCAGAGCGCTGAGCCTAAAAAGGGCTGGCTCCAGCAGTCAGAAGTTCTGGAAGTAATATGGATGTGGGGGGTGGAAGGAGAGAGAAAAAGGGAAGACAGAGCCATAGCTTAATGCCGCCTAGTTTCACATCCCTTCATAGTACATAAGCTCCCCATATACATGTTGTCTTAGAAACAGTCCATCAGATAAAGAAATAAAATATCTACAGGCCCTGGCAGGATGAAAGTCAGATCTCCTGCCACTCCCTTTATCCCTAAAGAAACCCATTTCATTTACCCTGTCCCTCTCTCCACGCACCCACCCTCCTCCCAACTCTCTCCACACCCATGGTTGCTCTGAGTCCAGAATCCGGACTGGATAGTGGAGCACCTTCCAAAGCAGATGAAAATAAATTCACCTATTAATTAGAAAAGGGGAAATAAAAAGATTTCATTTATTTTTCTCCAAAGAGTCTGCGTCATCACATTGAGAGTATTTGTCTGAAAACATCCAGAGTTAATGCATAGCTTGCTGCAACTCAAATGCTATTCTCTTCAAATATCATGTTAATAATAAGTTACCACTTTCAACGTCACGGATTTACCTGCACAATGGCACTTCTTGCCTATTAACCCACATCCCTTCTCCCCCACACAGCCACTCCCGACTTCCCTGCTCCCTACAGAAGGGCCTTTGACTCACTGTAGACACAAGTGCCTAAAGACCAGGCCAAAGAACCTGGCTACACCTAGGTGAAGCTCTAGGGTCAGGCAGCGAGAACCTCCCCTCACATTCCTCCGGGAGTCTCCAGAGCTCCCAGCTCAAGTCGACAGGGGGCATTTCTTCATTGCCCACTCAGGTGAGACAACAGACCGCTGGCTGGGTGGATTTCCTCCTACTTGCCCCAAATCATTTACAAACTTTACTCCTTCTCTGTAACAGCCTACACACGCGCGCGCGCACACACACACACACTCAAAGACCTGGCCAGCTCAGAGTCAGAGGGCTTTCTAAGTCCCTAAGGGATTGACGGAAAGGACAACCCACACAACACAGACCTCAGTGAAGGTTCACAGAATCAACAAGGACAAAAGGCAAGGAGCCGAAGCCTGTAATACCTCTCAGGTTGTTGAGTCCCTCCAGGAACTTCTGGTACTTGTAAGCATTCATGCCCAGCCCAGTGGTGTTGACTCAGTACCCGTAGGCAGGCACCATGGCACCCTGACAGCGGGAAGGGAGAGCTGGTGAGGCAGGCGAGCTCCGCTAGCCCCCCTAGATCTGGACTTTGACCATATCTATAAGTGACGTCACCGAAACCTCATTACATTACAGTCCTCTGCACCCTCATTTGTTGCCATGAGCGGAAATACCTCCCAGGAGAGGCCAGCTCCTCCTTTGTGCAAATGAGACAGACCACAACAGCCTCTGCCTGTCATCTGTCACCTCATCTGCCACCCCTTCTCCAGACCCCAGCCCAGGCTCTGCTGGGATTACTGCTTCTCTGAGTTTAAGCTCTAGGGAGAGAGGTTTAAATGCTTTCCAGGATACCAGTGAGGAGCTCCTCTAACATCTGAGACCGAGACCTTTAAAGGGCCACACTCACCACAACAGGCTCTCTTGGGCAAATATCACATGGCAAAGGGGCAGGTTTCACAAAGTAAACAGCCAACTCTGCACTCTCCTCACGGCAGTCATGTTTATGCACTGGAATATAACCACACAGGGAGGGAGGAGGCTGCTTGTCAACACAGGCCAGGGCTACGAGAGGAAAGCAGCAGAAACTGCTAGGCCTGCTCCCTCAGTGCTAGAAAGACAACTCAGGGAGTCAGGACCTTCTCCAGACTAGGAAGTAAAGCAGCACAGACACCAGCCCCAGACTCCCAACTCAAGGCACCATTTGACTCTCTTCTACTCCACTAGCCTTAAAAAGATGACACCCCCCTGGGTGCACAGCAGGTTACAGCACAGCAATAAGAAGCTAAAGCCACTTCAGCATGAGTTCGATCCCCACCCTGGAGGTGACTACATGGCGTGGCAGACCTCTCCTGACCCGCCCGCTGCTCCCTATCTACTTGTTCTACTCCCCACTCTGTCTCTGGTGAATCCTCTCACCCCTTTCACTCCCCAGGCCTCTGGCCTGTACCCCAGTTCTTGTGTGTATACATAAATTTTAAAAACAGAGGTTAAGTCATCTGTTCAAAGTCATATATGAGGCCAATGAGAAAGCATGGAAAGAACTTACGTTCCCCAAATCTGAGTTGGGTCACCTGGTTCATCTTACCACGGAAGTCTTAGCATCCCAGAAACCCATTAGCAACAACCAGGTAAAACTCCACTGAAAACCCCTCACAAAAGGGACCACCCTACCCCCATGCCCAGGTCTCAAGTTTGTCAGAGCAATCTGCCATGCAGCAACCTGGGGCAGAATTCACAATGTGCCAGATACAGTGCCCCAACAAAGCTCCCAACTACGCAGGCTGGATGCAGGTGAAAAAACTTCAAGTAGTACTGTGAAAACAGTGAGCATGCCCACTTGAAAAGATCAGATTCTATAGTTTCAACAACTGCTAAGATCATGGAAAGGGAAAATTAATAAAAATAACCAATCCAAGCTCTCGTGCCTCCTGGCAGGTACCACTATTCAGTACAGTGTGGACAAGCTAGCCAGAGACAGTGGGAGACACCGCACACAGATTGATCACCTATGCCCAACAGATCAGGTGCCCCGACTCCTCCTCGTCTGTGAAATAAAGGCTGTGGACTGAGAAAGGCAACACTAAGTAGCAGTTCAGATCGTGTGTGTCTGCTTCCTGGTCTTATTTTAACTGCTTATTTCTCCTGTTAAGAGTATGGGTAACAGAATATAGATAGCGAGCTAGAACTCCGGCTGCAGAACTCCAGGTTCCTGAATCCGTCTCAAGAGCCAACTTTGCCACTAAGTCGTCACGTGAGCAGAGTCCCCAGACTCCTATAAAGTGCTGCCTCTTAGCTTTCGGTCGCAAACTCCAGTGCAAGGCTGATGCAAACGAAGGACACTGGCCTGAGAGAAAAGGCACGTGCCATCCGGATACAAACTTCTGTTTGGAAGTGCAGAGAAGTCAGTGAGCCTCAGGAGAAGAACCTCTGGATTCACCTCGGAGACCTCTACTTTGTAGTGAACACAGCACAAACTGGATATAGTGCCGAAGGATCCAGGTGGGAAAGCCTGGCCACTGGGCCAGAGGTGCCCTCGTGCTTTCCTGCCCCTGCAAAAGCCCACCCAGAGACTCTTCCGCAGCAGGAGGAAAGCAGCCTGGACCAAGAATCTAACAGCAGGAATAAACTGACTTTTAAAATAGCCACTTGAACTAAGTGCATTTAAAAGACAACACATGCTAGTTTGTCATTTCCTCTGTGTCACCACTGAAATTGTTTAGCCACATTTTATCAGATAAAAATTAAACAAAAACACGGATGTATGTGGGATTATGAAATGAGTGATGGTTCCAACGTGAGGCTCTTGGGGGGCGCCAGGCATCTCCGTGCAGACCAGGAACCCTCAGCAGACTGCGCCCTGGCGCACCGCAGCCCAACACCTCTGGGTGCCCTGTGGCCACTCGCCTTCCCCTCCAGAGCGTCCATGACAGCAAATGGAGAGGTGGGCCCTCTGTGGTGAGGAGAGTCTGCCCTAAGTTCCAGACAGAGCCAGACCGATGGGAGACACACGGGTCTGGATCTCCAACAGACCATCTCTCGCCAGCTGCTGACAAGACGGAAAAAGTGCTGCTGTCTCCGACAGCCCTAAAGGAAGCGCGGACACCCCAGGCTGAGTGGGGCTTGACTGGATGCAGGCAGAAGAGGAAGCCTGGCTTCAGGGTGGGAGGCCTGGCCTCGGGCTGCTGGTTCTATGGTGGAGGTGACTGTTAAAAAGGGATACCTGTGCTGGCATCGACGGGAGCCAGGGACACTAGAGCCCAGGTGAGGGCTTGAGTCAGTTCAGAAGGTTGCTCCTGAAACAGAAGGGTCAGTCCTCCTTGTAGGGGGTTACAATTGAGGGGGAGTTTTAGGTTGATGAAAGAAAGAACAAGTCCTGTCTTGGAATCAATCCCTCTAGAAGTAAATGCTGCCCCCAATCCCTCCGCAGTCATTATCCTCTAAAAACACAGGTGCCCCTCTCCCTTGGGACCCTCATAACCGGGCCAGAGAAACCAAACCTGGACAGCCCATGTAGGAACCGCCCAAGCACTCGTTCTATGTACAGTGGGGGAAAGCAGCAGCAGTGGCCATGCGTACCGCACGACAGACACCGCCCGAGGTGCTGGAAACGAGACACTCAGGGTCTAGTGACAGAGAACAGAGAAAAAGGAACCTGTCTGGCCAGATCCAGAGAAGCTGAAGGTCACGAGGTCAAACTGGGGACACAGCTGACTTCCAACTGCTCATTCTCCAGGCCAACCACCGAGAAAAGAGGTGTAAGGACCTGAAAGGTGATCCTCCACTTTCTTTGAGGCAGAACTCATACCCTGACAGCCAGTTGCCACTGTTACCCCAAAGCAGCTGCTGACCCAGGAAATCAGCAAAAATGTTTCCAGTGACTTAAGAAGCTAGTAAGAATAGCAGGTGCCAGCTTCATGGTTCTATTCAGAGAGCAACAAAGATCACTTTCTTCATTGTCTCTCCCCCTGGCAGCAGTGTCTGATGAAGGGAGGGGTTGAATTACACCTTGTTCCTCTGGTCTGCTAGAAAGAAAATGAATTTGCCATCTGAAGAAGGGGAGGGCTGTCCCCAAAGCCAAAGCAGAGCTACGGAGAAGAAGACGAAGACAGACCTCATGCTTCAAAGGAGAAGACTGAGTGGCAAGACCAAGGGAGGCTTTAAAGAGAACTAAGTGCAGGTTGCAAAAGAACCCAAGGCTCTCTGCCCTCTCTGCACTCACCCAGGCCCAGAAGGGTGCTTGCATGGATAGAGCAGCGCTACAGAGCCCAGCCAGGAGCATTAAAAAAAGACCTCAAGCTTTAGGCACAGACCTCAAATCAGCTGTCTCCTTGACCCTTTTCTCTCCTCCTTTCTACAGTGGCCACGGACTACAAGATCAAGCCAGGTTAAAAAGCATGGAGCAATGGTAGGGAAGGTAAGAACACCTGTGCTCAAAGTCTACTCTATACCTACGTGACCTCAGGTCCCAACCCAACCAAGACTAAGATTCCTCTTGAAGTTCATAAAATAATCCAAAAGTCTCTGAGGATCTAAGACAAAGGTCAGAGACAACAGTCACCTACCACTGAAACAAGGGCACAGACTTGGGAGAGAAGGAAGGGTAAATAGAGAGGACAGCACCCCTGTCCCCACCTCCCACCCCCCCCAACCCTCGCTCCTCCAAGAACAGTGACTCGCAGGTGACACCGCTGCTTCTCCAAGTCAGCTAAAGGCAGGCTCCTGCTAAGGAGAACCACATTTAGCTGTTCTGACAAAATGGGGTGTGGGGGGAGCGAAGGGGATAAGTGTGAAGGGGATAAGTGCGAAGGGGGGTAGTTCAATTCACCTGATTTCCTTCATCAGCAAGTAAAACAAATCTCTAAAAAGGTCACTAACTTCCGGTAGCACTCCTTTGTTACTTTTGGGCAGAGGAAGAAGGCAAAATAAACATTTTTGAGAAGTTAGATTCCAGACACTAAAAATAGCATAATGGAATTTTCCTCTAAAGCTGCCTTTTGCTAACAATGAGGTTATATTAAAAAAAAAAAAAAGTTTAAGATACTGTACAATGGTGACTCCAGGATGGCAGGGTGTGAGGTCTAAGAAACTTATCACTTCTTGAGTCTGAGATAACATTCTGTGGTAGAAACACTCATGTTAAGTTGGTGCTGAGAGTATAGGCAGAACTTCAGTGAGTGCCGCCATCTGTTTAAGGAGCAGTGAGCAAGGGATCAGCTGTAGTAGAAGCTGTAGTTGTCCACACGTTTGAAATAAACACGTGGATCAAACTAGCCATCAAACTTACAAATGTGCAAACCCTTTCACCTGGCAATTCCACACCTAAGACTCTCCCCTAAAGTTATACAGAGGGAAAATGACAAGTGTACACAGCAAGGTCTTTCATTAGGGTATGTTGTACCCATCAGTAAGGAGCTAAGTAAATAAATGATAGCATATCCATATAGTGGAATAACAAACAGGAACAGGGAAATGTCTTTATGTGCAGGAATGAATTAATATTCAAGCTAGACTAGGTAAAACAAAGCAAGGTCAAAGCACAGTTATGTCATCACCTCTCAGTTACATGTTTTTGGAAAAGTTTATAGAATTCAGATTCCGCAGAGGCAGGGATTGCATGTTTTTGTTTTTCATTGCTTTATCTCTAAAGCCTGGTACACATTAGGAGCTCAATATATATTTGTTGAATCAATTTCCTTTTTTAAAAATATTTATTTATTTATGCATACAAGAAGTTGGGTACAGCCAGGGGTGGGGAGTGAGAGGATCCACTCTCAGAGACAGGGTGGGGAGCAGAACTGACAGATGGAGTGAAATACACTGCTGAGGGGAGCAGTGGGCGGGTCAGGAGAGGTCTGCCACGCCACGTGGGTCACCTCCCTGGTTGGGAATCGGACTCGTGTTGCAGTGGCTGTGAATCACTTCATAGCACTGTGCTTTAACTCACTGTGCCACCAGGGAGGGCCCTGAATTTTTTTGAATGAGTAAATGCACATATCTGTAGAAGCAGGTACAAGAAACTGATAATACAGTCTTGAAGAAGGGGGAGGGAGTATTGCTGAGCCAAAAACCTATTTCTTACTGTACATCTTTTTGTACCTCTTTAATATTCAATTATGCAAGCATTTTACCCAGTCAAAAAAGTAAACAAAAGTTTAAAAGCCAAGAATCTGAGGTTCTGAATCCTGATGAAGCACTCTCAGTGACCTTACCACCTTCTCACTCAGTCGTTCAGACGTTCGTCTGATAGAACTACCCTGTGCCACATTTGCAGACACTGCGGTGAGAATGAAGCGCTATCTCTAACCTCGGTTTCCGGTCTAGTGAGAGTGGCAAGGGAACCAAAATCTCATTCAGGGCCGCTGATGCTGATTAAGGGGCAGGCGCAAAGAGAAGAGGAAGCATGAGGCTTGGGAGTACTTCCAGAAGGAGAGGATGCTGGACGTGGGACTTCAGGGCCAGACAGATTCAGAAGTGGGAACAGGAGTTTAGATGTGGCCCAGTTTGGAACAAGGTGGATAAAAGACACCTATAGATATCCAAAAGGTATCTACCTCGGGAGGGTGCTCTGACCTAGCAGTTGAAGCCACAAGTATAAATACACACTAGAAAACTAAGTGGAGGGTTATTTTTAGACAAAATGTCAGAAACTACCTTTATATAAAGAAAGATGAACCTGTAAATGAAGGAAGAAAATCAGAAGTGGATAAAGTGACGAACGTTTAAGGAAGGAGAAATGTTCATAGTCTATGGGTATTTCGTAAGGTCAACTGCCACAGAAAGGTCTGAGAAGTTACCACTGGATTTGGCAATTAGGCCGTGATTAGTGGCCTTTACAGAAACACCCTCAGGAGAAAGGCAGCGCAGGAAGCTAATGAGCAAGTGCAGTGCAAGAATCTTGGGGAAGCAAACTACGTGACTGTGATGCATACATACAAAAAGCACATTAAAGCACAACAGAAATGACACAGAAAAAACATGACCATTAACGTGAGGAAACTAGGAACTGACTTCTGTGGGGGTGATCACAGAAGGTTCCCTAGGGGGCTGGAGATGGGCAGTGAGCAAGAGGTAAGACAGTGAGCAAAGGCCTGAGGAAGACAGTCTTGCCTGGCACAGATGCGAGGAGACCGCATGAAGAAGAGCTGGGCAGGTGGCTGGGACGAGCGTCAGCCTGAGATGACTGCGCTCTGACTCTGGGGACCGCCACTCGGCAGGGCCGGCTGGTGCAGGGCAGGGCGTTCCCACCTGAGCATGCTGCAGCAGCTACAGCGTCATTAAGAAGGAATCCAGGGGCCTTCCAAAATCAGCACATCATTAACTTCCCACTTCAAGTGATGGCCCCATCCTTCACACAACAGATTCAAGTCCTGTCAGTTCTTGCAAATGCCTCTCACAATCATCCTCTCCTTCAGTCTGCACGCAGCCTATCCTTTCTAATCCTCATCACTACTAAAATAACCTTGAAAAAATGGATTTCCCTCCTTCTAGCCCAACTCAAGTTACACATGCTGTTAGACCAATCTTCCTAAAATACGGCCTTAATGAAATCACTCTGAAGCATAAAACCTCCAACACATGGGAGATGGGATCCAGAAAACACCCCAAATCCAGATGTTCAAGTCCCTTACATAAAGCAGTGCAGTATTTGCATCTATACCCGCATCCTCATCTCTAAACTACTTATAATCATGCGATGATAAATAGGTGCCATGTGTATTGTTTTGGGGATAATGACAAGGAAAAAGTGCATATACTTAGTACAGATCCATCCTCACAGGCCTAGCTGCGTGATGTACATTTTTAACCCACAGCAAGTGGATGGGGAAACGCAGACATGGAAGGCACCTAAGCAAGTGTGCTCATCTTATTGTTTGTAACATTGGACAGTGCAAAATTACCTCAAAGTCCAACAACAGGGGATTGGCTCATGTGCAGCATGCCATCTATGGGAATACTGACAGCCATGTGAACTACCATAGACATGTATTGTATCGACACTGAAAGATTTCCACCATGCAGTGAAGAAAACAAGTTCAAACAGTGCATTTTTGCAAATATTTGCGACATATATGCATATATACATGTACACATAAGCACAAGAAAATGTCTAGGAGAAAATATTGCAAAATTTAATAGCAGTTTCCATAAATGGTGGAATTTTTGGTGACTTTAATTCTATAGTTTTATTTTATGTTCTTTATACACTAAAAACACTACTATTCTGTGCAGTACAAAACGGAAAGGTGGTCCTACCACAATAAATAGCCACAGTAACATTGCTCTTTTAGATTATCAGGACATGTTTTATATGGAGATAGCAGGTATTTTATATACAATTCAACAATCCAACCAATGGTTATGGCACTAAAGGAACAAAGATACAGGTACAGGCTGCAATCTAGAGCTGCAAGACAAACACGGACAACATGATAAGCACTATTACAAAGGGATGTTATGTGTTATGAGAATTCAGATGTGGCGAGACCAATCTTTCCTGATTAGGGTAGTAGGATGTAAGAGCTGAAATACCATAAAAAGCTGGGTCGGGCCCTCCCTGGTGGCGTAGCATGTTAAACCACAGCACTAAGAGGCTAAAGCATGAGTTTGATGCCCGCCTGCCCCGGAGGTGACCCACATAGGGCAGCAGACCTCTCCTGACCTGCCCGCTGCTCCCCTCAGCAGTGCACTTCGTCAATCTGCCTGTTCTGCTCCCTGCTCTGTCTCTGGTGAAGCTTCCTCACCACCCCTGCACCTCTGGTCTTCATCCCAGTTCTGTATGCATAAATAAATAAATCTTTAAAAAAAAACAAAAACAGCTGGTTTGTTGGAACTGGAACACAAGATTACTTTACATCATGAACAGGAGCTTGTGAAGAAGCTAACATAGAAAGTAGACCCCAGGCAGCAGAGTCGGGGATGAAACTGCTCATCGTACCCACGCTCAGAAGCCTCAGTTTTACATGGTGAAGAAACAGAAAACAGTGAGCACTGAGCTATGGCACAGTCACTGGCAGGAAGCCACAGAAGAAGATGGGCAGTGCGTCCAATCAGAAAGAATGGTTGTAGAGATTTCTGAGCTATCGCAAACAGAACTTAGTATCTGATCAGACATGGAGAAAGAAAATAAAAACAAACAACAAACCTGAATTTCCCAGCTTGTGCAAACAGGTGGAGGGTGATACTGGTATCTGAGATGGGGGGCAGCAAGAAAAGCAAGTATGGGCTGAGAAAGAAGGGAGAGGATGATAGGTCCTTTGAGATACGTTATGCTAGAATTTCTATAGACTTCGAAGTGTAGAAGGGCAGTAATCGACTTGGAAACACGTTTGGACCTCAGGGAAAAGTTCATCTTTAGAGACTTTGATTTGAGAGTTGTCACTGTACACACAAAGCTGATAAATGAAACCACCACAGTGGGTAAACTAGTCTGGGGAGAGACAGGTCCAAATAGTGTCAAATGCTGTGTGACAAGGTCAAGCGATGTCAGAGCTGAAGAGACAACTGAGCTCGGGCTGGGATGGTGGGCACAAACCTGGGCCAGAGCGGGTCAGGATGACCAATGGGCTACAAGAAAAGCTAGTGAGGGGTTTAGTGGTTTACAAAACACACAAAGACAAAGAGTTGAAGAAGAGACAAGCTTAAGAGAAGTTTTATCCTCAGGGAGGAGAAAACCTGACCATATTCATGAAGAGTCTCTAGGTGGGGACAAGACGAAGAAGAGAGACTGGGTGCCTGCCCAGAGACCCACCTGTGCAACAGGAGGGGCCGAGGTGAAGACCACAGGTAGGCGGAGGGAGAGCTCTGAAAAGTGAGTGCCAACACCTTTGAGGTTACAGGGTGGGCTGGAGCGGCCAGTCTGAGGGCAGGGTGAGTGTGTGACGGCCACTGGACCAAAAGCATGGCCGCCCACCAGAGGTGAACGGGAAGATTCCAGGGCAGGATGAAGCGTCAAGCTGTGGCTGGATTTCAACAGCCCTAGAGGAGTCAGTCAGCACATTACACGTAGAACTCTGTATTCATGCGGGGAAAATGAACGTGGGTCCGACCCTGGGGAACGGAAAGGGAAGTGTGGCAGAAAGATACTGGGGAGGGCAGCCCAGGGGCTGCCCAGGGGAGAGCTGGGCGCCCAACACCACAGGAAGCTACGGACTGGGAAGTCAGCAGAGACCAGGCTTCGTGGGCATAAAGGAATAGAAGTGGGAGTGCTGTGAGCAGACTCTGGGATGTGAAGGGGGGAGGCCATCTCAGGTCACTTCAAATCCTCCTCTGTAAGAAAACGAGCCATCTACGAGACGGAACTGATGCCATGCTGACTTCTTAGCCAGGCGGATGTATGCAAACTAGTTCTCCAAATTCGGCTGGCACCTCAGGTTGTTAGGAAGAACTCCAAATAGAGAGTGGCAGGTCTGAGGCCTCCTCCTAAGCGGCTTCTTCCTTCCTGAACTTCAAAATTTGATCTGTAGATCTGGGCACAGCATCAGTAAATTTTTTTTTTTTTTTGTACTGGGAGGATATGGAGGATATGGGAGTTGTCATGTGTGTGGAAATGCTGAAAATAAAAGTTCAAGAAACTGCCTAATTGCAAGTTTGGCAATCCCCTCAGGGCCCTGGAGCCAGCTAATATAGGGTAAGAGTCACTGCCCTTCTCAGGGCCTTGGATCCTTCCCCCAGTGCTGAAGCCTAATAGTAAGGACAACTCAAGTCTAGTAATCATACTTAGCAGAGAGGAAGAAGCTTGAGCAGGCCACCATGGGGACACCCAGGATAGAGGCTGGAAAGTGAGTTCGCTCCCTTTCCATGCAAAAGTCCATGAACCTAGTTCCTGTCTCACAAGATAGGAAAATCTAAAGCACTGCCTACTGTCTCCCAGAGATCTGAGCTCCCACACATGCTGTCCAAAAAGGGAAGAGACTCACATCCTCTTGGGGGGGCCATAAATAAACCAAAGTACTGCACCGAAAGGGGCATTCAGAGCTGATTCACTCTCAGGGCCCCAGCTTCCTTTCAAGCCTTTTATCACCAAAAAGGCAAAAGACACACTGGTCATAAGAGAGAATTTCTTGTAGGAAATATGAAAGTACATGAGAATTTCTTATATGAAAGTTGGTGGGCTATCTGGATTTGGAATTTAGCTCCCCTATCAACTGGTCAGCTACTTCATTTGGACTGAGATGAATCCTGCTTGACACAAAAAAGTAATGTTAGTTTAAGGCAGCCTTGGTTCACCGTCAGTTGGGTCACTGCCTTCTTGTATCCACAAACACTTAATTGTCCCAGAAAAGTAGGTCAATGCCTTGTGGAACAAGCTGGAGGGAGTGCTAAGACCCAGCCTATCACTCCAGCAGGCCTGCAGAGGCCCATGGCGTGTCTAGGAGACCAAGGCCAGTCAACAGTATTCCTGCCAACAGTACTGCAAGTGCTCCAGGTGCTACCTGGCCAATGCCACCCTATGATTCGGGGGCTGGGTGAGTAGAAGACACCCAGGTTACAGGGCCAAGTCTCATGGGAGTCCAGGAAATACTTGTCCCACTCTGATGGCTAATGAGGTGTCCCAAAGTACTCCTGAATGGAGGGAGCAAGAGGTGAACAATCAGAATGCTAAACTCTCCTCCACTGTCCATATGGTCCCTTCTGTAGAATGCCAAGCATTGCTCAACCATAAATGGATTTGCCTGGACTTCTTTCCACTCCATCTCCCAAAAATAAACACTGCTCCTTACCCATGAACTAGAGCATGCCTAATGAAGTTGTGGACGAGATACATCTTATTCCTGGGTCCAAATAGTTTATCTATCCCGAATCCCCCCTCAAACCCCCTCCAACCTTTTACTGGCTAGCTCACTAAATATAGGGCACTCTTCAAAGTCAAAAAGAAGGGGCCCTGGGAGATGAGGCACCAGACGGCTGGCAGTTTAGGAAACAGCTACCCTAGGGTCAGCTGTCCAGCTGGCTCTGGAATCTGAAAATTTCCAAACCTAACAACTGCTTCTCTCAGCAAGAATCAAAAGTATGTGAATCAGCTGCGGCTGATAAAGACTGCAGCGTCCCGCTTCAGAAGGGGCAAGCTGCCTCTTCAGCCATTGTTCTCCACAAAGAGCAAACCACCAGGAACCTCACCTCCAGGCCAGCCACCAGCTCTGAGAAAGAGGGATGGGAAACCCCTGGCAAATGGGTTACAGGGTCGGCTCTCCTCCCCTTCCCCAATCTCTTGCCTCCCTCCCTCCAATTCTGTTAGTAAAACACAAACTACTACCAACCGAAACTTTCTAAATTTGGACTGTGTAACTTGCAATGATCTTCTAGTCCCACATGCTCTTGACCCCCCACTCTCCTGCCCTTCAACACCCACACACTTTGCCTCTAATGTACTTTACTTTTTTTGGAACACACACATGCTTTACTGAGGAGGGATAGGCATAAATAAGATCTTTTCTCTTTCCTTGTTGAGGTAACCCTGATTTACAGTAGCGGGAAAGGGTCACACCGCCCTCAGACATGTATCACCTTTAATGTACATTAAAGTCAGAACCACATGAACTAATAACTGATTTCAGGCCATTTACTATTATTATTTACTAAATGTCAAGTCTTGTCTTTGTAACCAGGTTCCAGAACCAACAAAGAGCAGGTGTCTTATCGCCATTCTTGTAGCTAACACTGCATGCTGACAACGCACCAAGCACCATTTAATTCCTGTAAGAACAACAGGTATTATTTCATCCAACCTCCAAAATCCTATCATGTAGAACTATCAGCCTGGCCACGGGCAGAGGAGGACTAAAGTGCAGAACGGTTTAAGAATTTGTCCCAGTTTGGGATAAATAGCAGCAAGCTGAGATTCAAACCCCAGCGGCTTAACCTCACCTGAACACCAATGGTCCCAAGACCAGCAACATCAGCATCTCCTGGGAACTTGTTAGAAATACACATTCTCAAGCCCCACCCCACACTTACTGAATTAGAAACTGGGGGTGGGGCCCAGCAATCTGTGTTTTAACAAGCCCTGATACAAGCTAAAGACTGAAAAATGCTGCTCTCATGGCACATTCACAAGCTATGCTGCTTCTGCTTTTCTTTATTTGAGCCACACCCAGACAGAAGGGAGTCCACAAGAAACTTAATAGTGTGAAAATATCCTGAACAACTGACCGAGGCATATGGAAAGCGCATACGGTTCTAAAGCTACCAGCCTTTGAGTGTGAAGCCCAGCTCTGCTGCTCGCTGGCCTTGAGCAAGTCACCAAGCCTTCCTGTGCTTCAGTTTCACCAAGTGCAAAGGGAGATAAAAACAGCGCCTGACTCCTTAGTTGTTCTGAGTTAATATCATGAAAAGTATTTATTAAGTTGCCTGCGCTTACTAAGAGCCATACAAGCTCCTATTAATGTTGGCCTTTGATCTAGTTCACAACTAAACTCAACAATTATTTAAGTATCTTCGTGTCAGGCACTGCGCTAGGCACATGCATCCAGCAACAGCTCCCCAAAGAATTAACCCTTCTTTTAAGGAAAGCACAAGGGAGTGAGCCAGATATGACATTTACACAAGTCACACAGTGGCAAGTGATAAGAATATTAGATAACATGGTTTGGTGGAAAGACTTAAAGTTTGAGGTCATAAGATTTACAGTCATGGCCCTCCCTGGTAGTGCAGCAGGTTAAAGCACAGCACTGAGAAGCTAAAGGCACTTCAGCATGAGTTCGATCCCCACCCGGGGGGTGACCCACATGGCGCAGCAGATCTCTCCTGACCTGCCTGCTGCTCCCCTCAGCAGTGTGCTTTGTCCATCTGCCTGTTCTGCTCCCCACTCTGTCGGGTGAATCCACTCACTGCCTCACACCTCTGGCCTGTACCCCACTTCTGTATGCATAAATAAGCCTTAAAAAAAAAGATTTACAGTTACTTCCATCTGTAACATCAGACAAGTCACTTTACCTCCATGGGCCTCACTTTCCTCAGCTGTAATACAGAATAATAAACTACCTGTGAGGCTCAAAGTGTTAGCAGATAGGAAAGTATTTTGCAAAAGTCTTTGTGAAAGTCAGTTGTCAGTTATAATTAGTTACTTTTTTTTTTTAAAGATTTATTTATTTATCCATATAGAACTGGGGTACAGGCCAGAGATGCGGAGGGTGAGAGGATTCACCAAGGACAGAGTGGGGAGCAGAGCAGGCAGATCGACGAAGTACACTGCTGAGGAGAGCAGCGGGCGGGTCAGGAGAGGTCTGCCACGCCATGTGGTCTCCTCCGGGGCAGGCGGGAATCGAACCCATGTGGAAGTGGCTTTAGCTTCTCAATGCAGTGCTTTAACCCGCTGCGCCACCAGGGAGGGCCCTATAATTAGTTACTTTTAAGTGGATTCTTTCAATAAAATTATCTCAGTTCAGAAAGATGATATGACTTATATCTGGAGGGATCTGGAAAGATTACACACACACACACACACACACACACACACAAAACAAACATCTGAGACAGGAGCAAAGGAGAGATAAGACATAGAAAGCAAAATTTAGGTAGAGGAAACAGCAAAAGCAAATGCACCGGAGCAGGAACACAAAAAACACAAGCTCATTTCAGCTGGAATATAAAGGATATAGATAACATGTGGATAAAGGGCAAGCAAGGGAGGAAGCATCTTCATCTTTCCCCTACGACTAGTCACCTTTGGTGATTCAAACGAGTACACGGTGAGGCCACTGTTAAAGTTAGTTTGAGCACTTATCAGTGAGTCTGAAGTATCACTCTGCCCTCTGCTTGGTTTTCATGGGTTGATTAAAAGCCAGCTGTAGAGGATGGGACATGGAATCCCTATAATCAATGTAGTTTGTGCAGGGGCAAATTTGAAAATGATATTGCTATTCTTTACCAAATCTTCTCTTCGGGAACTCAAGAGAGGGCGCTCACCAAGATTGTTCTGACCAATTAGGACCTTGCCACATTATTATTCAAGTAACACCAGCTACAAGATGAGGCGGAATGGGGGTGGAATGGGCTCACCCCACCAGCCATTTTTCAAGTGTTTGTTGGTGTCTTTATCACGTACATTATGAAATGCATTCATTTTGTTTTACTTTGTTTTTGTTTTCATCTCATTATTTTTGCATAAGAGAGTAGTTCAATACCATGCTTCAGTGACAGGCAGCACCTAATCTAGAATGGTACAAGTTTTTTTTGGTACAGAAAGTAAGGTTCCAAGAGACTGTTCCAGACAAATCTCTTAAACTTTATTGCACTGAGATAGTTGAAAGAAATAATGTACTTTTAATCGAATAAGTCTTGCTTGCCAAGTGTATCTGAAAGTTAGGAAATAAATTTAGCAAACTTTGAAGTCCATTTTTTAGTAAACAAAGACTAAATATAACGCATTGCTCATGCCAAATACTTTTATATATAAAATTAGAATTGCCAGTTTTTGCAAAAAAGTTGCATAAGGAAAAAATATTAACTTTCCAAGGAACAAGTTCAAGTTCAAAATTCTCATGCTTGTCTTTATTCCACTGTCATACAAGTGCCCCCTACTGTCGTTCGTATTTAATCTGTGTTTCTCTAAAACTGCAGAGTCATTTTTGGACCCTCTCCTGTAGCAGCCTTCAAAGCACAAACATAATTCTTGAGTCATTTAGTCACAGACAGACAGAGATCCAGGAAGGGGGGTGGCAGGGGGGAAGGGGCTGTGGAGCTGCCTTTCCTTCTCAGCTTCCATCCCCTACGGGAGGCGCGAGCACAGGAGGCAGATGGCAGAGTGGACAGTGCTTTCTCTTCAGATTGTGGCCGAAACTGACAGAGCCAGTCCAAACTGCCCGGACCTTTATGCTTCAATCCCCTTGAAGAACTCAACCATAGCCAGAACACCCCCATCCCTTTGCTAATGTATGTTTTTACAGGGACTGGGTCAAGGGAAGCCAGAGGAAAACACGTAGCTTCTATACCGTTCAACTATCAATAACTGAGGTGTGTGAGCACAGACCCAAGCCCGTGTGTGTACCCAGCCTGCACATCCTACCCTAGCAAGGCAGGCTGGCATGCAGCTGTGACCCCATTGTGACTGCTGCTACACAGCAGTTTCCCCTCACCCCTGATCTGTGTTAAACCAACTAAGACTCTGGATCTGTCACTAGAGTCAGAGTCAGTCCCCTTCACAGTACGAGCAGAGGTGAGAGGGAGGGCGACAAGGCTGACAAGCCTCAGTGCTGCAAAGCAGGTTGTCCTTGGGGCTAGCAGGCCAGAAGGCAGTTTCACCTACAGTTCTGACGGGCCTGGACCCTCTGCATGGGATCCAGGGGCGCCATCATTTGTCAGACTCCTATGAAAATATGTCCTGCAACCAAAACCCAGAAGATGAAGTTAACCCACAAATAATGGCCCCCTTCTGTCACTTCAGCCTTTCCCTCCCAGCTTTGGGGCTTCTAGCAATAGAGAATCCATCCAATAATATTATTTTATTAAAAACCACCACATGAGGGGGCCTCCCTGGTGGTACAAGCTATTGGCAGCCACTGCAACACAAATGCGATCCCCGGCCAGGGAGGTGACCCACATGGCCCAGCAGAACTCTCTTGCCTTGCCCACTGCTCCCTTCAGCAGTCTATTCTGGTCAATCTGCCTTTTCTGTTCCCCTGTCTCTGGTGAATCCTCTCACCACCCCACCACCCAGGCCTATATCCAGTTCTTGTATGCATACATAAATCTTTTATTTTTTTAAGATGTATTTATTTATGCACACAAGGCCAGAGGTGCGAGGGGTAAGAGGATTCATCAGAGATAGAGTGGGGAGCAGAAGATCTACTGAAATACACTGCTGAGGGGAGCAGTGGGCAAAACAGGAGAAGTCTGCCATGCCATGTGGGTCACCTCCCTGGCCAAGGATTAAATTCTTGCTGCAGTGGCTGCAGACCACTTCATAGAGCTGTGCTTTAACCCATTGCGCCAGCAGGGAGGGCCCTATGCAAACATAAATCTTTTAAATAAATAAATAAAAATAAAAACCATCATATTGTTAGCCATTCATTTGCCTATCAATGGATAAATGGAAAAGCAAAATGTGGTAGATACATACAAAGGAATTAGTCCACCTTTATAAGGAATAAAATCCTGACATATGCTACAAATTGGATGAATCTTGAAGACATTAATGCTAACTGATTTGCCCCAGTCACAAAGGGGCAAATATTGTTATGATTACACTTAAATCAAGTACTTAGAGTAGTCACATTCATAGGGACAGAAAAGAGAAAGGGTGCCAGGGGCTTGGGGGGAAGGGAAGGGGACTGTGGAATTTAAGTTGAGAGGAAAAGTTCTTGAGTTAGATGGTAACAGTTGCACAACAGGTAAGAATGTACTTAATGCCACTGAACTATACACTTAAAAATGGCTGAAATTAAGTTTTGTGTTTTATATTTCACCATAGTTTGAAAATATTATTATCACTGCTATTACAAAGAAATTACAATGACATTCCTCCTGTGTGTCAAATAATGTACTTTACATACATTAGTTCATTTAACCTTTACAAAAACCCTGCAACGTAGCTATTATCATCAATCTCCTTCAAAACAGGAATTAGAAAAGGCACACACAGTTCTCTGAGGTGAAGTCCAAGATCACAGAGCTAGTGTCAGACCAGGATCCTAAACCCTGTTCCACTGTAAGATGTGCTCTACCTAGAGGGGGAATTTATACTATAACAAACCAGAAAGCTCCCAGAGCAAGGTGACAGGGTACAGGGCTAAGGACAGAGATAAAGTGAGGAAGTGCTCCTAAATGTTAGGCACACACAAATTCCACTTACAAAGCTGTTCTTCCTCTGATGATGTCTTAGAAGTCTAAACACACCAGTAACTTAGTCATGCAAAACCCTGACAAACTGGGAAAGCTGCCTGCGTCCCCACAAACCCAAAGTGACATTTTTCATAACCTGTTCTATTTTGTGCTTGTTACCCCATGGCTATAGAGCAGTTTCCCCTCACCCCCTGATCTATGTAAAACAAACTGAGACTCCAGATAAGTCACTGGAGCAAGTCAGTCCCATTTATAGTGATGACTTCTCCAAGGCCAAGGGAAAAAAAAAATTTAAGAGTTAGCATAATGTTGCAAAATCAAGCCCCAGGTCCCCAAACACTAAGCAGAGCCCCACAGAAAGCCAAGTGGATCATGGGGACTCCCTCACCACGCCTCTCTTCCAGTTCTCTGATCTCACTCCAGATGGATCAGAACAGCATGGACTGGATAAAGCAGAAGCTGCTGTGCGGGCCCATAGGGGGCGCTGCTGCTTCCTAGCCACCAGCTCCCAGCACCCGCCCCCTTCCCTCATGACCCCCCTTGCACCCCTCCCCGAGAGGAAGCTGCCGGGCAGCAGGAAATCTGGAGAGCCAGATTCCAGTTCCAGCCTGTGTCACTCAGGACTCGGGGGGCATCGTGCCAGCTTCTGTTCCAACAGTGGTGTCACTTCCACGAGGGACTAACAATTGCTCCCCAGTAGATTTAGGTAGCAAAAGGGCTGACCAGAGGATGTGGACGGTGGCATCCACAGGATGTAGGTCCCCGTAAGGGCCCAAGTTTTTCTGACCTGTGTGGGAGAAAGGGCTTTGCCACCACAATTCAGACAGTAAAGACTGAAAACAATCCCTTCAGGGGCCCGAGTTTCTCCCGGGTGGACGAGGGAGCTTGGCTTCGTGTATATGCTCTGAACCACCACACAAAAGCCATCCTGCTGAAAACAAGAGCAACATCCTCCCCATCCCCACACCCCGACTGATTTATAGTCAGTAAGTGTCTTCTGGTACTCAGAAATATTATCAAACAGGAAATGAAAAAAATCCACTTCTTCCAGAAGGAAGGGGGAGGAAGCACATCCCTATAGAAACAGGAAATCATCTGATCAGGACCCAAGGCATAATCAGGGAAATGACTGCTCCCTCCTCAATTCAGGGGCGGTGCAAAGCCTCCCGGCTTAATTTATCACTGGGTAAGAATTTCCAAGCCTGAACCATCTTGTTAGAAATATTCAATAGTTTAAGCACTTACTAGTTACAGGAGGGATATAAGCTACTTCACACCCAAACGATAAGCACATCGCCACAAATTTCCTATTTTTAGCTGATGCATAGGATCAGCCAAAAAGTTACGATTGCACAATACTCAAGCAAACCACAAGGGACCTGTGCCAACTGCTACAGGGGAGCCCAATATTTAAAGTCTGCATCCTCCCAATCAAGGTTGTGGCTGAGTGTGGGATACAAACCAGAGGAGAGTGAGACTTTATCTGCTAATAGCAACTGTCCTCAAAACAGCTTTCTGTTCCTAAAGTGTCTGGCTATCAGGGGCACAAGCCTCCTCAATCCCGATCTATTCCTGGGCCCCTTCCTTTTCTGGATTCTTCTGAGAGGGATAAGCAGGTGTCTTTAGTCCCTGCTACAAAGGTCACAGTGGCTAGAAGCCTTGCCCAAGGTCACTAGTTAGTCATGAAACTAATACAACTTCAAAATGTTTTCCCACATGAAGACAGACCACAAAACAAACATTTCTCAAAAAGTTTTTAGGCAACAAAAATTCTTTGTGTCCTTTCCACAAAGTTTCCTTATCCATCTCTAGATCCCTTTTCAATGTCTCCAAATCAATATGCGAGATATGCATGCATTATAGACACAAGTACTGCAAGTTGGTTCCTGTGCTAAGCACAGGGGACAAGAAGGTGAATGAGCCGCCATCCCAATTCTCAAGACTGTCAGCGCCTTAAGGTGGACAGAAAGACAAACAACTGATTCAGACATTTCCGTGACATCAACAGGTAAGAGTATATGCTTCGAATTCTTTAGTTCTCTAGTCACAGCATCTAGGGAGATGAGGTTTGCCGGTGAAAGGAACCTTTCTCTTGAGCCTCTGAAAATTATTTGCGCTTTCCTCATTCCCAACTTAACACCTCCAAATGATGCTGCCCAAAATGCCTAGACCATAAATTGGTAGGACATGTAATAACAAGAACAATGGAAGAGAACTCTTGAGTCAGCTCTCAGAGGAAGCTCTGCAGAACCGCACCCAGGAAAACACCTGAACAAAGAGATGAGTGTACTGTTCCCCACTGTCCAGCCCTCCCAAGCCAGAGAATGGGACATGTAGGAGGCTTTATCTGAAGGGGAGAAAGAGACACCAAAGCCCACATTATTCCCATAAACTCCACCAAGACAGCCTCGGTAACGTCACAATACTTGACGATCCACAAAAAGTCATTAAGTATTGTTATTCCCTCCAAGAGAGTCTGCCACTAAGGCATCTCACAAGAATTAGGAAGGCATCTAGCCTACAACAACATACTTTAAAAATGGTGTTTTTAAGCCATTACGAATGCATCAGGATCTTGGTCATATTTATACTCTGTGGTAAGCACCATTAAATATGATCTTCTAATAAGGAGACTGCCACTAACAGGGAAAAATTCAAATCCCCAAGTGATCTTTCCCTTTCAGGGGCAGTTACCAACTAACAATACAAAACTTTTTTGAGTCCACATTACTCAGAGAAAGATGGAGAAAGGAATGAGGCCTATCAAAGACAGTTAGATTAGACAGATTAGATACATAGATTAAAAAGGCACAGAGACAGACAGATAGACAGAAAGCAGTCTAGGAGACCCCCAAGATCCCTAACCGAAGCCATCAAAAAAGCATTCAATGCTTGAACCACACAAGACTACCACACACCTTTTCCTTTTCTCTACCTCCTTACTATTTGGGGAGGGCAGAGGGCAATATTATAATCAACTGTAATGTGGGCTCTTGATTATATTCAAGATGTGGGCAGTTAAATGTAGGGTGTTCAAGGCACACCTAGACCTCAGATGGATGAGATGACCAACCTAGTGTGTGTGGTAGGAGGGCATCTGCGAAGAAGGAAAGCCAGGAAAGGAAAGCAAAAGGAAGCAACAGGGGTAGAAATAAGAGGTGTGACATCACTCTAGCAGCAATCCCTACTGGCTAATGCAAGGAGGTCCTCGCAACCCCCAAGTTTCAGAACTGGTAAGACAAACAGGAGAAAGGATTATCTATCCTTTCCCCACTCCGGCTATTCTACACCTCTCTTGGATACTCCTAATTCTAAACTAAGCCCTTTTTCCAGACTCGCCTAATGAAAAAGCAAATAGCTGGGTGGTACAGTTTTATTGCAAAGAAAATAGAGGGCAATTAATAACTGGTTTGCACCAGAGAAGCTGGTTTGTCTAATCGGTCTACTGGTTCTAAGAAGTTTCTCTTGCATTACACCATCATTTTATTTATGTTTTTAATAAAGCCATATCCCCGTGTCTAACGACAGAGCATCCTCCCATCCATCCCCTGTCAGCCCTCCTCCTACACATACTAGCTCTTTTCCCCACTGTGGGTCTGAATCCCATTCATTAGAGGAAGAAACATAACCTGTTGCACAAGTATTTCATCTGCCAACACTCCTCAGGAGCACACACCCCAGCGTGACAGGCAGCCCAAGATGATGTCACCAGTTCAGTGTTACCTGGGACTTCCGGCTCTGGGCATGATCTTTAAGAGTGAGGCACCAAAAGTGTGTGAAGTACCAAAAAATTCAAACGCATTAACATTTGATGAATACCTGCTAATGTGGAGCATTATGCTAGACAAAATAAGAAATAGAAGTTCTATTAGAATCTATGTACTCCAGGAGCACAAACTAATTGGGCAAATATATGGGAGGTTAAATAACTAATAATAAAATATAAGTGATGATAAACAGCATTACATGGTCAGCTGGCAAAGGAGTGGTAGAAGCTAATGCTGTGAGTTCAGAAAAAGAATGAGTTGCCACAGGTTTGCAAAGGATTAATGGGAAAGAGAGTACTTATACAGAGCTCCAAAGATAAGCAGGACTTACTGAGAGAGAGGGGAAAGACCCTATAAGAAGGGGGATAGCTCTAACAAAGGCACAAATCCCAAGTGCCAAACCAAGGCCCAAAGGAATGCCATATGTTCGGCAAGAAAAAGAAATTTAAGACTCAGTATTGATAACAGTAGAAATGACCAAAATAAAGGAATAAAGGAAGGCGAGGGGCACATCAAAGTAAGTCTGGTTGGGCCTCCTGGTGGTGCAAGGGTTTAAGTCTCAGCACTATGAAGCTACTGGCAGCTACTAAAGCCTAAGTTCAATCCCCGGCCAGGGAGCTGACCCACATGCACAGTGGGTCATAAAGTCTCAGCCCCTGCGCCCCTCAGCAGTATATTTCAGTCAATCCACCTGTTCTGCTCCCCACTGTCACCCTGCACATCCCTGCCACACACACACACACACACACACACACACACACACACACACACACACTTCTGGCCTACACTCCAGCTCTTGAATGCATAAATAAAATAAATCTTTTTTAAAATATGTAACTCTGGCAAGGAAAAATCTGGAAGAATACAAGTTAAACCTTGGACGTTAGTCACTGGTAACCTTGGCCAGTGGGGCTAGACAGAAAAAAGATGCAAAAAAGAAGACCCATTACATTTTCTTTGTACTGCTTTCATTTATTACAATGAGCATATCTAATTTCATAGTAACAATAATACAGTTAGGTAAACATAGTAGCCCTCTTTAATTCTAGGAGAATATTTCTTGTCTTAAAGTAATTCACAGTGCCTCACACCTGACTAGGGGCTCTTTGGCAAGATTTAAACCACCAGGTAAAAAGTGCCAACCCAGGTCACACTCCCTTTCCCACTGAAGAACAATAAGAGCTCACAGAATGCAAGTAAAGGTCACTTCTCTGACCCCTTTGGTCGGCAGGATTCCAGAACAAGGACTTTTTAGAGAAAAGAAGGGGACGCGGTCCAAGCGGCTCAATTCAAGGAAGCAAACAGCATGGTTTGAACGGGAGCTCTGGAGTCCAGCAGAACATAACCGCTCAGCCGTTTACGAGGTGTGACCTTGGGCAAGTTGTTTCGCTGGCTGTGACTTGCTTTCCTCTGTAAAATGAGGAGGATGACCACATCTATGTCACAAGGTTGTTAGGAAAATTAAATAACTAGTGTTTATGAAATGCTTAACAGAGTTATGGGTTGAATTATATCCCCCTAAAGCGTTGACATCCTGACCCACCCCCCTTCCGGCACCTCTGACTGTACAGGGTCTTTAGGAGCGTATTTTTTGTCTTAAAGTAATTCACAATGCCCTAAACTTGATTTTACTCAAGTTAAGGTGAGGTCAGTGTGGTGGACTCTTAACCCAATATAAGACTTGTGGTCTTAGGAAAAAGGGAAATCTGGGCACAGAAACAGACACAAATGATGTGAAAGCACACAGAAAGGTGACCAACTATGAGTTAAGGAACACCTGAGGCAGAGCTAGGAGAGGCGGGGAACAGTCCCCCTCACAGCCCTCAGATGGAATGGACCCTGTTGACACCCTGACCTCGAGAGTTTCTAGGCTCCAGAACTGTAAAACAATACAGTGCTGTCATCCAAGCCATCCGGTATGTGGTACTTTGTAATGGCAACTCCAGGAAACTAAAACATTTTAATTGGCATGTATCCTATTATATAACTATGTAATTTAAAAAGGGGTTTTAATTTAAAATTCAAAGATGGGTCATTTAAATGACAGGGCCTGGCTATTTATACACTCTACTAATTCTCATTTCCCAACAATAATACCAATAAAACCATAATGGAAAAAAGACATCAGGACCAAGATAGACTCTTACTCCTGGATCTGCTGTCTGCTCCCCTAACCATCCCTGTGAACAGATAGAAGGCCGTTTCACATATAGTGAGTATCCACCGTGCACCTCACATAGGTGAGGTGCCAATATACATTAACTTCTTATAACTTCACAACATCCCTGCAAGGTATGAACTAGTCTTCCCATTACTCATGAGGAAATCAATGTTTAGAAAGGGTAAGTATATTACCCAACATCACAGAGCCAGGAAGGAAGGAGCTGAGCCAAAAGTCAAACCCCTTGTTTTTAACTACATCAACCCGTGCTAACAAGTACTTTTGAACCAATTCTCTAGACACGATTTTTCTTCCAGGCTTTTAATTTCAATCACTATATGCTGAATGAATCAATGACAAGGCCTTGTAAATCCTGTCTGATTACCCTCACTTTTACAGTAGGGGAGCTAGCCCATAACAAAGTATCTTCACTACAATCACAAATAAAACAGGGGTAGAACTGGTATCCAACTCAAGTCTTCTTAGTCCCATTACATCAAATAAGAATTTGGGCAACCGCAATACGAAAAATTCTTGGATGCAAGAATCAGACTGTCTCAATGTGTCTCAATTAAAGCCCAATTTAAATAGCTTTGCTATTTATTAGCTGTGTAAACCTGAGCAAGTTGCTAAGCCTCTCCTGTTTCCTCACTTAAAAATGGAGATACAGGGCCCTCCCTGGTGGCGCAGCAGGTTAAAGCACTGCACTGAGAAGCTAAAGCCACTTCCGCATGAGTTCGATCCCAGCCTGCCCGGGAGGTGACCACATGGCGCGGCAGACCTCTCCTGACCCACCCGCTGCTCCCCTCAGCAGTGTACTTCGTCAATCTGCCTGTTCTGCTCCCCACTTTGTCTCTGGTGAATTCTCTCACCCTCTGCATCTCTGGCCTGTACCCCAGTTCTGTATGAATAAATAAATAAATCTTAAAAAAAAAAAAATGGAGATACAGGCCCTCCCTGGTGGAGTAGCAGGTTAAAGCACTGCACGAAGAAGCTAAAGTCACTTCCGCAGGAGTTTGATTCCCACCTGCCCCAGAGGTGACCACATAGCACGGCAGACCTCTCTTGACCTGCCCGCTGCTCCCCTTAGCAGTGTACTTCGTCGATCTGCCTGTTCTGCTCCCCACTCTGTCTCTGGTGAAGCCTCTCGCCACCCCTGAGCCTCTGGCCTGCACCCCAGTTCTGTATGCACAAATAAATAAATCTTTAAAAAAAAATGGAGATCCAATACTTCTCATATAGCTGTTCTAAATAAACACATACATAAATATGTAAAATAGTGCCTGGCACATTAATAAGTGCTATACTTCTTAATTGCCACTGCTGTAACTATTACTAAACAATGTTAACAAAACATCAAAGTCTAGACATTGACTACAGTTTTATAAAACTGTAAATGCACTGAGAGATAAAGAAAAGAAAGCCTCTTAATTGATGCAAATGTAATTATTAGCAATAGCATTTATAGAGTATTCACTGTGTCCTTGGCTTGGTGTTTTATGTTACACGCATAATCTAGGGCCTCACAAATTCCTAAATATACCAATATTTCATTTACTCTCTCCTATATATAAAAAACTGAGGCACAGGAAGTTGAGTGATTTATCCAAAGCCATGGAGCTAGCAAACGGCCAGACTAGGTTTCAGTCACAGGGCTGTCAGACTCCAAATCCCTTCCTTGCACTGCACCACTTCACCATCAGCTCAGTGCTTCTCAGTCTTTATTGTGCAGAGGATCACCCTGAAAATCTTCCTAAAGTAAAACCTGATTGATTCAGCAAGTCTGGGGTGGAGCCTAACATTCTGCATTTCTAACTAGCTCCCGGAGGGTTCAGAGGCTGCTAATCTGCTTCCCATTACAACTCCTCTTCCTCCTGGGTCTCCACCCCATCTCAGCAATCAGCTAATGAAAAGGACCTTAACTCCCAAAAGACAGAGGAACCTCCTAATTAAGTTCTTGTTTTCCAGTGACTTTCACTATTTCTTACTCTTCCCTCCAGGGTCCCCTCAGCTCAGATCCACCCCCCCACACCTCCACACCCACCAAGGCAAGCTATGCAAAGCCACCTGAGAGGAAGCTCAGACTGAATGGCTGTGGTATCTAAAGGGGACCTCTCTAATGAAAACATGTTACTCTTATGCTTGGCTGGATTGGCGTGAACAGCACCAAAGTCCTCATCACCACTGTGACTGGAAGAGCCAAGGCTGCTGCAGCAAACTAGACACGAAGGATCACTTACTCCCATCATTTCTCCAAAGATAATGTGTGTGACCTCTCTCCACACCCACTCTCACTCGGCTCGGGTCTCTGAGCAACACAGGTAATTATGGTCTGCCTACTTAGTACGAAGCAGCTAGTTGCAATTGGGTTCAGTCCTCTCCTGGCCTATCTGTCCTACATTTCAGGCACTGTCTTTGCACTGTTGGTGCCTCCGCGCAACCAACAACCACACTCCAAAGTGGATGCACTACACAAGAGTGTGACATAATCGCTTTCCATAGTCGTGCCGGGTGCCTGGGTTAAAAAGGAAATCTGAAATGGCATTCTCCGTCATGTGTCTGAGCACAAGATTGCTTTCACTCAAGAGCCCTACAGACTATTCCCACAACCCCACTGCTCCACAGGGCTCTCAGTAAACAATTCCTGCATCTCTGCTCAAGCAATTTCTAATCAGACCATTTTCAAGGATAGTCTGACTTGACAATCTTAAAGCAACTCAGCAAAATAAAATCATACTATACCGTCAGCTAAGGCCTATCGCCAATCAGGCCTGGATTCAAAGCCCAACAAAGCCAATTCAGTTACTTAGCTGTGTGGCCCTGGGGGAAGTTATTCAGGTTCCTTAGGCCCAAGGCTCCTTATCTATAAATTGTACCAATGTCAGACCCTCCCTGGCAGTGCAGGGGGTTGGTGCACTGCATTGCGAAGCTAAGCCAAGCTGTGGCTATTTCAGTGCAAGTTCGATCCCTGCCCCAGAGGTGACCCACACGATGCAGCAGACCTCTCCTGTCTCATCTGCTGCTCAGCAGTATACTTTGTCCACCTGCCTATTCCACTCCCCACTCTGTTTCTGGTGAATCCTCTTGCGACCCCTGCACCTCTGGCCTGTACACATAAATAAATACATTTCTGTATGCATAAATAAAATATTTATTAAAAAAATTATCAATGTCGTGGGACTGTCATAGGCAGTTGGTAAGTTGGTAACTGGTCAACACGTTTTAGTCTTAGTTTCCTCTCACTTCCTCCCTCTTTCCCACTGTAGGGATATGTTAATAAGTCAACAATGCACATCAGTATCAACTCACATAAAGAAACTATGACAATGCACATCAGTATCAAATCACATAATGAAACTATGGTTTCATTTAAAAAAAAAAACTCACTCATCGGTGATACCTGCTTTTAGCACTAGTTATATGACCTTGAGCAAGTGATTGCACCTTTCCCTGACCAGTTTCCTAATGAGGAACAAGAGTAAGCTCAACTCCATTTCTAGTGCAGTCAGCTAGCAACTATCTGCTGAACATCTACTACATACCAGACACTCTGCGTGGTACCAGGGATACAGGAGTTAATAAACAGTATCTCTACTCTCAAAAAGTTTCCATTCCTGTAGGGAGGAAGTCGTCAGACTGACCACAGACAGTAAGTAAAATATATTAGGATGGTTAACAGGGGGTTTCCAAGAGTAGGGTGAGCAATCACAAAATTCTAAGAAGTATGAATTTGAGAGGTTAGCAGCTTAAAGAATTCTAAAACTCCCAAGAGACCAGCATTAGAAATTATGAGAGGACTTGTTATTTTCTTCACATTACAATTCTGTATCTTGAAAAGCAAAGATTGGGAGGTTAGCACAGAAGCACCTCAAACTGAACCCTAAATGAAAGCCAATCCCATATTCAGATTGAAAAGTCAAGAGATCTAGGGCCCTCCCTGGTGGCGCAGCAGGTTGGAGCACAGCACTAAGAAGCCAAGGCCGTTTCCCCATGAGTTCGATTCCCACCTGCCCCGGAGGCAACCACATGGCGTGGCAGACCTCTCCTGACCCGCCCGCTGCTCCCCTCAGCAGTGTACTTCGTTGATCTGCCTGCTCTGCTCCCCGCTCTGTCTCTGGTGAATCCTCTCACCCTCCGCATCTCTGGCCTGTATCCCAGTTCTGTACGAATAAATAAAAAAAAATAAAAATAAAGAAAAGAAAAGTCAAGAGATCTAAAAGGACGGTCTTTTGCCAATGAACTAAACCACCCCTGAGAGCACCCTTTTTCCTTCCTGAAATTCTTCAAGAGCAAAATTAACAGATGAACACTCTCCTGTTATCACTCTTAGGCTCACTAGAATTTTTCTATCATCTAATGCCATCCTCTCTTATTTCTTATTTAGACTAATTTCATGAAGAAAACATTCATGACAAGGCTGCACGCCAGCCTTCATTCAAACATTTTCCAGCACATATGTGTTAGGCACTGCACTAAGCTCAGGAACACAAACTTTAAATGTGGAGGAGAGTCACGTAAACAACTAAACCATAGTCTCTGAGGATCCACAACCCACTGAGGTAGCAGGGAGGGAAGCGGGAGGGCTTCCCAACGTAACAATGCCTGCACTGAATTTAACAGGGCAATCTAGAACTTGCCGGCAGGTCAACAGGTAAAAGGAATTCCAGATAGAGGGAACATGGGCACACACAAACATTCCAGGCCCGCATGCTAAGAAAGCTGAACCTACCCACATACTAGCAAGGGGAAAATGCAAGGGAAATGAGGTCACAGAGCAGCAGGAATCAGACCAGCCCAGATTTTCTGTTGCATGTGTGGCCTTTATTGTCTAGCCAGTGAGAACCAGTGGGGGGCTGCAAACATCACACATTTTCACACGTCAGCACATGAGATGGAAACAAAAAAAGGAGGAGAAAGAAAAAGAATGCAGAAGAGAATGCAAGGGTTTGCCTCTGCTCTCAGACAACATATGCAGTGAAAGGCAGGTTTTCTGCCATTATTAGAGCCCTTCCACTGCCCTCACGCCTCTCTTCTCTTTCTGACATACCATCAGGCATGAGCTTTCCCTTTATTAAGGTTTTTCTTTCTTTTTTTTTTTCTTGGTAGGAGAGTGAACGAAATATTGATGGGGAAGAGTGAAGTCAAACAGGTTAACAGCAATTAGAGCACATAGAGACGGAGAATACAGCCTTGAACCTGTACACCAGCAATGGGACTGCGGGAGATGACGGGTGGAGGGAGGAGGTGGGATCAGCAGCACCTGCTGAAAGACATGCCTGGGCAGGGTGAGGGAGGAGACCTGTGCAGAGGCCCCTGGCCTTGGCAGCCCTGGACAGATGGGCGGGGAAGGCATTCAAAGAGACGGGGAGCACCGGCGGGTAGGCAGGCCTGGGAGCAAGGAGGGGTAAGTGATGCCCATTTTGAACACACACAGTTTGAGATTTCTGTGAGACAGTCACATGGAAAAACCTATTGTAAAGGTTGCTCGTTGAAGAATCACCACCACCCTCTGCAAAGCACTTCGACTTTGAAGCACATCACACCCGCCTCGTGCTCAGTATACCGCAACCTCTGCTTCTGTAAGATCTCAACTGGACAGGGAGGTTCAGACAGATACACAAGATGTTCAGTAATAAAAAAACACAGGGTGGTTTGAGTTACGAGGAATTACAAGCAATAAAACTTATTATACTCTAAGACCGTCATGGAGTCAACACCTAGCTTTCTCTGAAACTTCTATTTAATTTTCCAAATCAACACAAGCCTGTTTTTGAAACTCTACCTCTTCACAAGTCAGAAAACGAGATGGACTCAAGGAGGGAAGAAAGGAGAACAAGAATGCAGGGGGTTCGCTGTGCTTAGACAACACATTGCAGGCAAACAGGAAGGAAGGCAGCTAAAGGAGCAAGTATTTTCTGCCTTTGGGACAGGAGGATATTTGCCCCAGACCTAAGCAAATTCTCTTGAGTGCTTTTGAGCTCATAAACACCAAATGTGAGGGGTGGAAAGAGGCTGGTCTGGTCTGTGGCATCTCTCGGCATTAAGAATATAGTTCCTGGGCCTAACACCGCCCGCACCTCCCTCCTTACTAGCACCCCGCCTGTGCTACAGCTACTCAAACACTGCCTTTTATCCCTCCTCAGGGGCAGATTCATGCCAGGGCCTGGACCATTATTTCCACTGCCTCACCCCTACCAAGGCCTGCCCGCAGGATGGTCAGAAAGAGGAGGCCTGATGATTCCTTTAGTTTTCTTTCCCACAGAGAGGGTGGAGGAAGTTCCAGCTGTAACAGTTCCCTGTTCTTCCTAATAAGGGCACTATTCCATGAACAAACAAAAGCAACAATAAAAATGATGAACCAGTCCTCTGAGAGATGTGGGGATCTCAAAACATGGCTACAGAACTAACCTGGCTTACTTTCCATTTGGGAAACTAGCCTATGGAGGCTGGGACAGGAACTATATTCTTTTTTTTTTTTTAAGATTTATTTACTTATGCATACAGAACTGGGGTACAGGCCAGATGTGTAGAGGCGGCAAGAGGATTCACCAGAGTTAGAATGGGAAGCAGAACAGGTTAATTGATGAGATGCACTGCTGGGGGGGCAGGGAGTGGGTCAGGAGAGGTCTGCCGCACCATGTGGGTCACCTCCAGGGCTGGGGATGGAACTCATGCGAAGTGGCTTTAGCTTCTTAGTGCTGTGCTTTAACCCGCTGCACTACCAGGGAGGGCCCAGGAACTATATTCTTACTCCCGAGAGATGCCACAGACCAGACCAGACCAGACCAGCTTCTTTTCAACCATCACATTTGGTGTTTATGAGCTCAAAAGTGCTCACGAGAATTTGCTTAGGTCTGGGGAGAATATCCTCATGTCCCAAAGGACCCAAGTCTCCCAGCTGAAGACTGGAGCCTCCCATCGGCCACAGGTGGCTGCATCCTGTCCTTGCTGTATGGAAGGTGAACAGGCGATGATGTCCTGCATGGTGATGATATTGGCAAGGAATGGACGGGCACCAAAGGGCTCTGGGTAGCCACTCCCCTGCCATCAGAGTCCCTTTCAGGCTGAACTAGGTCTCCTCTTCAGGTATCTTGTGCTGTGAAAATGACGGCTAAACAAGAAGAAACCATCCACTATTTGTTCAACTGCTTACGTTTTCTTTACTGCAATGAGCCACTGTAATGTCTTTTATATAATGTAGTAGCCCTAGAGGGCAAAGGGCTTAGGAACTCTTTGACAGGACAGTAGAAGGAGCCCATATATGAAAAGTGGCAGCCCATGAAGTAGACCATCCACTGCAGGCTGACACCAGAGTCCAGGGACAAACAAGGACACGCTCCTCTTGCAAGACTTAAAGAGAACTGTGGTGGATAAGCCAAACTGGTGACTGAAACAAGATCAAAGATTCTCCAAATTAGTAGAGCCACACCTTCCACTCCCTGGAGTGACTCATGTCAAGTGTATCCGAGATATAGAGTCCAGATTTACAAAACAAGAAGCAGAAAACAAGCGTCACTGTTGGGAACATGTCAGTTAACAAGCAGAGGATGCAGGGTGTGCCACTAACCCAGACCCAATACATTAGGAAATGCCCTCTAGCTAGCCTACAGTGAAACACACAAGGAGAAGGCAAGGAGAAGGTAACTGATACTCTTTAGATATAAAGGTCAGATAAACCTTGAAGGACACTATCAGGATCTGAAAGGTAGTGATTATATTAAACCTGCTAAGGTAAGGCAGGCAGAGCTCTGAGTCATGAGAACAAACCTATCACGTTCACTGCCCCACTGCCAAAATAAACAAGGTGGAGGCTGCATCTTCCACAATAGCCACTCTGTCTAGTCCTCACAGAAGCCAGGTCTTCACCAGCATGTCGAACAGATCGGGGTCCACTAATGCCACAATCTTCATGGAGAGCAAAGCCTACAAGTGTTTCTGAGCTCCACTACTCTGGGAAGAGTAAGTAAAGCTAGCCAGGAAGACATGTCAAAGCTGAGCCTGGCGTTCACGCTCAAACCAGTGAATCCCTCTCTCTCCACGTCAGAGAGTGGGATGAGGATTAAACACCATGGGTGAGAAATACCTCACTCTACATCAAGAGTCAAGGTGCGCCTGACCACAAAACTCAGATTAATGCAATAGATAAAGAATCAGCGTCTGCCCTGCACTTTATTAAGTAACAGAAAGTTACATCGATGGTCCCTGCCCTGTGGAGCTTACAGGCTTGTTGAAGGGACAAAACACAAGTCAGCAGACATACAATTGATAAGCAGGCAGATGCTACATTTTTTAACAAACTGCATGGCCTCCTTATTCTTCCATCAAATCTATGCTGGGAAACTCTGATCCTAGATCAATCCACCTGCCTGTCATGGTGTACCCAAGTTGTTGAGAGCTTCTGAGAATACAGGGAAAGAAAAATCGATCTCTCTCTCTCTTCTCCCTCTCCCAGCAGATAACTTCACCTACTTCATAGAATAAGAACCATCAGGGGAAATTCCCCCAAGTTCCACAAACCAACCCACTTAACCAACTGCATTCTTTCCTTCCTCCCTCTTATCTGCCTCATCAGACACATTTCTCTTTTGATTCAAGATCTCAGGTTCCCATCGACTGGATTATCCTCTCCCTTCTTTAACTGTGATGCTCTCTCTCTCTCCCACTGGCTTTTTCCAAGGAGCACCTAAACATGCTTCAGTATCCCCTATATTACAGTAAATAAACATTCCCTTCTCTATCATGCCTCCTTCTCTGTCTCTCTTCAAGTCCAGGTTCCAAAGGGCAGTGACTCCACCTCTGCCATTCCCATTCACTGCCCAGCGCACTACTTTCCAGACTGTACTTCCCATAATGCCATTGAAAATACTCAGTGAAGGCGACCTCATATTAAAGGCCAAAAGTCCTCATCCTGCTTGGCCTCGGCATAATCTGACCATGTGATGTGTAACAAACACACCTTCCTTCTTGAACTCCCTGGTCTCCTCTTCCACATCTCTGTCCATTCCCTGAAGGTGATTTCCTAGGGGACCTTCTTCCTCTGCTCCTGAACTAGCTTCTCCTTGGAGTTCCCCAGAGTTTTTATCTTAAACCTCACTGTACACAGGTTCCCTAAGCAGTCTCCTTGTCCACACTGTGACTCTGATTTGACAAGCTGATGACGTCTCATCTTTACAGCTCCCCTGAGCTCTACATTCTGCATGACCAACTGCCTGCTGAGCACCTCTGCCCAGCGTCTTGTAGAAACCTCCACTTCAACCTCCCAAAACTGGACTCAGGATCCGCCCCGCCCCCCCCCACCCCCACTGCAGCAGTGTGACTATCTCACCACCAATGACCTCTCCTCCTGTGCTCCCTAGTTTAGTAAATGACACCCACCCAAGCCAGAGACCTCCAAATCATCTTCCCTCTCAGCCACCACATTCAATGAGTCATCAAAACACAGGGTCTTTACCCCTTAACATTTCTTTATTTATACACTTTGCTATTCATCCACTGCTCCCACAACCGTAGTTGAAACTCCAATAACTCCTACCTAAATTCTTCTAATAGCCTAATTAGTCTGTCACTAGTCTTGACCCTTCACACTGCTACCAGAGGGTAAGTATTTCTAAAATGTAAAACTAATTATGGTCTTCCTGGCCTGAAGTCCATCAATGGTCCCAAAAGACTGCCAGATACAATTGAGATGGAAAAAGGCACAAAATGATGTAAAAATAAAACAATTATATTATTTTTTTAAAAATTGCCAGATAAAGTCCAAACATACATTTGTATGTAGTCAAATGTAGAATATTGTATGTCCAATACTGATTTACAAAGCCAGTCATTATTTTTTTTAAGATGTATTTATTTGTGCATATAAGAATTCAGGTGTAGGCAGAGGTGTGGGGGGTGAGAGAATTCATCAGAGACAGAGTGAGGAGCAAAACAGACAGGTCTGCTGAGGGGAGAAACAGACTGCTGAGGGGAGCAGCGGGTAACACAGGATGGGTCTCTGCAGCACCATGTGGGTCAGCCCCCTGGGCAGGGGTGGAACTCATGGTGCGGTAGCTGGCAACAGCTTGACAGCACTCCTCTGCCTTTGTCCCTGGCACCACCAGGGATGCCAGCCAGTCAGTATTTTAATCCTACCAGCTTTTCCTGCCTCATGTCATTTAGTTCACCTTCCCTCATATCTTACATACCAGCCTTACTAATTAATTCCTCATATTTCCTCTCCTCAAGCTCTCATCCCCTCACTTCTGTTCATTTCCCAGAATCCCCTGCACCTGAAAGTCTTGTCCATTAGGTGACAGCTCAGTCGCTTCCTTTCAGATGCATTTCCCGCCCTGGCTGTCGTGAGTCCCCCTTCTTCACTGCTGTAAGGCCACGTCTATCTATATTATAGCACGTCCTACAATGGATGGCACCAGTCAGTTTACCAATATATCTACTTCCTCACCTCCTTTAAAATCTAAGATAACAGAAATGCAAGAACAAAATCTTTGTTTCCTTAGTACTTGGCCTACTGCCTGGTTCAAAGTAGATATTGAATAGATGTTAATTAAATGAATGAATGGATGCTTCAAACGAGTCCCCTGATGCCCTGGGAGATTAGCAGTTCAAGACAGGCCTCGGATTTTAGAGGATATTGAAGAGTATTTTTTATGTAATTTTTCCTAGGTACCCCAGGAACCTGACAACAAAGGCTGTGCAGAGAATGGATGTTCTGGGGGCACTTCACGCTGCTAATTTAAATGAGCAGTAAAGGGGCAGAAATACAAGAGAGAATCACAGACTCAAATGCTCAGCCTTCTCTAGTTCAGAAGAGTCGAATCTTGAAGATTTTGATACAAGGATTTGTTTTGGAAAAACTTTACAAAAGCTCTTAGAAGAGGCCCTCCCTGGGGGCACAATGGGTTAAAGCATAGCACTACGAAGCAAGATTGCAGGCCAGGGAGCTGACCCACATGATGCAACAGACCTCTCCTGACCAGCACACTGTTCCCCTCAGCAGTGTATTTCAGTGATCTGCTCCCTACTCTGTTTTTGGTGAATCCTCTCACACCCGCACCCTGTACCTCTGGCCTGTACCCCAGATCTTGTATGCATAAATAAATAAATCTTCTTTTAAAAAAAAAATCTCCTACAAAAGTTAGCAATGTCAGTATCCAAACCTAAGTCCCTGTGCCTGTCCCAAATGTCTTTCTGATAGACCTCTCTTTCCTATAACAATTATCATTTAATCTGACCTTATGAGTCAATTACAACACTGGCCTCCAGACTGTGATCTCCACTTTCATTCATCAGTTACACAGCAGCCACTACATTAATCATGCCCCTTCTATGCAACCCAGGTTCCTTATACTGACCTTCTCCCCCTATCCCTAACCTTAGTATCATTCTCTCAATGACTCCCAGTAGCCCACCCATCTGCCCACTGTCGTTTCCTCCAACCTAATATCTGCTTTTAGGTACCAGCAGAATGCACTGTGTATACAGTGAATTTATTTAATTGATTTTAACTAAAAAACCACAGCCCTCCCCATCCCCACCCAAAAAAAAAAAAACACTATGTCTCAATCAACATGTTCTGCTGGTTGAAAACATCTGAAGCCCAAGAATCTCAAGCAAGCTCATACTTTTCATTAACACATAAAAACTGTTTAGCTTTCTGAACAAAAACCATGGTAAAAACATTTCCTACCATAGGAGAGAATCCAACAGAAGGAAATCCAAAGTCCTTGCTGAAGAAACACTAACTGAACAATTAGTTAATTTGTCCTAGGTGACGACTAAATCATCCTGGATAGATGGCACATGTTCATGTGGAAGAAAGCAGCTTTGAAGAGAAGGAGAGGTCTGTGCCCAGTGAAAGCCCACTTACCCCCAGAGGCTGCCTGGGAGCTCCTTTCTCTCCGGGCACAGCTTGTCTCCTTTGGCCTGCCTCTCCCCTGGCCCCTCACCTGCCACACACACATACAAATAACTAGGGAAAGTATAGTATCTAAAGCTCTACATATCTTCCATGTTGTTTACAATTTTCTACATTAAATATACATAGTTTTTCCCCATTAATATGAAGGGAAAATTCACTTAAATTATAATTTGTGGGGCCTCCCTGCTGGTGCAAGGACTAAAGCCTCAGCACTATCAGCTACTGTGGCATGAGTTCGATCCCCCATCGGGGAGCTGACCCACATGGCACAGCACACCTCTCCTATCTCACTCGCTGCTCCCCTCAGCAGTTTATTTCAGTAGATCTGCCTGTTCTGCTCCCCACTCTGAATCCTCTCACCCCTGCACCTCTAACCTACACCCCAGTTCTTGTATACATAAATAAATCTTTAAAATAAAATAAATTATAATTTGAATGTGCTGTTATGATCATCCCTTGGGAAAAATTCCCTGTCAAACAACCACACACAAAAAAGTATAAAAAGTCCCTATGTTCTAAAAGCATAAAACATCCTTAGGGAAACAATTTCTAGGAGACAGGAGGCAATACAAGAATAACATAAAACAGTATATAATTAAAAGAGTCATTGTGAGGTAGTCATTCTAAGAGATCAGACGGGAGAGGACCAGTCTAATAGGCCTCTTGTTTGCCTTAGTGAAAGAGAAGATAAGATGTGAATAATAAAAGGGAAAGGGAAAGGACATTCCAGAGGTGAACATGAAAGTACAGAGGCAGGTGTGAGGACCTAAGTAAGAATGACGAGACCAGCTGGGAGAACTATGTTGGCCAATAGTAACTGATACATTAAGCATACAGAGCAAGTCAAATCATGTAAAGTCCTTGATAGCTGGAAACAAATAATAAGAGAATTACTACAGTGTATTCCAGAAACAGAAGTTCTGGAAAGAAAAATAATATTTAATAGAAGTAACAAGAAAGGTGGGGAAAACGTTCTTAAAAATAACAAGCCAAACCATGGGCCCAAAAAGGCTCCTCCAGACCAGGAAATGAGTAAATGTCCTGGTAGAAGCAAGACTGGGGTCTTAAACACCCATCAAAACCATAAAGAGCAAAAACAGGTGCTTCAGCACATATACAACCTAGTCACAACAATGCTCCACACAGAGTGACCAGCAGTGCACAAGCCAACCTTATTTATGAAAAGAAGGGAAGCCTGGTGTTTTCAGATCATTGAAAAAACAATACAAGCTCATTTTGCAACCCATACTTATTTACTTGTGACTTTTGATCTTGGGATGTTTCTGTTACCAAAGGTGCAGCCTGGAGTCTTCTTTCTACTATAAAACCTGAAATTGGCACTGAAGAGGCCCAGGACAATAAGACCTCAGCTGATGCATTTCCCTTGGCCCCTCCATCACGTCACCTGCCAAGCAAGCCCCAGTGAAAGCAGCAGCTCCACACATCTGATGATTCCAACAGTGTGAACATGGCCAAAGCTTGTGATTTACCAGCAGACGGACTTGACTCACTTTCTGAATTACCAGTGTCCATGTCCAGAAGTAGCAATTATGCTGTTCTGTCTAGCAGCTATCTACCCAATTTAAGGGTTGTGTCCTAAAATGGAACTTAACAACTCAGTCTACATTTAACTAAGAGGTGGCTTCAGAGCATCACTTAGTAAACAATACCAAATTCTTAGCCCAAATTTTCCAGCCAGTGTGTTAACACAACTTTATGTTTTGCACTACATTGCTTTTGTATAAAAGTTTACAAGTGACTTACATACCAAGAAACCTCTTCCCAAAATAAGAAGAAAAGAAATTCTCCACAGTTCAGAGATCTAAAAATGCAGGTCATATAAGGCGTTTGACTATAGTTCAGAGGCTAAAAATGAATAACATTAACATTACTAACAATACTAAGAATTAAAGCATTTCACCATTATCTCACTGAACCCAAATGACTGCTCTGATTTGAAAACTTCCTTCTGTGATACAATGTGGAACCTTCATCTAGATGTCAGGATCTGGCTCTTGGACAATAATTTAAGCCTATATTTACCTATATGTTGAATACCTTCTTTATAGGATATTATAAAAGTCAAATAAGATAATGTGAAAAAACTTCAGTAAAATACAAAGTATTACATACATGAAAATTCTTTCTAAACATCAATGGCCTAATTATGTGAATAGCTCATTTATAGTCTCCTGATCCCAAGGATTACCATTCTCATTTTAACAGATGAGAAAGCCAAAGATTATTAGAGATTAAAGCAACTTCTCCAAGGTCACACAGGAGAAGGAGAAGAAGGCCTGGCGCCGGAGACTGAAGAAATGAAAAACCGGTCTTTCTCTGTTCCGTCCAGCTGCTTTGCTAGCTTTGTATGTTAACTATACCGATCTTTTACTTCTAATTTTCTGTGCAGTCAGTTTTGTAAACTCTTTCTGTAACATGTATGATAAAAAAAATCAGGCCTAACTAGCTTAGATATAACACAGCACCTAGCGAAAACTTTCAAGTTTTTAAGAACCAGAGAATACATATTACTAATGTAAAAATGTAAATGTTCTCTGTTGCTCCCAGTCCAGCCAGTCATGTAAAGATTCTTGAAAGTTTTGTGACAACAGAAAGTGTAATTCTGCCTGAACCAACTTACATATCACCCTTTTTGCTCAACCAACCACCACGAACCCAGATTGTTTTTGTTTTTAAGCCTCTCTAAAATCTCAAACTATCCCCATATGTAGTCTGCTTCTTCAGTGGAGCTGGTCTCCTAACTGGGAAAATAATTCCTTCTTCCTTTCCTTTGGGGTTCATCAGGACCTCAATCTCCAGCAAAGAAAACTGTGACTGGCCCACATCATCATCTGGATGGATGATCTCTCAAAACAATACACCTCTCTTTTCTTTGTTTCCACCATGTTTGCCAAGCAACCATCTGATTACTAGCTTCATAAGCAATTAGGTACCAGGAAAAGGGTGCCCCAAACAGTAGTGGGTGACAATCTCTGAACAGGCATGTCCTCTATTACAAGTAAAACTGGCATACTAATTGCTGCTTTTTACAAAACTTACAACCATTAACTCTCCCACTGACCATGAAGAAGAGTCATAAAACAATCTTTACAAGCAGGATACTGGGTCCTTTAGAGCACCATCTGCTCCCACCAAAACTCTAGTCCTTGAGTCATAACCAGCTACTCTGGCTCCTCATTGCCCCTCCACTCACTTTGTCTTTGCTCATGCAGTTTATTCCCTCTGCCTTCTCTCCTCCCCACCCTCTTGCATCTGGCTAAATCTCATCCATCTCAGAAAGCCCATTGAAAGGTCACCTTCTGTGTCAAATCCCTCAATGAGCCCCAAATGGAGGTATTCTTACTTCCATAGGGTTTTACACCTATCTGCCTCCCAGCACTTATCACAGTACGATAATCGCTTGTTTGTATCTTTCCTTTGCTGTGAATAGCCAAAGGCAGGAACCAGATCTCATTCATAATTCTGGCATCTTTACCTCCAATAGAGATGCAATAATTTTGGCTGACTGAAAGAATGGAGAACATACCCTTGTTCAGCTGGCTGCTGCCCACTCTGAAATGTTAGGCTCCGGAGTTATTACCTAATATCTTCTGTTATTTGGCCAGTCAGACTCTGAAAAAGCCTTTGGGGTATCTAGGAAATGAGGGAGAGTGTTATGTCCATGCTGAATCATCTAATTCTGCCAAACCAAGCTCACTACCAGCACACTGGGAGTGGTTGCCAGGCAGAGTTCTGGAAAATTCATGTTTGACAACCACCCTCATATAGCGGCAATGCACACTAGTGCTCTGCTGCCTGGTACTGCAAAGGCTTCCCTTCCCTACTCAGCTGCTCTTTCTGGTGTCAGTTTATAAAGCTAAAAACTTTAGCATGCCTAAATTCATTTAATTTGTGGAACAAAGTGCTATAAATTAGCATCAGCAGAAAGAGAAATCCAAGCGTTTCGGTGGCCGATCAGTAAAAGGTGAGAACCTCAAGACTTTCCAAAACTCATTTCTGACTTTGACTTCATCTTCACAAACTATGGTCACACTATGGACTCCAGCTCACTGCTCAGCAAGGGCCAACAGTCCTCCAAAGAACGAAATAAGGAGATTTCTAAGTCAAAAATGCAGGAATTCCACACAGCCGAGTAACAAAGGGCTGGATGCTAAGCCACCCTGACTTCCCGTGGAGAGTGGTGCAGTGGGGGAAGAGAAATTCTCCGGCACCTACCATACAGCCTACCATACAATGGACAGCACAAGCGCCTCGCACAGCTCCAATTAATTTATTTTGGCTGGCCATTCTTGATTCATTCCTCCCCAAGAATGAGATGTGTGTCTGGGAAGGATCAAATTCCTATACACCTGATCAAAGTCCTTCAGAGGAAAGCCAAACTGAGTGAGACAGCTAAAAGGACTGGACACAAAAGGCCTCTCCTGGAACCAACTCTACTCCACCCCCATCCCCCTTCTTTCCTAGTTTCTTTGCTAGGAATCCAACTTCTTTCAGCTGGAAGCCACCAGCGCTATGATCAAGCCGGGTACCAAGATTTCTCTACCTATTTGTTTTCATTCTACTGATTTTTAAAGCTGTCATAGCCTGAGACAGGTCCTGGGTATCCTCCCCCTGAAAAGCTGGAAAGCCGCAAAGGAAACTTAATAGCACCATTCGAGTAGCTGCATTTTTTTCATTGTGCTCTGCAATGAACTACATTTCTTAAAAGACCACAGGAGGCTGACAGAAAACTTGGTGCAGGCAGGAAACCTGGACAGCTTACAGGAGCTGATGCAGAAGGGAACAAGGAGAACTAAGCAGGTCCACTTTAGCATTTCACCTATCCCTCTGCGCAGCATTCCCAAGCACAACTCTAATGCCACAAAGGGGAAGGTAAAAAAAGAAAAAAAAAAAAAGGAGGGAGCATTTTACAGCTTCTTCATTAGTTTCCCTTCACTGGATGAGTGCTGTAAACAAGTGTGTTTGACTTAGTCATAAGGACTAAGGACTGAAGTTTCTTCTCCGTCAAAAGAAAAGAAACTAAAGGCCGGGTCACAAGGGCCGCAGCTGAATAAAACAGGAGAAAGTGCTGCCTTTCTGGGAAAGCTCCACGTCTGTGCACTGCACAACCGTCCCACAAAGCAATAATCCCAGAACCGGCCGTTGAAGATCAAAGCAGGGCCTCCCAGGACCACGCACCCCTGGCTCGCACTGGACCGGCACCCACAGCAGCAGGGGAAACGCAGACCACAGCCCCCGCCTGTCAAAACTTTCTCCGCAGACACCCGAGGTCTAGATGGAGCATTAACATGCAGAACTGCTTAGCCAGAGAGCCTCCAGGGGCTGAAATCCGAGCTCCAAGACAAATCTTCATTTTTGAAGGAAAAAAAGCCATAGACCCCAGTCTCAGCCAGACTCAGCGCCCCAGGGGGGTGAGGGTGGGAGGCCTCCTCTCCACCAAAAGTGCACACTCACTGACACCGCGGTGCCTCCCCCGCGCCCCCCAACCCCCAGGCAAGGTGGCTCGCCCCTCGGCGGCCACGCGACTGATGGGAGAGTGAGGGAGACAAAAGGGGGCGAGAGACCCTCGGCCGGCACGCTGAGTCCGAGGCTCTGGCGGGGAGCAGAATGGGAGGCTTCTCCCCCGCCGGCTCCTCCTCCTCCTCGCAGCAACTCCCCGCAGCACTAGGTCTCGCCGGCTGCCTCCTTCCAGCTGGGGCCAGATAATAGGGCAAATAATGTAACGAGTGATGGGCAGGCGCCGGCTCCCGCAGGACAGGGTCCGGGGCTCCGCTCAACTCCGCGCACTCGCCGCCGCCGAGGGAGCCGCTCCCGGGGCAGCCCAGCGGG
>NW_004567109.1:20493387-20501534 GCF_000260355.1 Condylura cristata | reverse complement strand
GCCGCGGGGCGGGGTAACAGGCCCCTTGCTGGTGAGGATGAAAGGCCCGGCTGGCCGCCGCGGCGGGGAGACCCCGCGGCCCACCGCACCGGGTGGGCGGGCAGCCCCATTCAGCGCTGACCCACCCCGGAGCTGGGACAAAGGAGGGACCCCCTGGCTGGCGGGGAACCGAGCTGGGCCTGTGCCGCAGCTGGAGAGGGACCTAGAGAAACTCAGGGAAGGGAGAGAGCAGGATGCCTCAGGTCCCCGGGTTAGACGCGGTCTGAGGACCACGGGGGCAAGATCCAGACGGGGCGGCCTGGTGTGGCCGAGGGGCACACTGAGGCCACAAAGAATCCCAGGAACAAAGGGTTTTCGAAACGTTAGAAACTGGACTCGAAGTGAGAGAGCAGCCCAAGCACCATGAAGTAAACCAGGCCAAGGATGAGGAGCCAGGCCCTAAGAAATGACACACCGGGGAGGGGTGCGGGGTGGGGGATGAAAACAGGAGTGGGCCGTGGGGTAAATAAGAGGAGAGACAGGAGGACACAGATCTCTAGAGGAAAGCCCAGCAAGATTGTTAGACTGTGACAGACATCCGAGCAGGGGAACTTCCATCAAAAGAGAGAAATGTAGACACCTGAGAGCAAGCTAGCGTTGCTAAAGAACAAAGAAAAGGATTCTGGAGCCCAACTTCAGGGAAGAAAAAGGGAAGCCAATCATCCTCTGTCTCCAGGGGAAAGGAGTGGAGATAGGAAATTGATACGCAGGGGCAGAGACCTATTAAGGACCATTCTGAGGAGGAAGTTCCCAACAACTGCTGGAGGACTCTGTTTGAGTCCTCCAGCTGTGACATTCATGGGCTGTTCTGGGGCAGCAGCTGTGAGAGAAGCCCAGGTAAATGCAGGTGTTCTTTTACCTACATCTACCTCCAACCAGCCAACATCCTCCCCAGCCTCAAGGCTATTTGTTTGATTTAGGGGGTAAGTGGGGGAGGGGGTTTGAAGAGGTGGTTATGAGTGAAAAGTTAGGCTAGTTGGTCTCACCATAATGACACGTTCGTTAGCAAGTAAAAAAGAAAATATGAACAGCCAAAGTTAGAACTTCAGCTTCCATTTCAGTTCACTCTCAAGATTTTTAAAAAGGAGTTTCTTACCCCTAGGGCAATCCTTGCAAAGTGAGTTGTGCCAAGTATTTGGGCAATGCTCAGCACATTAATGGCAAGAAGTGATGCTTTTCACTAATGGGTGCGCACTGTTGTTTCCACATCACCATGATCAGAAATCGGGTGAGCAAGTCATTAATCATATCTTTTCCCAACCAGTTTTGCTGGCCTGCCCAAGTTCTAGGCATGGAAATCATATTTGGAAGGAGCCTGAAAGAGGACAGACAGGGTAGATCCTTGGACAAATGCTCACATCCTTCCAGCTTATTCCTGTGTGATAGGAGAAAAAGTCAGTTCACAGTTTGATGTCAGCTGCTAATGAGCTCAGCCTAAGAAAAGGAGAATAAGCTGGAAGTTTATATTTTTAGAAATAAATAAAAGGGGTCCTCCCTGGTGGCGCAACCAGTTAAAGCACAGCATGACGAAACTAAAGCCACTTCAGCATGAGTTCGATCCCTGGCCAGAGAGGTGGCCCACATGGTGCTCCTGACCCATCCCGATGCTCCCCTCAGCAGTGTTATTTCTTCAATCTGCCTGTTCTGCTCCCTGCTCTGTCTCTGGTGAATCCTCTCACCACCACCCCCTGCATCTCTGGCCTGTACCCCAGTTCTGTATGCAAAAATAAATAAAGTTTAAATAAAGGCCTTTTAGTAGAAAATGCAGGATGAAGAAGTTAATGATTGGCGGTTATAAGCACATTCTTCCTGCAAACAGCAAATAATACAGAAATGCTAACTCTGGGGATGTTGATTACTATATCAGTGCTGAGTCATCTGCCCAGGTATATTTTATACCTGTAGGGCTAAGTCCCAGACTCAAATACCATACACATACCTCCACCCTCACTTCTAAACAAACAGCTGTCTCCTTATTTTCATGACAATAAATAGAAAGTCCCTCCACCCTCTCCTGGGGCTTCTGGGGCTGCCACATGTGCGCCTTCATGAGCAGGTGCTTCAAGATTTGTGACTGAGGTGTGCCAAAGGTGAGGAAAGGCAAGGGCAAGAAGGATAAATCTATTCTGGCAGCCAGGCTTTGTTCCAGGCTGGGGGGGCCTACGGAGAAAGGGCAAGCTGTTGCACGATCCTATTAAGAAACATGGTAATCAAGGAAGAAAGTTCTGGTTTGGTTGTGGCTAGAGGGCTTCAGAAACCTAGTCCCTTTCTTGACAAGATTTGCATTTAAATGGTCCCTAGAGATTTTGAAGCAAGGCATTCTTCTAATGAATGGAAAGGGGGAAGTCCACATGTTTGGCTGATGTTCCTGTTTTATACAGAGAAAATTTTACAAGGATAGAGGAACAAAGAGGCTGCTGGGGGGAAGGATGGGAAGAAGGAAGCCTACAAAGGGGAGGTTTTTGGTTTTTTCCAAGCAACAGCCTAAATTTATAGCTAGACCACACAATTGGAACAGCTCTGAGGTTTTCTCCTTTTAGCCTATGATTTTCCTTTGCTCCTGATAGGGAGACTACTGTTGGATTTCTATGGAAGCAGCAAGGGGAAGCAAAAGCAGCAGAATGTACTCAGAGGGGCATCTAGTGGTGGAAAGGGATAATACCCAGGAGCTGTTTTCCCCTCAGCAGCTCTTCCCTAAGGCCCAGCCACTTCCAACTTATTTCTGCCATTTAGTCCTGCTGTATGGCCTCGGGGTCTTCCCACCCACTTTTCTCCTAGGTTGTAAGCTTTCCTGGCTGTCTACTTTTGGCCTGGCTCACTCCTCCTCCGCCTACCTGAAACCCCCTCAGGGAAGCCTGCCTTCACGCCTTGCATTAGTAGGTCCTCCAGTCACTTACCATCCCCATTGGTAATATCCATCACACCTGAAGTTATCGGTTCAGTGACTTTCAACCTAACTAAATTATTAGCTCCCTGAGGACTGGGCTGTTGTCTTGTTCACAGGATCCTTAGCAAATGACTGGTAAATATAAGGTACTCATGTATTTGTTTCAAATATCCAGCTGCCTGTGGCTACTGATTAGCTAGAGCATATTTAAGAAGAGTATGCTTATCTCTCACAGCACCTGTATCTATGCCCAGGTATACAAAGCACTCCATATTTTCATCTTACCCTCTTTGGGGGCTGGTCATTTGTGATACCCTCATGTGGGTTATCTTCCCCTATAATCATACTTAGCCTTTACTAAGAATGTCCTCCATCCAGGCCCTCCCTGGTGGCACAATGGGTTAGGATGCAGCACTGCAAGCTGGCTGTAACCGCCTCAGTGCGAGTTTGATTACACCCCACACACACAAGGTGATCCACGATCCACAGATCCACATGGCTTGGTAGACCTCTCCTGACCTGCCCTCTGCTCCCCTCAGCAGTGTACTTTGCATGAGGAGATCTGCCTATCTTGCTCCCCACTCTGTCTCTGGTGAAGCCTTTCACCACCCCTGCACCTCTGACTTGTACCCCACTTCTGTATGAATAAATAAACCTTTAAATTCAAAAAATTAATAAAAAATTTTTTAAAAAAAGAATGTCCTCCACCCCCTAATCCACCTACTAAAACCCAAGTTGATAGCTCACCCCCAACAAACTTGAACTTATTTCTATCAATTCGTGTAGAAAAGGCTCTTCTCAAAATCCTAACTGAAATTTATTTTCCCCATTCCCAAGTTTCCATCCACATACACTGGATTGTCTGTATCACTGCCTCCTTAACCTTTTAGGTTCGTAGTTTTTTTGTTTAAGATTTATTTATGCATACAGAATTGTAGTAGAGGCCAGAAGTGTGGGGGTGGCGAGAAGATTCATCAGAGACTAGAGTGGGGAGCAGACCAGGCAGACTGAAGAAATACACTGCTGAGGGGAGCAGGAGGCGGGTCAGGAGAGGTCTGCTGTGCCATGTGGGTCAGCTCCCTGACCGGGAATTGAACTCTTGCCGATGCAGCTGCTGATAGTTTCACAGAGCTATGCTTTAATCTGTTGCACCACAGGGGAGGGCCTGAGTTCATAGTTTTTTGAGTTTCATCCTTCTTCAATCATAGGGCCTAGTGCAATGCCCTGAACCTGGTAGATGTTCAAGAAATATTTGCTGAAGGCCAGGTGCCTCATTAAAGACATGGAGGCAGATGTGGACTGTATCTGTGATTCAGATCAACCAAGTATGCAAAGCAGTGTCCACGGGATTTGGGCACTTCACATGCAGAGAGGAAACAGGAAAATGCAGAATTATTTCTCCTGCCAGTCTCCTCTAGTCTCTGGCAGGTTTGTTCCTAACTCTTCTTTAGCTGGGTTATTTTACTTGTGTTAACTGATGCGTGAAATTTTGACAAATTCTTTGCTGTGGGTGTGTGTATGTTCTTTCTCGCAGAGGTAGGCTGTCCCGTGCCCTTGACTTCCACAACAGGCACTAGAGTCAGACATGGAGGGGACTGTTCAAAGGCCTATCCTTAGGCCAGAAATTGGAAGAAAACCTCTTCGTTCTACTCTTAGAAAGACCTGCTTCCAGAGATCCAGCCCCTAGCCTTTTTAGGGCACATTTGGGCCAATCCTAGGCTAAGCTTGATTTCTGCCCAACTCCCTAAAACCTACATAAGTTGTCTCAACTTCCCCAGCTGGCACTGGGATGGGTTTTTGCCCACTCTCATGCTGCCCTCTTCTGTTCAGAAAGTGCAGCTGGCTAATTTAAGGACCTGGATGGTGCCAGCCACCCTGGAAGACAAGATTCCTACCACTGAGCAGACCAGCACCCTGTCACCATAGCAACCCTGAAAATGGTTCTGTAGCCATCTGGGTTACCATAGCAACTGACCAAGTCTCTCCACCTCAGCCTTTCCCTAGACTTTCTTCTTTGGTTTATGAGAGTCAATGCCAAAATATTTCCCATCCTTATGGGAGAAATGTGCAGAAGTTGGAACCCTGATAGGCAGCCCACAGGGGCAGGGAAAGACCTAGGACTTTGTGAAGTGCACTGGAGATCAGAGGCATGACGGTACTCTGTGGACCCTTAAGTGCTGCACATTAGTTAGCTGTTCCTAAAACAGTTCCTGGTGGCAGGGGATATATGGCCAACCCCAGGCAGAGGTAGTGCCAGTCCCAGTTTGGCTGCCTCCCGGGACTTTCCAAGCTTCCTGGGAAAGCGTGAGCAAGTTACTGAACTCTGAGTTTCTGTTTCCTCTACTGTAACATCTGGCACCTAATGCTGATTTGAAGATGAGGTCAAATAAAGCATGTGAAAGGCTAAGCACAAAACCTGACTTCTGGAACAAATTAATAGTAACTCTAAAAGGTACTGGCTCGTCTCAGCAATGCATACCTGAAACTTATATAGTGTTAAAGGGCAATTTTACCTCAGGGGCCTCCCTGGTGGCCTAGGGCTTAAGTCTCAATGCTGTCACTGCTATGGCTTGAGTTCACTCCTCAGCCAGGGAGGTGACCCACATATGGGTCAGACCTCTCCTCCCTCACCTCCAGCTCCCCTAAGCCAGTGTATTTCAGTAAATCCAACTGTCTGCTCCCCATCCTGTCTCTGGTGAATTCTCTCACCCGCTGCACCTCTGGCCTACACCCCAGTTCTCCTATGCAAAAATAAATGATTTTTTAGTGCAATATTAATTCAATTAAAATAAATAAATAAAATAGAAATCTAATGCTTAAGACAAACAAAAAGGTATTGGTCTCTGTGCAATCTCCCTGTCTTTCTAGATATAACTTCCATTTTCTCTCTTGAAAGAATCAGACTAACATGAACTCTGCTTACTCAACCACACCCACCGCCCTTTCTGCTATGAGGCAAGAAAGGGTCTATTGGTGGGCAGGGAAGAGACAGGTTGCAAGAGGCTCAGATCCCTACTAAATACCTGCGCCCTGGGAAGCTGGGGCCGTTGCCCCTTACCATGAAGCACCCCTCCAGTTGAAACAAAGTCTCCCCATCCAGTCCTACCACAGGATGGAAACCTCTAAACAGGCAGTAACAGGCAGCCTGGAGACAGCACAGATCTCAGAGAGGCCCTGGAGGGTGTTGGCTCCAGCTCTGGGTTCAGCTCAAAGTCATGTGGTCAGACACAGAAGAGACTGCCCCAAGCCTTAACCTCTGGCCAGCTCGTGGAAGAAAATACCAAAAGTCCCAATTCTAACCTAGAGTCCATGGGTTTGAAGTGCTCTAGGCAAAGCAGATAGCTCTAATCTAGCTCTGCATGTGGACTAGGGCATGGACCTCAGATTGGCCAGACCGGAGGGTCAGTCACGTAACAAGGGCAGGGACACTATCTGTGGCTTGACATCTGGGAGTCAGAATCCCTTGGGAAGCCTCTAGGAAGGGAATAAAATGAGACTGCTCCAGATATATTTACTGGAGGAGAATTAGTGTAACACAATAACTGGAAAGTGTGGGAGATAAAAGCATGTGATTACTGGAACTCTCTTCTTTTTGTTTTCTGGAACTTTCTTCTATGTAACTAAGCATGAAAGCAGAGGTGAGGTGTGTAGATGTAGTAAGATGGGCAAGGAATTGATAATTCTTGGATCTGGATGATGAGCATTATTTATTCTTTTCTACTGTGCTCATTAGAGATATACCTCAAAGTTTCCAGACGACCCAATAAACCAAGTCACAATTGTTGGTTTCCCAGTGCATATGAAAGTTAGGCTTAACTACACTGCAGTCTATTAAATGTATGATAGCATTATATATTTTAAAAAGCAATGTACATATCTTAATTAAGAAGAAAAACTTGGGCCTCCCTGTGATAAGGGGTTAAGTCTCAGAACTATAAAGCTTTCCGCAGCCACTGCAGCATGAGTTTGATCTCTGGCCAGAGAGGTGACCCACATGGCGCAGCAGACCTCTCCTGTCATGCCTGCTGCCCTCCTTAGTGGTGTATTTCAGTCAGTTCACCTATTCTGCTCCCCACTCTGTCTCTGGTGGATCCTCTCATGCCCTGCACCTCTGGCCTGCACCCAGTTCTTTTTTTTTTTTTAAGATTTTATTTATTTATGCACACAAGGACCCGGGTACAGACTAGAGGTGCTGGGGGGTGAGAGGAGTCATAAGAGACAGAGTAGCAATTGACTGAAAGATTGACTGAAACACACTGCTGAGGGAAGCAGCGGGTGAGATAAGAGAGAGGTCTGCTATGCTATGTGGGTTAACTCCCTGACTGGGAATCGAAGCTGTGATGCAGTGTGCAGATAGCTCCACAGTACTGTGCTTTAACCCCTTGCACCACCAGGGAAGGCCTGTACCCTAGTTCTTGTATGCATAAATAAATAAACCTTTAAAAAAAAAAAAGAAAAGAAAAACTTTATTGCTAGCAGCTGCTAACCATCATATGAGCCTTCAGCAAGTCATAATCTTTTTGCTACAAACCTGCAATTTATCAAAAGCACAATATCTGAGACATGCTATAAAGTGGTACAATAAAATGAGGTATGCCTGTACTTAGTACTACTTCAGAGATAATAGTATATACCCCTTTAGGACATGCATAGAATATTCTGCAGAGTACAAGGATTTTGGACTTTGGCCAACCTGTCTCATGACAAGGAACAACAACTCCAAAGAGCATATTGTGCTCATGTGATCCCGAGGCACCAGGCACGTTCAGAATTGCCTACCTCAGCTCTACTGTTTGCTGGGATGCTAACTCAGAGCTACTTGTTTGAGCTCAGGCAAGTTCCTTAACTTTCCTCTCCTGTAAAAAAAGGGAAATAGCAACAACTTTCCAGGGTTCTACAAGGATGGGAGGACATATGTAAAATGCCTGGCCTGCACACAGGACTCAGTGCACAGTGGCTTTTCCAGGGGTCATCTACTAGGGGGTCCTAGCTGGTATTAGCTCACAGGCGCTCCTGGACCAAGTCCAGGATTCAGCTCCCCAGACCACCCTCTGGATTCTTCAATTCCTAACTCCCACCAGCTGTCTGCTCCTCATTTTCCTTTCTTTCTTTTTCCTGAAGTCAAAGAAAGAAGAGCAAGAATAGGAACATGCCCTCTCCAGGTTGTCCTGGAAGATTCCTGTTTCTTTTCTTTCTTTCTTTCTTTTTTTTTTTTAATTTT
>NW_004567109.1:20483186-20493102 GCF_000260355.1 Condylura cristata | reverse complement strand
AGATTTCTGCTTCTTTTCTAAGGTTCCAATCAAATGTTCCCACTGCTCTAATCTAAGTGTGGAGGCAAGATTAGGGGAGCGCTCTCCTCAGAGCTCCCCTAATCTGGGCCACCGTGTGTGCAGCTCATGCTGCTTTCTTTCTTTCTTTCTTTCTTTTTTTTTTAAAGATTTATTTATTTATGCATACAGAACTAGGGTACAGGACAGAGGTGGGGGGGGGGTTGGGAGTGAGAGAATTCACCAGAGACAGAGTGAAGAGCAGAACAAGCAAACTGACAAAGTACATGGCTGAGGGTAGCCGCAGGTGGGGTCAGGAGAGGTCTGCTGCGCCTTGTAGGTCATCTCCAGGGCCAGGGATCGAACCCATGCTGCAATGGCTGAGGCTAGCTTTGCAGTGCTGTGCTCTAACCCATTGCACCACCAGGAAGGTCCTCACACTGCTTTCTAATTAGCTTCACTAGCTGCAGTGGGGTGCTACAGCCCTGTCTGAGCTTAGCATGAAGCATTCTTAGAAACATTTGTTAAATGACCAAGTGCATGGTCAGAGAATGAACAAAGGGATGAATGAAAACATTTGTAAATTAGTGAAAAGTGTGTGATATTAATGAGAATAGCTAATATGTGCCAAGGGCGCATATGTGGCAGGTCTGGAGCAGATATCTCCCTCCACTATCTCATTAATCCACCCTGCAAGATTCTGCATGTGGCACTCTTATTCCCAATATTTATCTGAGAGAAAGTGAGGTTCAGTAAGGTTAGTAACTTCCCAGAGTCACCCAACTGGTAATAGATGGAACTGGGGGTCCAGCTAATACCCAAAACTATTTGCTTAAGCAAACAAATGGGAGAGTGAGCAAATGAGGAAAAGAACAAAGGGAAAATGAGCCTAGAAGGACATGGCCAGAGACACCCACTGGGGATCCAAGTAGAATCTTCACTGACCACTGATCCTTCTAGGGTAAGGGTGAGACAAGAACTGTGAACAGAAACTTTAGCCCATAATCACTCTTCAAGTTACAGGGAATTCCAAAGCTTCTCTGCAGCAATAACCTAGGTCTGAGTGGAGATTCCAGGTAGGAAGCGTGCCAGTTCTGCTCCTGCAGGAGAGCCAAGGCAGAGCCAGGAAGTTGGCCAGCTTCTATCTGACAGGTGGCAACAGGCAGACCAAATCACGGAGGTCCTAGCCACAGCAACAGACCAGGCTTTGGAGGGCTCTTTGCAGACAGTGGGCTTTAATATTCACATCCACATATGTACACAGCCCTTTCCCAGGGGGACTACTGACAGAAGAGATGAGTGTAGCCCCAGATCCTCGGCTGCTAAGGGCATCTAATCTCTAATCCCATGAAGTGAGAAGCGCCAGCCTTCTGCAGCCCCCAAATTAACCAGCCTTCCCCCACGCTCCTAACTTGTCTTTGGCTGTTCCAGAACAGAAAGTCATATGAGTCAGACTGCGATTCGCCACCCTTCTCCATGTCACCTGGGAAGTCTCTAGAAAAGCATGATGGGAAACTACCAGCACCTTGCAATGCGGCAACCGCTTTCCCTCACCAGCTGGAATCCCACAGGGACCCTGAGCCCAGAGAAAGGACAGCTTGGCTGCCTTTCCTGCTGCCTGCACAGAATTCTGCCCACGTGGTTATTTTCTATCCCTGCAGCTAATGTGACCCAGATTTACTTTCAAAGAGCTAGGGCTGAGCTGGTGGTATGTGCTACAATTCATTCTGCCCCACTTTCAGAGGACTCTCTCTTGTTCATCTCTCCTGCTATTGAAGCCAAATTCCAGGGCAGAACCATGGACTCTAAGGATACTGCCAGGAAGAAGCAGAGGAAGGGGGTAGACCAGCTCTCCTGAGCAAAGCTGGAAGAGCCCCAAAGTAAGAAGGTTGCTGGCTCTGTAGTAAGAGTCCCAGTGATTTGTTTCTGGGTCTCCAATTCCCACCTCTTTCTTCCCTCCCAGAGTTTGGGGGGTGGGGGGAGGGGGATACAAATCCAGCTGCTCACTGACAAAGCCCTGGAGTGAACAAGAGAAAGGATGCAGTTAGTGCCCTGGGCCCCTTCCTTGCTCTCCTGGAAAACTGCTGGCTTCCTGGAGTGGTGCTGCTTCTTCCAGTTGTCCAGGAGCTAAAGGAAATGACACTGCTAAGTGCAGTAACAGGCACATAAACTTGTGTTTGTCTAGCACATTCTGATTCTCATTCAGTGATTAGTCAAAGCACAAGCTTCTGAGAAGTGAAGTCTTTTGCTTATGCTTTCTGACTCCACGGTGCCTGGACATAGCTGGGGTTAAATGCATTTCTTTACAGAATGAATTAACAAGCCAGAGGAATCCTCTCAGAGCCTCCATCCTGGAGGAGAGAAACCACACAGAAGAGCAGGCTCCTTCTTCTGACCAGGCAGGTGCTTAGTTAGGGCTGTCTGCCCAGGGCATGGCCTTGAGTGAGGCCAGCAGCTGTGCTTCAGCCTGAGGCAGGAGTCACACCAGCATCCCAGCTGCATTTCACAGCCCTCCTTGAGTCGCCAGGTTCTCGAGCTGTGCTCACAGAGTGAGACCTTGGACAACACCGGGAAGGGTAGGACAGGACCCCTGACTACAGATCTGGCAGCGGGAATGTTCCTGGAGCAATGAACTTTAATAGAAGGCCACCAGAAACAAGTCTGGGTAGAAATACAACTGCTGTCTGACTGGAGAGATCAGGAAAGGTTTTGGGGAGACCACATTGGAGCAGCTTGGGGTGATGATTTCATCAGAACCTTTAGCCCTGGGTCCCCTTAGCCCTGCTCCTCCCTTTTGCTAACAGTGCAGTATAGAAACAGGCACATTAATGTGTGTTTTCTAGCACATTCTGAATGTAATTAATTTTTCCCTTCTCAACTACACTGAGCTCTACAAAGAAGGGGGTCACATTTTCTGCCAACTTTGAACATCAATGTCAAGGAAACGGAGGGGCCTGAATACGTACGAGACACCTGATCAACAGGTGGACGATGAGTCCCTCCTGCAGCCAGCCCAGCCTCTAGTACAACGTGATCCCTTCTTCCAGATACTTTACTGCCCTCTGCAGGAAATTTTTCATAAATAAACAAATCTACAATGACAGTGTGAATGGCAGTCCTCTGGGCTCACCGTCCCCCACTCACCACAAGCCCTGAGGGGCTTGTGTACCCCAAGGGGTACAGACTTCTTTCTCTCCTCTTTTCTACCCTGTGGGGCTGCTGAAGTAACTTCCCCAGCTCTCATTTCCTTGCTATTCCCCACCAATGAGTAATGATTGTGCTATTACTCTCCACAAACAGAGTCAGTGAGGAAGAGGTGAAGTTCCCTAGATCTTTGTCTTTGCCTTTCTCTGGAGGTCAGAGTTTTGAGGCTTCACCCCAAAATGGCCAGAAGGGCTCAGGTGGCTCAGGTGGCTATTTAGACTGTCACCTGCAGAAGATAAAGGCCAGCCTGGCAGTCAGGTGTTGCCTAAGGAAATGGAAATAGCAATGTACTTGGTGTGAGATGATCTGGTCTACCAGTCCCGTGCATGATTACAAGCAAGTCCTTTAAACACTCTGGGCCTCAGGTCCTAACACTTGTCCAAACTACCACGCAGTTATGATGAAATCTCTATGTAAATACAAGGCCGATGCAAGAATTCTCAGTACTGACTCTCCTCTACTTCACTGTGGCTGAGCTTTGGAAATTGGGAATAGGACTGGCGAAAAAGAGAGAGAGAATAGAGAGAAAGGAGAAGGATGGAAAGAACTACACTACAGCACGCGGGGAGCCCCAGAACCTGTTTGGACACGGTAGCCTGAGGTCAGCAGGTTTCTGGGTCCCAAGACACCCCTCCACTCTGATATATGCAGGTCACAGCAGGCGTTCACATTCAGGCCTCTCCAATGCAGAGGGGCTCTGATATCTGCTCAGAACCACATGGAGCTGGGAGAGGGGGAGGTATTTGCTGAGACTGATTCAGTTCCCACCCCCCAACTGGGCTTCATGACCCAGACCCAGAGGGAGGAGGAGACGGCACAGGCCACAGCTGGCCGCCAGCGTGACTGACTCCATTTCCTCTCAGAATGAAAGTTCTAAATCAGACCATTTCAGAGCACCCAGGGTCTCCCAGACACACCCTCCTATATCTCACAGGAAGCAGTCCCCGCAAAAGTGAGGCTGCCTTTTTTCTTTACTCTGGTAATGCCCCCGCCACATTCTAAAATCACAGGGAGCTGTCAGCCAGGCCCTGAAACAGCAGTCCCGCCTTGCTGCCTCTTCTCTTCTCTCCTGCGAACGCAACACGCCCAGCTGCAGTGCACAAGTTATTTTTAACCATGGCAGTCTCCCCATTTTCACCCTCAAGGACCCAGCCCCCTCCTCAAGACAGTCACTTGACAGTGTCAGGCCGGAAACACAGTGCAGCACCTGCTGTCCTCAGGCTCCATGGACATAACAACTGGACAAGGGGACTTTGCTTGGCGATTAAGCCCCTTGAGTCCACTCCACTTCTGTTGTAGGCTCACAATGCTAGACAGCAGGCAAACCATCCCGGGGGCCTCCTCAGAGAAGACTGGAAGGGGAAATCATCAGAAAGGAACCTAGAAGCAGCATGTGTGCTGGGGGGTGGGGCAGAGCAGACACGGAAGTGGGAGGAAGCCTCTGCTCTGCTCCTGGCGGGGATGCAGGGTTGAGAGTCCAGAGGCCCCTCGCTCAGGGCCTTCAGACGTAGGGACAGATAAGCCCTCCCGCATCCCAGGGACAGCTCTGAGAACTCTGCTAACTGGCTGCTGCCACAGGCCCAAAGGTCTGCAGAAAGAAGGAAGAGGCCGTGCTCAGGGTTCCCTATTGCCTACCAGTTCAAACTCCAGCCCATCTTCCAAGTCCTCCTTGGAAGCCCCACCCCTCTGAAATCATTTCCTGATTTCTAGAACCCACTTCACCCTCTCTCTGTCTGGCTTCCCACGGCCGCCCAGCCTGTTCCTGGATCGCAATCTGTCTCATATCCTCTGACACTGCTCACATTCACTCGTCGTCAGTGCCGTTTGGTGTCCAACACGCACAAGGCCCTGTGCTTGCAGCTGTGGGGTAGAAGTGAAAGCAAGACACAGCCCCGAATTGCTAACAGTCCTGAGGGAGTGACAGGCACCCCTGGGATAACTGCCATACTGTACAAGGGAACACAGAGGAGAGAAAAGTATGAATAAGAGAGCGGAGGAGGGAGCTTTGGATACCACAGGGGGCATTAGGGACAGAGGAGGCGGCACTTAGAAGAGGAAGGGGGGTTCCCAGCACCTTGCAGTGAACAAAGGCAAAGCAGGCCGGTCTGTTCCTACAAAGATGCACATCTCTGGAGGTCAAAGTGCAGGCGGGTGCTGGCTCATGGTGGCAGTGGGGGTGTTGAAGGTGAAGCTGAAGAGGAGTTCAGGGCCTGATTTTGATGGCATTTATGACAGACTCTTATTCCACAAGCCAAAGAAGGTTCATCAGCAGCTGAGGAACAGGATCAGGGCTGCATTTTAGAACAAATTTCTAAATTTTGTGGAGGGAAGGGGGTAAGACTGGAAAGGGGAGGACCATTCGGTGGTGATCGGAAGGTCCAGGTGAGAGATGAAAATTAGAGGGGTCAGCACTTCTTGAGCCACTCAGAAGAGGTGGCAGGACAGGCCTTGGTGATGGATTGACAGTGGATGATGTGTCGAGGAGTCAGCTGCAGGTGCTGCTTTACCTAACTTTCTATCTGCACCCTGACACATGTTTACTGAGGTACTGAGCTCACCCCCACAGCTATTCTAAAAGACTGAGGCAGAAGCAGCAGAGCGAGAACTGCAGAAAGCTCCCCTTTCCTGGGCCCAAACCTCAGGGGGTTCTGTGTGCTCCTGCTGGTGGATTAAGTTCCTGGCCACTCTCCTGAAGACCTTCATTATCTCGAGGCTGTCCTGCCGTCCTGCACAGGCAAAAATCTTAAATGAGGAAAGTGAGGCTGAAACAGTGTAAAACATGGACCTGGACCCCCCCTGGTGGTGCAGGGGGTTAAACCGCAGCACTATGAAGCTAGTAGCTGTAGCCACTTTGGCATGAGTTCGATTCCTGGCTAGGGAGCTGACCCACATGACTCAGCAGACCTCTCCTGTTTCACCCGCTGCTCCCCTCAACAGTGTGTTTCACTCAATCTGCCTGTTCTGCTCCCCAATTTGTCTCTGGTGAATCCTCTCACCCCCTGCACCTCTGACCTTTACCTCAGGTCTTGTATGCATAAATAAATACATCTTTTTAAAAAAGAGAGAGAGAGAGAGAGAGAGAGAGAGAGAGAGAGAGAGAGAGAGAGAGAAATGGACCCAGAGCCTCAGAGCTGGTTGGTGGCAGGGTTCCCCAGACTCCAAATCTCTGCACTGCTGCCTGGCACAGGAGAGGAGAGCACCCCACTGCAGAAAGGAGGAAGGCACACCCAGCCTGAGGCAGGACGTGAATGCAAGGAAATCACAAGAGTCAAATGTTACTATTCAAGATGTCCACTGCAACATTCCTAGGATGGCAAAAACTGAACAGGATTTAACAAACTATGAAACATTCCATGGCCTTTAACAAGGTCACGATAAGGCAAAAGATACAACATGGAAAATCTTGTTGATATAAGAGCAGGTGCAGAAAGTCGGACCCAGAATGGTTGTAAGCCATGAAGGGAACCCCATGAAAATCTAACTGCCTGGGTTTGACGAGGGCAGGGAAGAAGACGCAAAACTGAACACAGGGCTCTCGCCAGGAAGTAGGGCGGCAGATTTTGCTCATTCAAATTTTTCTTTAATGTTAATTCACCATCTTTGCAATAGTATTAACACCAAATTGGATTCCAGCTGGTGTGTCAGGGAGCCCTGAGGAGGGCCCCTCCGCTCCCCATCCTCAGTGTCCGGGCACCCTCTCCCCTCAGCATGGCGCCCAGCTCACTTGCAGCCTCTCTTACCAGCAACTCTGACCACAGCACGCTCGGCAGGGTCCAGCACCGAATCCTGGCTCTTCCTCTTTTTCTGTTCATGCAGTGGCAGGTTCCAGGGTAAGGTGTCCCCAGGGGGACAGGGAGACAGGCTCCCTGACCGCTCACTTCTGTAGGACCTCTCGCTCCGGCATGAGCGCTCACTCCGGCAGGACCGCTCACTGAGCGTTTCTTCATCTGAGGAAGACATGGCTCAGGCAGGCACTGCAGCGGGGGCCTGGGAGGGGTGACCTGGAGGAGAGAGGGGTGCATGTGAACAGATCAAAGGTGCACCTGTGGAACACTGGGGCTTGGGAGGCAGAGATTCTAGTCCTGGTTCTGCCACTAACTCTTACCTCTATGAACCTCAGTTTCTTCATCTGGAAAATGGGGTGATGATATATGGTAAAACTAATTCACAGAGTTTGGGGGAAATCACATGTGACTATGTCTGAAAATCTTAAAACACTATGTAGAAGTTAGTTGTTATTACTAGTAACCTTTATTAGGTACATTTGTCTCACAAAATTCTGTGAGAATTCTACCCCACCACTTACTAGCTGTATGACCCTGGGGAAGCCACTTAGCTTTGTTGAGCTCCACCTTCCTCCACAAATCCTACAAAATGGACGATGGTGGCACCTAACCTCACAGGGTGTCTGCAAGGAATAGGTGAGACCCTCCATGTGAAGCACTTAACACTGCCTGGTGTCCCAAAAGCACTAAATAAACAGCAGCTATTATTACATCCCTGTTCTATTTACTTCCAAGGAGTGGTATAAGGATAAAATAGGGCAACAGATGGGAAGTATTTGCAAAAAACCAAAGTATGATCTTAATGGCAGGCATGCAGTAAAAGCGCGAGTGAGATTTCTCCCCTTCTGTCTCTGGCAGATATACTAGAAAAAGCTAAACTTGAAGTAAGACAGACCTAAGCAGAAGTTCTAGTTTGGTCACTTACAATTGGTGTGATCTGGGGCAAGTCACTTCACCTGAGACTCACTTTCCTCATCTGCAAAATGGGGGTAATATTTCACCTTAGAGGGCATTTTAGAACACAGTGAAATGCAAATGTAATACTGACTGGCACCTTGCATGACACATGACAGGCATCACATAGATAAAATGTTCATTTGCTTATTCCCAGGGCTGTGGTGGGAATGACACAGAAGTGGGAGAGGCAGTACAGAAAGTCAGATTTTCTGGTCAGTTTAGCAAGTAGAGAGATCTGAATGGAAACACAATCATTCTGGGACCAGCTGGGTTCCACCAGTCAGACTGGGCAGCCTTCCCTCAGCCAGGTCAAGCTTTCTCCCCAGAACCATCTGTTCCACAGGGCCCACCACCCCCAACAGCCTTTTCAGAGCCTGATGGCACATGCCAACAGCTACCAGCCTCTCTGCAGGTGTCAAATCCTGAATAAGACAGCAGCTCTCACTTTAGCTCTAAGATCCTGGGAAAGGAAGGAGAATGTCAATTCTCTTAGGGGGAAACCTGCACACAGCGATGTGGACAGTGGGTGGCCCGAAGTGGCTGGATACTACAGGTTTCTGGGCAGCGTTTCTCCTGGATTCTGGGCATGTCAACCCGGAGGGCAGCAATGGTCAGAGACAGCCTCCTGGGCCACTGGCACATGTCCACCACAGGCACAGAGTGCACAGAGATAACAAAAGAAACATCAAACTGTGCAGGAGGCCTCTAGCAGGTTCCGGCAGACAGATCAGCCCTGCCAGGGCACCTCCTGTGGCAGCAGCGTTTGGGCCTCTTCCCATGCAACATCAAGAAGGAATTCAGCCACAGAAGGCAGTAAGGAAAGGACCCAGGTCCTGGCACACGTTTGCTCTTTATCCTTACACTTACCCCTCCCCCCGCGACCTTCGAGTGCCCATCTCCCATTTCTTATAGGCAGGCCTGGTGCTTAAGTGACTGTCCCCACCTGGGGAAACTGAAGCCGTGCTTCCACCCGAATCCTCTGCCCGGGATTCGGGTAAGCGCCCCTCCTCTCAGACCACCTGGTTCATCCAGTACCGCCCATTCCTTCCCCAAGACGCCCATTTTACTACAAAGGCCGGTTCCTCCAAGGCTTCCTCCCTGGGAAGTCGTCCCTCTTGGGCTCTAGCCCTGTCAGTCTTTCGACCCTCACTAACACCTGTTTGACCTCAGGGCTCTCGCCCCACCCCTTCGGCACCTGAGTCACTCCATCAATCCCGATTCACTGGAGCGCGCGCCCACGTCCCCAACCCCCTCCGAAGGCCGCAGGCTGGGTCCGCGACAGGCACCTCACCAGGGGCTCTCCGTCTGCGACCCTCGCCCACGTCGCCACCTCTCCCATTCCTAGGTCGGGGAGGGGCGCGCCCGCGAGCCAGGGGCGACAAGGGTGGGTCTGCGCGCTCGCCTTGCGCGGCTGACAAAGAGCCGGGCCGCGCCACGCAGACGCGCTACCGGGGACCGAGCGTGTGCCCGGGCGGGCGACCGAGACCTGGGGCCCAGGAGCGGCCATCCCCTACCAGCCCTGCCCGCTCGCGCAGGTCTCTCGCCCGGTCCGGGAGGGCTCGCCGGCCGGCTTTCCGGCAGAACACGCCTCCCTTTGGCTCCGGCAGCGCCCGCCGAGGGGAAACCCCGGCTCCTAGCGCCGGGCGCGCCAGGTGACGGCCGCGGGCGCTGCAGGTGCGAGGCCCAGACAGCCCATGCCGCGCCTGTCAACCCGTCTTCCGGGCACCACCCGCCACCCAAGGCTCGGGCGCGGCCGCCCTGCGCCCTCAAGTACCGCGCCCCGGCCGCCACGGTGCACCCCGCGCAGTCAGGCGGGAGCCTGCGTCCAGCATCCAGCCCTGCGCCTTACCCTGGGAGCCGGAGGAGGGGAAGACCAGCCGGCCGCAGCAGCGAAGGGAGCGGCGGCGGGCGCGCCCCAGATGGAGCGCAGTGGAGGGGAGCACAGCACAGACGAGGGGAGCGGCTCCCACAAT
>NW_004567109.1:20481076-20483024 GCF_000260355.1 Condylura cristata | reverse complement strand
ACCCCGCCCTGCACCCCACCCGCCGCCGCTTCCGCGCTCTCCGCGCCCCTTCCGCACTGACCCCGCGTCCTCTGGCGGCCCTCGGGGCCTCTGTCTCTTGGTCCCTCCTCCCCACAACTCCTCCCCTGCGGCCTTCTGTGTCCCCCGGGCCAGCTCACACCCCCACATTTCCCGTCTTCTGCTCCGGCTCCCTCTCCACCTCGGCCAGTGGCCAGTCCCTGACCTAGCTTACCGGGCCCACCCCCTTGAAGCCACTCATCAGTCTCTCTCCCAGGATGCAGGGCTGTCAGTTTCTGAAACAACAGGGTCCCTTGCCTGGCTTCCTCTGGCCAGCTTTCTCTAAGCCCACATTCCATCTCCTCCCTTGGAGTTCCTGCCCCAGCTCGCAGAACCCCTGCCACATACCCACCTGGCTTCAGGCTTCCCGAACTGAATGTACCAAAGATCTCAAGGAGGCCCCATCTTCTTCATGGGGTAAAGGACAGAGGGGAGCCAGGCCCAGGAGCTAACTCAGATCCTTGTTTAGATAGCATCAATGCCATTCAGAGCCGTGGAAGAGACTTCATCCACTGAGAAAACATTTATTTGTTGAGCTCCTTCTGCATGCTGTCTCTAGTAATCCAAAAAATAAGAGCCAGGAGTGCCTTCGATGAACAAATCCAGAGTAAGGAGGGTATTTGCCGAAAGTCTCTGCATTAGTAACATGCATAGCAGCAGCTAACACTTGGGCATGCCTCCTGGGCCCCACACAAGATGCTTTACCTAGGTTATGCCACAATAAACCTCCCAATCCTGTCCATTCATTCATTCATTCATTCATTCATTCATTCAAGTGTGTACTGAACACCTACCACTGCCTGGCCCTGGCTTGGTGCTAAGGATACAAGGATGCACGCTATGTTTGTGGCCCTACCTGTGACCCCACTTACAGTCTAGTTTTAAGGGTAGGCAGTTCGATATAAATCATGAGACATCCCATGAGGCAGTTTTATAATCTTCAACTTTTGAATGTAGAATCTGAGACTGGATGATTTACCCTGTCACCTAGGAAGAAAATAGCCAATTCAGCACTAGAATCCATGTCTTCCGACTCCACCTCTGTGTTCTTTTATAAAAAACTGTGATGGGAAATGTGGGTTGGGGAAAATTTTGTCTACGTTTTATGATTATGAGCAGTCTCAAGAGTGTTGAAGTAGAAGAGTAAAAGGAATCGAAGGCCAAGTACAAGGTAGGTATGCATGGTCACGCTAGGAGATACTGCAATAGTCCTAGCTTTGAGTCAAGGAAGGGACAGTGGGAATGGGAAGGGGTAATTTCCACCCACTGCAACCTTCTAGGTTCTGCTTTCTCCCACATTAAATACCCTTATTTAATGAACCACCATTGACTAATCTCCTACTAAGCTCTATAAAGTACCTGTGTATATAATCTTGTTAAATCCTCCCCATACCTTCTGAAGGTAGGTACCTTTACTATATCTGTTTTACAAAGAAGCAAAGACTTGGAGAGGTTTAAGTAACTGACTGAAGTCTACAAAGCAGACTAGTAGTGAGGCTTGGGTTACAGGCCAAGCCTGCCTCTGAATCTCATGCTCTAACTGCTCTGAAGCCCAGGCAAAAAACCCAAGACCTTTGATTTAGCCAAGGATTCTTTTCCTTAGACAACAGATACTTCTTAGGCTTTCAGGGAAAGGTCAGGTTCCACAGCTATAACTGAAACTGTACCTGGGCCAGTAGTGAAGGTCCCTATATGGGAAGTCTCTCCATGGGAGTCTTCAGAGGCCTGAGCCCAGAAGAATTCTGCAGCCTGATTCTAAAGTTTCCTAGGAGTGGACTTCCAGACCTTGCAGCATGAATAGTGGAATCATTCTCAGTTTAGAAATGCATGCAAAAGCCCTTCCCTGGTGAGAGGAGATCATGAATGCCAAGGAGGAAAACAAACTGAAAGC
>NW_004567109.1:20479701-20480976 GCF_000260355.1 Condylura cristata | reverse complement strand
AATAGTGGAATCATTCTCAGTTTAGAAATGCATGCAAAAGCCCTTCCCTGGTGAGAGGAGATCATGAATGCCAAGGAGGAAAACAAACTGAAAGCATAACAAGAGTGTGGGGAGCTGGGCTATGAATGAGTCTCAGGGGATAGTAGACAAGGCCAGCTGGGGAGAGCTCACCAGGGAGAGCTGTTAAATCACCTAGGAAGCCTGAAATGTCAGCCTCTTTGATTGGAGAGCATCTAAGGGTATGTTTCTTCTCTAGCTTCAATGTCCTTCCCAAATATAATCACCAGTCCTTTCCTGAATTATTCATGCTGTGAGTTGTGAAGGTGGAGCTTCCAGAAACTTCAGGATTTAGGACATTCAGCTTTATCTCCCTGGAGCTTTAGCTCCAGCCATGCTACCCTGGGATTGAGCTGCTGGTGACATGTGCCAAGCTTTTTGCAGCTGGCATTTGGCCAGTAACCTTGGGCTACTGAGCTTTGAGTCATTCCAGCAATCTTTTATTGAGTAATACTATGTGCTCGGGATAGTTCTGGGTTCTCTTGGGAACACAGAAGTAAATCCAATCAGATCTTTGTCCTTGATGATCTGCCAGACAGCAGAGGGGGCAAGCTCTTAAAAAGTATTCCCTTCTGAATCCTGTTCAGAAGAAGAATCCTGTTCAGAATAAACTCCTGTCTATTGCAGCGCTATTTGCTATAGCTAAGATATGGAAACAGCCCAAATGCTCCAAAACAGACGATTAGATCAAGAAGTTGTGGTCTATAGACACAATGGAATATTACTCACCAATGAAAACAAATTCATGCCATTTGTGGCAACACAGATGAAGCTGTAAGGGATTATGCTAGGCGAAATAAGTCAGAGGGAGGGAAAATATAGGATGGTCACTTGTCTAAGGAAGCTGAACAAAGTATCAGGAATGACAAAACTTGCAGGCAAACTGTAGATCTGAGGCATACAGAGGGGGGATTAGGAAGGAGGGGTCAAAACAGGGAAGGGGGGTCCTCCCTGGTGACACAGCGTGTTAAAGCGTAGCACTGAGAAGCTCAAGCCACTTCAGCATGAGTTCGATCCCCGCCTCGGAGGCGACCACATGACACGGCAGACCTCTCCTGACCCACCCGCTGCTCCCCTCAGCAGTGTACTTGGCCAGTCGGCCTGTTCTGCTCCCCATTCTGTCTCTGGTGAATCCTCTCACTGTCCCTGCGCCTCTGGCCTGTACCCCAGTTCTGTATGAATAAATAAATAAATTTTAAAAAACAAAAAACAGGGAAG